>NW_006408641.1:7255639-7269402 GCF_000296735.1 Chrysochloris asiatica
CATGTGTCTACCCTCTACACAGTGAATAATTTTCCCTTCCTTCCCATCCCTGGTAATTCATCCTAGAATGTTTCTTTTACCAAGAAAACATGTTCTTAACTTTTTATAACAGTGATCTCAGAAAATATTTGTCTTTTTGTGAATGACTGATTTCACTCAGTATACAATGTCTTCTAGGTTCATGCATGTTATAAGGTGTTTCACAGATGCATCATTATTCTTCATTGTTGTGTAATATTCCATTGTGTGTATGTACAAAGCCTGTTTAACCATTCCACTGTTGATGGGAATTTAGACTGTTTCCATATTTTTGCTATTGTGAATAGTGTTGTGATAAATGGGTATGCATATATCTATTTGTGTCACTTGTAAAATTTTTTGAGGATACATACCAAATAGAGGGATTACTAGGTTATAAGGTATTTCTATTTCCAAGTTTTTGAGAAAGCACCACACTGTTTTCCACAGTGATTGAACTATTTCATAGTAGGAGCTCTGGTAGCATAGTGATTATGAGTCAGGCTGCTAAGCTCACAGTCAGCAGTTCGAAATTACCAGTCGTTCCATGGGAAAAAGATGAGGCTTTCTGCTCCGGTAAAGATTTACAGCCTTGGAAACCCTATTTAGGGTCACTATGAGTCGGAACAAACTCCATGGCACACCACACCATCAGTGTGGTGAGGTGGTGGTGATATGCCTTGGAGTCTCTTCACACTCTTGCCAGCATTTGTTGTTTTCTGTTTCCTTGAACTTTGTTATCAATGCTAGGGTAAAAAAGATATCTCATTGTTGTTCTGATGTGCATCCCTTTAATGGTTAATGATCTTTGGCATTTCTTCCTAAGTGTGTTGGATGCCTGAATATCTGTCTTCTTTAGTGAAGTGTCTACTCATTTCCTCTGTCCCATTTTTAATTGGATTATTTGTCTTGTTGAGGTGTTGAACTGTTCTATGAATTTTGGAGAGTAGTCATTTGTCTGATATGTCATTGTCAAAAATTTTTCCCAGTCTATGGGTTCTCTTTTCACTTTGTGAAATCTTTTGATTTACATGTCTAATATTGGTTGGGAGTTTTTTGATGACCTGATTAATTTCTTTTTTTGTTATGGGTATGTTCAGGTTCTCTACTTCACTGTGTGTAAGTTTAGGTAGGTTGTGTTTTTCTAAAAATGTATTTATCTCTTCTAAGTTTTCAAATTTATTGTCATACAATTCTTCATAGTATTCTGTTATTATCATTTTTATTTCCTTTGGTTCCGTTGTGACATCACCCATGTGGTTTCTAATGCATGTTATTTGTGTCTTCTAACTCATAGCGACCCTGTACAGGGTTTCTGAGGCTGTAAATCTTTACGGGAGCAAAATGCCTCATCTTTCTCCCGTGGAACCTCTGGTAGTTTCGAACTGCTGACCTTGCGGTTCATAACCCGATCCGTAACCACTATGCTACCAGAGCTCCTTTGTTAGGTTAGTTGAGAATATTTTAATGACTCTGTTTTAGGTCTGCTGTGCAGCTTTCTACTTCATTCTGTGTTATGCAGTTTAGGTTAGTTGCACAGTTTTAGAAATTTCTTCAAGTTTGTTGGAGTATAATTCCTCATTAGTATTGATTATCCTTTTTATTTCCATTAGTTCTGTTATGATGTCACCTGTATCATTTCGTATTCATGTTATCTGAATCTTTTCCTTCTTTTCTTTTGTTAGATTTGCCAATGATTTGATATTTTAATCCTTTCAAAGAACTAACTTATTGTTGATTCTATTTTTCTGTTTATAATTGTCTTCTTGATTCTATTGTTTTTCTGTTTGTATTTCATTTATTTCTATTCTAACCTTTATTATTTCTTTTCTTCTGGTGGCTGTAGAAAAACACTATTATCTTTTTCTAACTGTTGGAGAGGTTAGGTAAAGGTGTTGATTTTGGATTTTTCTTCCTTTTTGGATGTGTGTATTTATTGCTATAAACAGCCCTCTGAGAACTGCTTTTGTTGGGTAAGTTTGGAATGTTGTGTTTTCATTCTTATTTGATTAAAGAAATTTTTTTATTTCTGGCATTGTGGGATAAGCCCTGGACTGCAAACCACAGGGTTGGCAGTTCAAACCCACCAGCTGCTCCTCAGAAATTCTGTACAGGGTTGCTATGAGTCAGTACAACAACAATTACCCAGTAGCTTTTAAGCAGGGTGTTATTCAATTTCCATGTACTTGATTTTTTTACCTTGATCTTCTTATTGCTGATTTCTAATTTTTATAACACTGTTATCTAAGAAGATGCTCTGTAATGTTTTAATGGCTTTAAATTTACTGAGGTTTGCTTTGTGGCCTAACATTTGATTTATTGTGGAAAATGTTCCATGTGTACTGGAAAGGGATGTATTTTGTACTGTTGTTGGGTTCAGTGTTCTGTATATATCTATGCGGTTAAATTGGTGATAATGTTTAGGTTTTCTGTGTCCTTGCTGAGTTTTCTAGTTGTTCTGTCCTTCATCAAAAGTAGTATATTAAAATCTCTTAAAACTATTGTAGCATTTTCATTTCTTTCTTCAGTTCTATTAGATTTTATGTATTTTGAGGCTTTTTCATTTGGAGAAAAGGTATTTAATATGATTATGTCTTCTTGTTCAACTGACCCTTTAATCACAATATAGTGTGCTCCTTTATCCCTGATGCTAACCTTTGCCTTAAAGTCTATCTTATCAGAGATTAATATTGCCACTACAATTCATTTTTGATTGCCATTAGCTTGATATATTTCTTTCCTTCATTTTATTTTTAGTCTATTTTCCTTTGTGTTTAGGGTGTGTCTCTTGTAGACAGCATACTGAAGGATCCTGTTTTCTTATCTTTCCTGCTACTCTCTGCCTCATCACTGGAACATTTAATCCAATTACATTCAGTGCAATTATCAAAAGGTATTATTACTGTCATTTTTCTGTGAGTATTTTTATGGTGTTGCTGGTTTCTTTGTTGCACATAAATATCTGCTCTGAGTTCATTTTGTTTGTTGGTTTCCTTTCAATTTACTTCATTTCTGTTATGTTAATGATCAATAAATCTTCCTGATTTTCCTCTTGTATTTTCAATCTTGTAGGTTTGTTTTACTTTAGATACTTTTATATCTGGATTGAGTTATGGGTGGTACTGTCATGTATGTAAATCTCAGGTTGCTTTCTGCTTTGGTTAGTTCTCAAACCAAAGAACACCCTGTGGTATTTTTTGTAAAGCTGGTCCAGTTATCACAAATTCCTTTAATTTCTATTTATCTGAAAATGCTCTAATTTCACCATTGTATTTGAGGGGCAGCTTAGCTAGGCATATGTTTCATGGTTGACAATTCTTTTCTTTCAGTTTTATATATGATATCCCATTGCCTTCTTCCCTGTATGGGTTCTGATGAGAAATCAGAGCTTCATCTTATTGGTTCTCCCTTGTAGGTAACTTTTTTGTTTTTCTCATGCAGCTCTCACAATTCTTTCTTTGTCTTGGTTTTAGAAAGTCTGATTATGGCATGACTGGGTGATTTTCTTTTGGGGTCTACCATGTTTGAGATTTGTTCAGCTTTTTGAATGGTTATCTCTTCATCTTTCATAATGTTCTCCCACAAATTTCTCCATGCTTTTTTTAAATCTCTTTCTGCTCTGGAATTCTGGTCACCCTTAAGTTATTCCTTTTCATGGGGTTCCATATAAACCTCAAGCTTTCTTCTGATTTTTTTATTTTCTTTTTAAATTTTTTTCTTACATACTAATATTTACAGATTTACCCTCATGGTCACTAATTTGGGCTTCCATTGATTCCAATCTACTCCTTTGCCCTTTCACTGTATTATCCATTTCTAAGATATTATTATTAATGTTCTTGATTTCTTTTCACAGGTTTTGTATTGCTTTAACAATTGCATTTATTTTGTCTGTTTGTTCTTGTGGTACTTTCCTGAAGTCTACTTTTTTTTCTGTGTTCTCCTTGCTTTCCTCAATCTTTCTGTTAATCTGTTAAAGGTACCTAAATATCATTCTTTTAAAATTCTTTCTCAGGTAGTTCCATTACCTTTTCTTCCTCAGACATGTTTTTTGGCTTTGCATATAGGTCATTTGTTTGAAACATTCTCTCTTGTTTTTTTCATGTGAGCTAAAATCGTCTGTTGTCTCCAAGATTTTGTTGTTATATTTGTATTTAATTGATTGTATGTTAGTGTGTTCTTATATCCTTATCAATTTTCTCATGATGGGTGTGATTATGGAGTGGAAGTATGTATATTGTTTTCCATTCACCATTGATGCAGCTCAGTTTAGGGTAGGTTTGGTTCATGCTAGCTACTGTCTATTGTTGAGCAGGTGGTATAGGAACAGGTATTGGCTCTTGTCCAGTGGGTGGAGCTTCAGAGTGCTCTGTTATGGCTGAGCTATATAAGCATGGTTGCTGCCTTCCATCAGGTAAGGTAAGAGGAGAAACTACACACAGGAAAACAGAACAGGACAGAACAGAACAAACAAGCAATAACAGTAAAACAGAATATGATAAAGGAGAAAGAAGAAAAAAATGGGCAGCAATAAGAAACAAAGAAAATAATAACTAAAAGGAGAAATGAGGAACAGGAAAATAGAGCTGTAGAAGAGAAAAATGATAAAGAAAGAAAAAACAAAGAGAGGGAAGATAAAAGGAGGAATATAGAGAGTAGTAAAGAAAAATCAAGAGAAAAGAAAGAAGTTGTTGTTAGGCGCCATCAAGTTGGTACCAACTCATAGAGACCCTACACACAACAGGAAAAAAAGTCACTACCTGCTCCTGCGCCAACTTCACAATCATTGCTATGTTAGAGCTCATTGCTTCTGCCCCTGTGATGATCCATCTGGTTGGGGCTCTTCTTCTTTTTCTCCGATTCTCCACTTTACTAAACATGGTATCCTTCTCCAGGGACTGGTCCCTCCTGATAATAAGTCTGAAGAAGTCTGGCCATCCAGGTTTCCAGGAAGCATTATGGCTGGACTTCTTCCAACACAGATTGATTTGTTCTTTTGGCACTTTTAATATTCTCTTCCAACACTGTAACTCAAGTGCATCAATTCTTCTATGCTCTTCCTTATTCACTGTTCAACTTTCACATACATATGAGGTTATTGAAAATATAAGCCAGGTGCATCTTAGTCCTCAAACTGACATCTTTGCTTTTCAACACTTTGTCTTGTGTGGCAGATTTGCCTAATGCAATATGTTGTCTGATTTCTAGACTGCTGCTTCCATGAGTGTTGATGATTAAAGTCTTTGACAACTTCAATTTTTTTTCCATTTATCATGATTCTATGTATTGGTCCAATTGTGAGGATTTTTGTTTTCTTTACATTGAGGTGCAACCCATTCTGAAGGCTGTGGTCTTTGATCTTCATCTGTAAATATTTTAAGTCCTCTTCATTTTCAGAAAGCAAGGTTGTATCATCTGCATATCCCAGTTGTTAAAGAGTCTTTCTCTAACCCTGATGCCACGTTTTTCTTCATATAGTCCAGCTTTTCGGATTATGTGCTGAGCATACAGACTGAACAGGCATAGTGCAAGAATACAAATCTGGCACACACTTTTCCTAATTCTGTTCACACAACTGCCTCTTGGTCTATGTACACTTTGTAAGTGTTCCTGAATACTCATTCTCCACAATGTTGTCCATAGCTTGTCATTGTCCACAAAATCAAAAGTCTTGGCAAAGTCAATAAACCACATGCAAACATCTTTCTGATGTTCTCTGCTCTCAGTCAAAACCCATCCAACATCAGCAATGATATCCCTCATTCCACATCCTCTTCGAAATCCAGCTTGAACCTCAGGAAGTTCTCTTCAAAAAAGGCTGCAGCTGCTTTTGTATTATCTTTAGCAAACTTTTACTTATATGAGATACTAATGATATTGTCTGATGAGTTCTGCATTCTGTTGGGTCACCTCTCTTTGGGATGGACACAAATATGGATCTCTTCCATTCAGTTGGCCAGGTAGTTGTCTTCCAACCTTCTTGGCATAAATGCCTCTAGTGCTGCATCAGTTTGTTGAAAGGTTTCAATTTGTATTCCATCAATTCCTGGAGGCTTGTTCTTTGCCAATGCCTTCAATGTACTTTGGACTACTGTCTTCAGTATTACCTTGATCATATGCTATCTTTTTAAATGAACATACAAACCATTTCTTTTTGGTATAGTGACTCTGTGTATTCTTTCCATCTTCATTTGAGGTTTCTGAATCAGTCAATGTTTTGGCCAAAGAATCTATCAACATAGTATGTCAAGGCTTGAATTTTCTTCTTCACTTCCCTCATGCTGACCATGTCTTCCCTTTTGGTTTTCTAACTCCAGCTCTTTGTACATTTTGTTATATTTTTCTTTGTCTTCTTGAACTGCCTTTTGAAAATTTCTATTTAGTTCTTTTACCTCCTCATTTCTTCCATTTTCTTTAGCATCTTTATGCTGGAAAGCAAGTTTCAGAGTCTTCTGACATCCATTTTGGTCTTTTCCTTCTTCCTGTCTCTTAATGACCTTTTGCTTTCTTCCTGTATGATATTCTTGATGTCATCCCACAACTCTTCTGGTCTTTGGTCTTTGGTGTCTAATGCATCAAATCTCTTCTTCAGATATCTCTAAATTCAGGTGGGATATGTCCAAGGTCGTATTTCGGCTCTCATGGACTTGTTTTAATTTTCTTCAGCTTCAGCCTGAACTTGCATATGAACAACTGATGTTCTGTTCCACTGTCTGTCCCTCACCTTATTTTGAATGATGATATGGAGCTTTTCCACAGTCTCTTTCCACAGATGTAGTCAATTTGATTTCTGTGGATTCCATCTGGTGAGGTCCATGTGTATAATCATCTTTTGTGTTGTTTAAAAATGGTATTTACAGTGAATAAGTCATTGGTCTTGCAAAATTCTATCATTCGATCACCACCAGCATCATTTCTACCACCAAGAAGGCCATTTTTCAACTACCGATCATTCCTCTTTGTTGCCAACCTTGGCATTCCAGTTCTCAGTAATTTATCAGCACATCTTGGTTGCATATTTTATCAATTTTATACAGAAGAAGTTGGTAGAATTCATCAATTTCATCATCACTGGCTTTTAGTGGTTGGTGCGTAAATTTTAATAATAGTGGTGTTAACTGGTCTTCCTTGTAGGCATATACATATTATCCCATCAGCCAGCATTGTACTTCAAGGCATATCTTGATATGTTTTTTTTTTGATGATGAATGCGGCACCATTCTTCTTCAATTTGTCATTCCCGGCACAGCAAACCATGTGATAGATTCAAAGTGGCCAATACCAGTCCATTTCAGCTCACTAATGCCTAGGGTATCAATGAAGAGGATATTGGAAGTGAAAAACCATAGAAAAGAAAAGAAAAAAAAAAAACTAAGCAGAGATACAAAGGATAAAAATTAAGGGAAGGGAAAGAGAGGAAGAAGGAGAAGAGAGGATAAAAACAAAACAAATAAAAACAATGAAACACCAAAAGGAAACCAAAACAAACAAAAATATCCGTGCAGTTGTTGGACACAGAGAAGAGAAAACTCTGGGGGGTTCCTGCCAGTCAAAGAATTCACAAGAGATGTGACGGCTTAATTCCCAGCCATAGATGGAGTTCCTATAGGACCAGATGTTGCACATGTTCAGGGGACCCAATCTGGAAATAGTTTATGGAAGTCCTTCAGGTTGCTGGTTTCAGTGTCTGTAAGAACAAGAGGGCAGCTGGGGTCAGGATGGCTGATTATGAAGGTTCCTGTTTGTCTAATTTTGGCCTGGAGGTTCTGTGAGTTCTGTGGGTCTAGAGTAGAGACAGTCTGAATCCAGGTGCCAAGGCAGTGCAGCAGACACCCACCTCAGACTTGCTCACAACCATATGACTCCAAACTTCTGAAAGCAAGGTCTGTGCTTGGGGTAGATGAGGATGGGGGCCAGCCTCACTTCTCCAAGGAAGTGTGGGAAGTTAGCAGAAATCTCACCTTTTCCTTTGACCATATGAATCTGTACTGCACCATCTGTCCTTCCCAAGTGGCTCCAAAAAGTTCAAGCTGGTTGTGCCGTGTCAGGCAGGCAGACCATTCACTAGTCCTTCTCTTTCGTTCCCTTCCTCTGCTCATCTTCTCCTCCCAATAGGTTTGCACTTCTCTAACCTTTCATCTGAACCCTGAAGCTTAGGGTTCACATCATCTATCCTTCCAAAGTGGTTCCAAAAAGTTCAAGCTGGTTGCACCATGTCAGGCAGGCAGACCATTCACTAGTCCTTCCCTTTCATTCACTTCCTCTGCTCATCTTCTCCTCCCAATAGGTTTTCACTTCTCTAACCTTTCCTCTGAACCCTGAAGCTTACGGTTCCAGGACTGCCGTCTCTGTATCTTTGCTGTAGAGGGTCTATGAAATGTATCTGCCTATTTTACCATCTTGCCCCATAGGGTTTTCAAGGGTGTGACCTTTCAGAAGTAGGTCACCAGGCCTTTCTTCTGAGGCACCTGAGTGGGCTTGAATCAATCTTTTTGTCAGCAGTTCAGCACTTAAACGTTTGTGCCAGAGACTCAACTCGGACATTCTGCTACTTTCATTATCTAAAATTTATATTTCAAACTAACCTACATGGAAAACAGGTTTGTCTATGTGTAACCCACATGGAACAGAGGTCTGTATGTTATGCAAACATATACACACAAACCATGCAGAAATGGAAACTGTATGTATTCTAATTTGAAATGGCATCTGTGGGTTGATTTAAGTTTAAGATTCTATTTCAAAACATTATACAAGGAGAGCCATGGAAACCACCATTAAGAAGTTTCATAGTTACTGTAACCATGCTTTTACTCCTTTCTCTTATTCAGTATTTAACATGCACATTTTAAGTCCAATAAATTGAAGTGATTTCCACTCAGTGCCTTCAAATTCTGCTTGACTACCTCTTATGACCTCACAATTAGTCTGGATATTAAAATGCATATGCACAATGAAGACTGCAATTTCAAAGTATTTTGGGTCATAAGTTGCTCTACCAAATGAGAACAGAATTAAAAACTTCTCCAAAAAAGTGATTTAAAATAATAAAATATTTCAATTTTTAAATACCAGCACCAATGAACAGAAATACTTATTAGATGCATTGTAACTTTCAAGTGAAGTCTCAAATTCAGAGTTTAGGGCACATCAGTACACCACAGGTTAGTTAACTGGAACTTCTTTATACTGAATAATGAAATCTGTTCCTCCCTTATTACTACTCTTTGAAATCACCAATTACAGCATATAAAACTAGCATATGAAATGCTTAAGTTATTGTCATTCATAATGGTAAACCTCTTATTTTAATTCTTAGCCTTTGGTTTTCCTTTTCTTATAATCTGTCAAGGAAACTCAGTTTAGACATTTAAATAAAAAATAAAAAAAAACAGTTGCCATTGAGTTGATTCTGACTCATGGAACCTCTATGTGTGTTAGAGTAGGACTTGGCTCCATATAGTCTTTAAAGACTTATTTTTCAGATATAGATCTCTGGACTTGTCTTCCATGGAATCTCTGACATCTCAGTTAGTAGTCAAGCACACTGACCATTTGCATCAACGAAGGACTATTCATTTTAGACACAGTTTTCCCAAATATACTATCTTTCACAAATAGCTACTTTAACAACATACTTTGCTGTTATTGTTAAATGTCATCAGGTTGGTCCCGGCTCATAATGACCCTGTACAGGGTTTCCAGGGAGCAGCTGCTGGGTTCAAACTACTGACCTTGTGATTAGCAGTCCAATGCTTATCTATAGCACAACACCAGAACTATGATTCCTATATTTCTAAGTAAGCTTCCAAATTGGTTTCTATTTACAGATCATGAAACCAGTTTTTGAATATCAAATTTAAATTAATATCAACATAAAACTACTATAAAATTTCATTACTGTATTTTCATATCAGTCACACACACAATACACTTTTTTGGCAAGCCATGCAACCCCCTTGCATGCTATTTTCCTGTGCATGCTAAGCATATTATATACATGTGTGTGCAACATATTTGGTTGTGTCATATGCAAAAATAGGGCAAGGTATGTTTTAAAAGAATAAGAAAATTAGTTACCATATTTATAATTTCGGAATGGTGGTGGCAAGCTGGTCCTTAAAGGGATATCTACAAGAAAAATATTATTTCTATTATAAAACATTCAAGTGTATATTCATAGCATATGCATAGTTACTTGGTTCTGCTCTATATACCTGTGCACCAAACTGGGGGAAAAAAAAGGCTGGTAGAACACAAAATGAAACTATCATGCCATTAAAATCCAAGGATCATCGAAATCACTGGAAACAACTATATAAGGTGTTAAGCTATCATTAGCTGATAATAGATAACACTATTAAACATAATAGCAATCATCTGCATTTGAAATATATCATATACATATGTGCACAAGACATTTATTTTGTATATACGAGGGGACTTTAAAAATGTCATGGAAAAATGGAATTAAAAATAATAGAATTAAAATAATAATAATAAATAATAGGATTATTCCATGAACTTCTTGAAGTCCTCTCATACAGTGAGACCAGACAGAGCCAGAACTCAGTAGATCTGTTTTGTTTACTCAGGTCTTGCAAGTTTTCACCTTGGCAGGGTGAAGTATTTCCACAATTAGTGGAAAATGTTTTAGTTTCCCTTTTATGACAGGTGTCCACCTTACACAAGTTTCAGCTTTACCAACTTTTACTGTTGTTGTTAATTAAGCGCCATCAAGTCAGTTCTGACTCATATCAACTCTGTATAGGGTTTCCATGGTGCAGATGGTGGGTTTGAATTGTCAACCTTTGGGTGAGTAGTTCAGTGCTTATCCTACAATGCCACACCAGGATTCCAAGTTTTACTATAGTTAATGTTTATTTGGAGTCCTGGTATGGTGCTGTAGGAAAGTACTGGACTACTAACTGTAAGGTTGGCAGTTCAAACCCACCAGCCTCTCTTCGGAAACCCTATACAGGGTAGCTACGAGTTGGAACTATGACTCACCAGCTCTTAACAACATTTTGTTTGCTTGTTTATTTTATTTATCATGTAAATTTAAGAACTCCTTGACAGTCTTTGGTCAGTAGTAAGAATCAATGATCTCGAGGATTTTCTTTCTCTTATCTAAATTCAGATAATCTACACTATAACTCTTTTGAGTAACTACTCAGCAAAGAATAAGAATAAAAGCAAAACCAAAAATCAGAGTGGCTATTCTTTTTAAAAAATGATATTTAAGAAACACCAAATACTGGTATTGGTTTTAACTAATATTATCTGATGGTACAATACCTACAGATGGCAATCTGTTTACACTTACCAAAATTACATATCTATATACCCAGCAATTCCACTTTGGGAAATTTATTGAAATATACTTTACACATTTGTGTGTGTGTGTGTACGAAATCACATATATACAAGAATACTAAATTTAGCCAGTAAAATTGAATTAATGGAATTCAATCAATGGACTCAAGTAGAATTGAATCAACGGAAGACCAAATGACTGTGCTTGAAGACTAATCTCTTAGTATCATCTGCTAGAGGAACAATCAGAAAACAGAACCAAAAAAAAATCCAAAGATTTATGTGGGACAGTTTCAAGAGGAATAAATTATCTGACTGGAATTCCACAACAGAAAGAGACAAACACAGAGAGAAAAGAAAAGAAAAAAAAAAACTGTCTAAGAGTTGGAAGTAAACTTCCCTAACATCATTAAAGAGAAGATAAGCCATTCAAAAAGTTAAATGAGGGGTGGGATGCACTCTGCAGTGTAGCGCACAGAGGTCTGGGAGCTGGCGGCCCCAGGTGCCGGACAACCCTCGCGGCACAGCTCACCTGACTCTTACATCCCATGTCGGCGCCACCCATGGCAGATGGGCCGAAGCCCGACACTGGAGCCACGGAGGGTGCGGTGGCTCAAGCCCTGGAGATGCCGGGCTGGAAGGCCCTAGAGGACGCAGACCCCCAGCCCGGTAGTTATGAGATCCGATACTATGGACCAGCCAAGTGGGTCAGCACATCCGTTGAATCTATGGACTGGGATTCAGCCATCCAGACTTACTTTAAAGGCAAGAATGAGAGAGCAATCTGATCCACCCAAGCCTTCAGAGACAGATGTCTTCATTGACAGAGACAAAATGACTGTATTTGTATGGCCTTTCTATGGCTCCTCTAGTGCCCAAAAGAGTCAAGAACAACTTTTGACATCAGCAAACATTTTGAGGGAAGAAGTAAAAGTTCTCAATGAAAAAGTTTACTACACTGCAGGCTACAACAGTCCTTTTGAATTGCTTAATAGCAATAACGAAGTGTGGCAGATTCAGAAAAATGAACCCTCCACAGAAAATGAATGAGAGAATGCAGAGTTTCAGTGCCTGGGACAAACATTCTGTTTAATGTAAACATCCATGCTACCTATAAGTAAAAGGAGCTCTGGTAGCGTTGTGGTTACAAATCGGACTGCGAACAGCAAGGTCAGCAGTTCGAAACTACCAGCTGTTCCATGGGAGAAAGATGAGGTTTTCTGCTCCCGTAAAGATTTACAACCTCGAAACCCCTGTACAGGGTCGCTATGAGTCAGAACCAACTCCACAGCACGTAACAACAACAACCTATGAGCAAAGTGTATGTCTAGTGTCTTCTACCTGAGAGAACTGCTGTGAGTTGAGCTGATACTCAGAGTGCCTTTTTAATGCCTGTACCATTATCTAGATACTCAGAATAACAGGGGTCCCTCTTCTATCAATATGCACACTGGTCATCTTTATTACTGTGAGGATCCAGAAAAATATGATGCTTCCTCCTCCTACATCAAAAAAAAAAATTAAAAAATTAAATGAACTCCAAACAGAATAGACACTCCCAAAAGAAAATCACCAAGATATATTATAGTTAAATTTTTCAGAACTACGGAAAGAAAAGAATCCTGAGAGCAGCTTGGGGGAAACAAAATGTAACCTACAAAGAGGAACTAATGAGTCTAAGCTCTGATTTCTCAGCAGAAACCATGCAGGCAAAAAGAGAATGGATGGTAGATCCATTATCCAACCTTGCCAAAACAACAATCAGATACCCAGCAAACCTGTCCCTCAAATATATGACAGCTAAATAAGAGTATTTCCAAATAAACAGAAATTAAAAGAATTTGCAAAAGTCAGAACAACTTTATAAAAAACACCAAAGACAGAAAACCACAATAACAGACAACAAACTGAGACTAATATACATGACAACATTACCCAGAACTCAAACCAGATATAGAAGTATTCAAAGTTAAACAAACCTATAGGACTGAAGTAGGGAACTAGAGAAATCAGTTTGCAAAAACAACTAAAAAAACCATAAAGTATATAGAGGGAGTAATGTCATTACAGAACTTCCAAATGAAGAAGAAATCAAGAAAAATAAATAAATAGTCCTATAGAAAAAGCTCTGGACTATTAACTACTATGCTAACCAAAAAGTCAGCAGTTTAAATCCACCAGTTGCTCCTCAAAAACCCTATAGAGGTCCCTATGAGTCTGGGAAACTGTCACTTTAAATTTCATACTGTGGTGGCTTGTGAGTTGCTGTGATTCTAAAAGCTACGCCACTGGTATTTTAAATACCAGCAGGGTCACCCATGGTGGACAGGTTTCAGATGAGCTTCTAGACAAAGATAGACTAGGAAGAAGGAGTGACGAACTACTTTCGAATACTCAGTCACTGAAAACCTTATGAATAGCAGAGAAAC
>NW_006408641.1:7270652-7290627 GCF_000296735.1 Chrysochloris asiatica
GAGGAACTAAAGAAAAAATTTAAGCCTCGATTTTCATTATTGAAAGATTCTCTAGGCAAATTATTGAATGATGCAGAAAGCATCAAGAGAAGATGGAAGGAATACACAGAGTCACTGTATCAAAAGGAAATGGTTAATGTTCAACCATTTCAAGACGTAGTAAATGATCAAGAGCCAATGATACTGAAGGAGGAAGTCCAAGGTGCACTGAAGGAATTGACTAAGAACAAGGCACCAAGAATTAATGGAATAAAAATTTAAATCTTTCAAGAAAATGAGGCGGCACAGGAGGCACTCACTCATCTATGTCAAGAAATTTGGAAGATAAGAATCTGGCCAACTGATAGGAAGAGATCCATATTTGTGCCCATTCCAAAGAATACAACTTTGTTGCACACCTTTTTAAGTTTTAAACCATTCAGTGTTCCCATCTTCTGTTTGAACAACTGCTTCTTGGTCCATGTACAGATTCCTCATGAGCCCAATTAAGTGTACTGGAATACTCATACTTCGCAGTGTTGTCCATAGCTTGTCATGATCCACAATATTGAAAGTGCCATGGGCTGACAAAAGAACCAATAGATTTGTTTTGGAAGAAGTGCAGCCAGAGTGTTCCTTGGAGGCCAAGATGGCCAAACTTCATCTCTCATACTAACCCATTCAGTGTTCCCATGTTCTGTTCAAATAACTGCCTCTTGGTCCAGGTACAGATTCCTCATGAGCACAATGAAGTGTTCCGGAATACTCATACTTCACGATATTGTCCATAGCTTATCGTGATCCACACAATTGAAAAAGCCTTTGCTTAGTCAATAAAGCACAGGTAAACATCTTTCTGATAGTCTCTGCTTTCAGTCAAGATCCATCGGATATCAGCAATGATATCCCTCATTCCACAGTGTCTTCTGAATTCAGCTTGAACCTTTGAAAGTTCTCTGTCAATGTATGCTTGCAGCCGTTTCTGTATTACCTTTAGGAAAACTTTACTCGCATGGGAGAAAGCCAGTTCCAAAATGGTGTGATTGTTGAGTGCTGTAAAGTTGGTTCTGACTCATAGTGACCCTACAAAGAGTTTCCAAGGCTGTAAATCTTTCTGTAAAGGAGCAGAAAGTCTCATCTTTCTTCCACGGAGCAGCTGTTATGCTTGACCCACCAACCTGTGGTTCACAGTCCAGTACTTATTCTACAGAGCCACCATGCTCCCAGCTACATATATAGGATTTAGATTTACAACACATATTTTGGGGCGACACAATTCAGTCCATCTAGGCAAAGTTATTAGCACAATATCTAATACACATTAATGTTGTTATTATTTCAAAAACACCTTATGATCAAACTATTTGATCTTTGCTACATACACATTCTATCAATAAACTTTCCAGGTTTTATACTTCAAATCAGGTGACAAACAGAGGCATGAGTAGAGAGAGCACAACCTGAACACTTTGTATTCCAAACTTCTTTTGAATCTGTGGAGCACAATTCCCCACTCTACAACTGAACTAAGTGTTATTGTAAGTGCTGTCAAGTCAGTTCCAATTCACAGAAACCCTGTATAGAGTTTCCGAGGAGTCGCTGGTGAGTCTGAACCACTGACCTTGAGGTTAGCAGTCCAGTCCTTACCCAGTGCCACATTAGGACTCAACTGAAAGAAATGATAGTGGTGGTAGTGGTATGTCCCCAAGTCAGTTCTGATTCATAGCAACCCTGTAAATTTTTATGAGAACAGAAAACCTCATCTTTCTCCCACAGAGTGACTAGTAGGTTCAAACTACTGACCTTGTGGTTAACAACCCAGCTCGTAACCCACTATGCTACCAGGGTTTCCTGCCGAATCAAAGAGTGGCTGTATTTTAGAGGTGAAATGTTTCTGAGCTGCTCTGGGCAAGATACTCTACTTTGGTGTGGAAAGCATCGTATGTACTTGAGAAGAACACAGTGACCCTGGGAAGAAAACATCTTCCCCCGCCATTGTAGCACGTTGAAACTAAGACCTGATTCTCAAGTACTTCAAGAAGAACCTATTCTATGCTGCACCAAGAACATCACAGCACTTACTGTGCTTCTGAGGACTAAGAAATACTAACACAATATACACACAAATATTTTAAAATAAAATGTGAAGATCATTATTATTTCAAAACCTTGATATCCCTTGAGTGACAGTCTTTCAAAAGCAGGAACTCTGTAATTGACATGATCTCTTAGCAACAACTCTCAATCGACAATTCAAACCCACCAGCTGCTCCTTGGAAACCCTGTATAGGGTTGCTATGAGTCGAAATTGACTTGACAACACTTACCAACAATAAAAAATTAAGAATATAGCAATTAAAATTTACTTTATGGGATAATTATGCTCCATTTATGGAATCTTTTAAACAGTTGCTACCAAGACTAGCCTAATCTTCTCTATGGACTGATATACCTTTTCCTTCTCCTCCAAGGAGTCCTGGTATGGTGCTGTAGGAAAAGCACTGGACTACTAACCACAAGCTCAGCAGTTCAAACCCACCAACCACTCTGCAGGAGATCAGACTTTCTGCTCCTGTAAAGATATGCAGCCTTGGAAACTCCATAAGGATCTCACTATGAGTCTGAGCCAACTGAAGGCATCTAACAACAGTAACTCTTCCATCAAGTAATATTAGAAAGTAAAACTACCCAAAATTAGACAGGTAAAGAAAAATGGAAGGAGAAAAATTTAGAAAATCCACAAAATAAATTAGCAAGTGAAATGTCAAGAATTCACTACATTTGAAAGAGTTAGCTGTACACACTCTTAGTACCCAGATTGTGATTTCCAAACAGCCTCCTCCACTAATGGAATCAGACAAAATGGCTGGTTTCAAGACTGGAGCAAGAAAAGATCAAGATGTAGCCTGGAACACCTTGTGCTAAAAAGTAAGGAGGAGCTCAGTGATAATAAGAGCCAGATCGAAGACAGGCCAAGACAGGGACAATCGGCTAATGATAATAATGATGGGAATGAACTATAACCTTCTGAATAAAGTAAGAATCAATGAGTCCACAGTAATATACAAAATGATGAAATAAATGGAGGAGAGGAGAAATAGAAAGCTCTTCCTTGCTGTAGAAAGCCAATGAATAAATGTAAAAGGAACAATTGAATTAGAAAAATCAACTTTTGCCAATCATCATAAAAATAACTAATTTGGGCAACAATCATCAATGCATGCTATACTAATGAATGAAAGTTTGAGAAGTAACAGGATCATATTCACAATCTCAGAGTAAATTCCCACGAGAAATAAGATTCACAGTGTAAAAATCTGGCAGACAGCACCTAACCCACGGATCAAAATTAGCATTGTCAGTAATGACACTGCAGTACAGTGAATTATTTCATGTTTATTCTAGTCGTAGTCTTTGTAACTCCCACCAAATGACTTCTTCCTGGTAAGTCTGGTTAAGAGGTGGTGAAAGGTGCCGAAGGACTACAGGATTCAGCTTTGAGTGACTATTAACAGGGCTAATTGCAACTATAAAAACTTGGAACTCTAATGTTTGATCAATTTTGCCATGAAACTGGGCACAACATGAGCCATTTCAGAAGCACAGAGGAGAATCTCAATTATCATAAAGAAAGAAGACCCAGAAGTAGAATACATCCTTCGGGGTCTGAAATCCCTGTGTATAGAACCTCCTCAATCCAGGGACAGAAAGCTGTGCCACCAGAAAAGTAGAAGAGAAGTGGCAGCAGCAGAACCAAGAGCCAGAGCAGTAGACTTCCTGGCCCATGGAACAAGTAAAGGTGAGTACCTTAAGGCCTCAGGAAGCTTGCTAATTGAGTAGGGTAGCTCCAAGAACTTAATTTGGGAAAGTAGGTTTGCTGACCCACAGGATTAGAGCTGAGTGCCCTCAGACTAAAGTTTACAGTGGAGTAGGGTGCTCTTTGGACATTCCTTGTTACTGTTGTTAAGTGCCGTCAAGTCAGTTCTGACTCATAGCAACCCTTCATAGGGTTTCCAAGGAGCTGCTCCTGAGCTTGAACCGCTGATCGTGCGGTTCAAACAGACCTTGCAGTCCACCTCATTAATCCGCAGTGCCACACCAGGACATTTATTGGCAGCCCTAAAAGAGCTTTCTAATATTGCCCGAGCAGGACGGAAGACAAGGGGCCATGTGACTGCGAGGCTGAGGACCAGAGAGTGGTATGCCTTCAGGCACGGATGAGGAAAGGCTGTCCTGAATAGAAGAACTGTGCCCTGAGCATTTCTGATCCTGTGAATACTCTAATAGTAAATATTGTCTGTGAGTTCTATGGGGTCATTGCAATGAATTTCGAACCTAGAAGAGAAGCAGACAGTGCCTTGGAAGGGACAGGTGGTGTTAGAACTGGAAAAGAAGGTTGGAGAGTAGGGAAGCATATTTGACCTCTGCCTCATAGGAACTGGTCTTGGATTGTTGCTGATGGTGACTTCTTCCACCTCATTTGTGAAGTTAGAGCAGATGAGATGCTGCCTCCATGCTGCTATTACAGAGTTTGTGCCTCCGAGTCTGATGGCCTGAAAAGAACTCATTTTCATGTCTATGATTCCTAATCCCATGAGGAGCATTCTATAAAATTGCTGGCCTGTACTGCTTAAAAGGAATCCTGTGTGGCACTGTGGGTTAATGCGCCAGACTGCAAACCCATTTGAACGGCAAGGTCAGCAGTTCAAGCTCACCAGTCGCTCCTCAGAAACCCTATACAGGGTCGCTATGGGTCGAAACTGACTTGACAGCACTTGACAACAACAAAAACAACTGCTTAAAAGGAGTCCTGGTGTGGCACTATGGGCGAATGTGTCAGACTGCAAAGTCCTTTTAACTGCAAGGTCGGTGGTTCAAGTTCACCAGCTGCTCCTTAGAAACCCTATATAGAGTCGCTATGGGTCGGAATCAACTCAATGGCACCTAGCAAACTGTTTAAAACATCAATGTGATAAAATCTATTGAAAGACTCAAGAAATGATTAAAGGAATTGAATCTAACACATGGTCTTGGATTTTCTTAAACTGCTGGTGGTGGCAGTTGGTTATGTGCCGTGGAGTCGATTCTGACTCATAGAGACCATGTATAGGGTTTCCAAGGCTGTAAATCTTTATGGAGCTGAAAGTCTCATCTTTCTCCAGTGGAATTGCTGGTAATTTCTAACTGTTGATGAGGTTAGCAGATTGACTTGTAACCACTATCTGAGCATTATTGGGAAATTAACAAAATATCAATATGGTATGTAAATTAGATAACAGTACTGTTGAGCACTGCATTGCTAATGACAAGGTTGGCAGTTCAAATCCATCAGTTGCTCCTTAGAAACCCTATACAGGGTCATTATGAGTCAGAACTGACATGAAAGCAATTAACAACAGCAACTGTTTTGATATTAAGTTCCTGATTTTGATAATTTTACTAAGTCCTGGTGTGGCGCTGTGGGTTAATGCACCAGACTGCAAACCTGTTTGAACTGCAAGGTCGGCAGTTCAAGCTCACCAGCCACTCCTTGGAAACCCTACACAGGGTCGCTATGGGTCAGAATCGACTCGATGGCAATTAACAACAACTGTGGTTCTGTAAAAGATTCCTTGTTTTTAGGAAATACACACTGAGATATGTAGAGGTAAAGGGCAAGAGGCATCACATCTGCCGCTTACTGCTAAGTGGCTCAAAAAGATGATTGATAACATAATAAAAACAAAACTCCCCTACTACCATCAAGTTGATTCTGGCTCATGACCACTCGACATGTTACAGAGAACTGAGCTCCACACGAATTTCTTAGGTGGGATCTTTGCCGAAGCGTATCACCAGGCCTTTTTCCACAGAGTCGCTCGGCCCAACTTTTCAGTTAGTAGTTGAAAACTGTTCCACCCAGGGACCTACTTATATTACATTTGCTTGTTTTTTAAATACATTCCCCCCCCCCAAATATATATAAAACAAAATGATGATGAAAGTCTCATACCTTGCTTTAGAAATTCTATAAATTCCCTTACAGTTTGGTTCAAATTAATTCCGTGATAAACCATAGGTTTGAAATTGCGGTGCTCAAATGAACGAATGAGGCGAACTGTAATGGTCACTTCTTCAGAAGCCATGTGAAGAAATTCCTGTGGCAAGAATTAGAAGTACAAGAGATAAAAGATACCAACAAAGCCAGTTCACAATTATATATATACATACTACTAGCCTGGATTCCCACCATCAGCTCTAGGGCCCCCAGTCTCCTTTCTACAATGCTCTAACTTTATAGACAGAATCGCAAACCCAGGCTGGATTCCTGGGCACCCAAAAGTTCCAAGGTTATCCCAACTGACCCACTGTGATCCCAGACAAGTCAGTCTGTCACTAGTCACTGACAATGTAACAAACAAAAAACTGGCAAGACATAGAAGATGACTAACAGTGACACAGCCAAACAAAGATCTAGGTCATATGCAAGGCGCTCCAGAAAGTTAGTGGCAAAATGGAATGAAAAGCTAGTGGAATTTTTCCATGAACTTTCTGAAGACCCTTTCAAATATAAAATTGCTTTGTACTTTCTACGCTCAATTGGCCCTGAAATGGAATTATGTTAATATTAAAATAAACTATCAACAGATTTCATTTTAATCTCACAAAATGCTGCCAATCTCAAGTGTTAATTTAATTATGTGGCATGGTTTTACCCATCTTTTGCATTATTATTTAATTTGAATCTATATATTTCATCCTAAAGTATGTATTAGTCCTATGTGCCAGGTGTTTTAAGATTCTATCTCAATTCTCCCCCAAACTATGAGGTACTCATATTAAATATGTCGAAACAAATTCCATAAAGACCAGATAAATTACCCATAGTCATAAAGCTGTAAATAACAAAGCCAGAATTCAAGTATCAATTTAATTCCAAAGCCCAGGCTCTTTCTAATATACTCTCTGAAAATCACCCCAAATTACTTTCTAAAAAAATCTGCAAAGTTACCAATGATTTAAAGATTCAATAGCTGTAAGTATCATCGAGTTAATTCCAACCCTGTATAGCATTTCCAAAGAGCGGCTGGTGAGTTTGAACTGCTGAGCTTAAGTTCAAACCGACCTTGTGGTCCAGTGCTTATCCTACAGTGCCACACCAGGACTCCAAAGATTCAATTGTATACTTATATCCAATAGTAGCTACTTCAGACTACTTTCAATTTAATTTTAGATACAATATGCAACCATAAAATATAACAATAAATATTAAGAAAAAATACCTATAGTACTAACAAACAAGATTTTTAGCCTCATTATTGTTAAGTGCTGTCGAGTTGGTTCCAACTCATAACAGCCCTTTATGGGATTTCCAAGCGACTGGTGTGTTTGAACCACTGCATTTAGTCATTGTTTTTGTTAACTGCTGTGGCACCATCACCAGCTACTGATGCTCTCCAAGTTTGAAGCCTTGATGTGGTGAGCCTCACCAGTGTCTGATGCCTTGGCACCTGGATTCAGACTGGCTCTGCAGAAGACCTATAGAACCCACGCAGCAACCAGGCACAAGCCCTAGACTAGCAAGGAATCTCATAACCAGCTACCCTGCCCCTAATGCCCTCTGGTTCTGACAGAGACTGATCCCACCTCCTTAAAGACCTACATGAACTACTTTTGGATTGTTGTTGGTGTTAAGTGCTGTTGAGTCGGTTCTGACCCATACCGACCCGGTATAGGGTTTCCAAGGAACAGGTGGTGAGCTTGAATAGCCAACCTTGCCATTCAAAACGACTTTGCAGTCCAGCGCATAACCCACAGTGCCATACCAGGACTACTACCTTCTGGACTGGGGACCCTTTTTTTCTGCCAAGAGCCAGTGGATATTTATAACATCACTTAATACAAATTTATATTACTACAAAAAAAGCTCCTAGAATTAATTGAATTTTGAGTCGTGCCTGCATTTGCCTTGGCAGGACCAGACAAAATTATTTCACAGTATTATATGGCCTGCTCCTCAGAAACCCTATACAGACTCGCTATGAGTCAGACCTAATTCACTGACACTTAACAATAACAACATAAGGACCGCAGGTCAGATGTTCCCCGGCCCTGGTCCACAGGAACTCCATCTAGGGCTGGAAATCCTGCCACCTCGTCCCTTCCCCACCGACCTCCTGATCTCTTTGGCAGGAAGGAAACTGCCCAAGTTTTCTCTTTAAGCCCAGCACCTGCACTGGCTTGTGTTTTTTGGTTTTGTTTTTTTTTTAGTCTGTTTGTTTGTTTGTTTTGCTTTCATTCTCTCATTGTTTTTGTTTGGTTGGTTATTCTTTCTTTTTTTCCCCCTTCTCTTGTTTTTTTTCTTTTTAATCTTTTCTATTTCCACTTGGCCTTGTCTTCTTTTCTTCTGTTGCTCTATTCCCATCTTCTTTTTTTCTTTACTACTCTTTCTTTTTACATCTTCTCTCTCACTATGTTAGTGTGTTAAAATTTTTGTCTCATTTTCTTTTCCCATTGCTTTCCTATCTCTTGTTTCTCTTTTTAATTATTATATATTTTTTCTAGCTGCTCCCAGTGCTTTTTCTTTCTGCTCCTGTATAAATTTATTTTTTGCTGTTGATTGTTTGTTTTCCAGTGTGTAATTTTTTTTTCCTCTTCTTGCACCATCCAATGCAGGAAACAGCAACCAGGCAATAAAGCCCAGACAAAACCATATCCTCTGCAACTCTACCCATTTGACAAGAGCCAACCAGCTCCTATACCACCTGATCAATGATAGACAGCAGTCAACAACAGCCAAATCTACCCTAAATTGAACTACAAGAATGGAAAATTGTACACGGTTCCATTCTCTGATCACACCCACCAAGAGGCAGCTGGTGAGAGCCTAAGAACACAACAACGTACAATCATCAATTAAATAAAAATACAATAGCATCACAATGTCTTAGAGACAACAGATAAGTTCACACAAAGAAACAAGAGAGTGGTTCAAACAAAAGACCAAGACTCAGAGCCAAAAAATGATCCTGAGGAATAAAAGGTAATGAAACTACCTGATAAAGAATTCAAAATAATGGTACTTAGGAACCTTCAACAGATTGACAGAAAGATCAAGGAAAACATTTAAGAAGAGAAAACAATACAAGAACAAATGAACAAAAAAAGAGAGAAATTTGAAACAATACAAAACCAGCAAATAGAAATCCAGAAGATGAATACTAAGATTTTAGAAATAGATAATACACTGAAAAGGCAAAGGGATAAATTTAAACCAATGGAAGCCCAAAGTAATGAGTTTGAAGGTAAGTGTATCAATACTAGTATGCGTGGAGTGCAGTGGCTCCATATGATAAACACGGGATTGGAGTTCAAGCCCACAAGCCACTCCTCAGGAAAAAAATGAGGCTTTCTTCTTCCATGAAGATTTAAAGCCTCAGAAACCCTATACAGGGCTGCTTTGAGTCAGAGCCAACTTGAGGGCACTTAACAACAACATTAACTAGTATACTAGAAGAACAATTAGAAAAAAGAAGAAGAAAAATCCAAAGAATGCCTAATATTTATGTGGGATACCATGGAGAGGAATAAGTTACAGGTGATCAGATTTTCAGAACAGGAAGACAATAAAAAGCACATAGAAAATTTTCGAAGAGTTGTTGGAAGAAAATTACTTAACGTCATGAAAGACAAGAAGATAAGTATTCAAGAAGGATAGATCCCAAAAAAACATCATCAAGACACATTATAATCAAACCCTCCAAAACTGAAGACAATGAAAGGATTCTGAGAGCAGCTCCAAAACTGAAAAGTTAGATACACAGGAGAACCAGTAAGATTAAGCTTGATTTCTCAGCAGAAACCATGCAGGCAAGAAGACAATGGGATGACATATATAAAACTCTGAAAGAAAAAAACTGTCAACCATGAATCAAATATACAGCACAACTGTCCCTCAAATATGAGAACAAAGTTAGAATGTTTCTAGATAAACAGAAAATCAAGAAATTTATAGTAATCAGACCAACTTTATTTTATAAAATAAAAGGAGTTCTTTGGACTGAAAACCAACAACAGAAGACAAAACCCTAAAATTAACATATACATCAATGTCACCCAGAACACAATCCAGATATAGCAGTAAAACAAACCTACAAGACTGAAGATAGGGAACGAGAAATACCAATTTATAATGAAGACAACTAAAAGCAAAAAGAGGGAATAGTGTAGTTACAGAATTTCCAAATGAGGGGTAAATCAAGTAGATTTCAACACAGAATAGACTGTTTCATACTGAGAATAAATAAATAACTTCAAAGACAATTAATATACCTTCATATAAAAAAAGAAACGAAAAAGAAAAAAAAAACATAGAAATTTGGTAAACATTAAAACAACAGTAATGAAGAAAATGCACCAATAAAAAGAACTCAGCACAGAAAATTGTGTGGAACAAAGAAACTAACAGCACCACACACACACACACACACACAAAAAATCACACAGCAAAATGACAGCAATCAATTCATACCTGTTAATAATGACAATGAATTAAGTATGCCAGTAATGAAGCACAGAACAGCAGAACAGATAAGAAAACAGGAGCCTTCAATATATAGTCTACAAGAAACACACATTACACACAAAAAGAAAAAATAGATTAAAAATCAAAAGATGGAAAAATATATCAAGTAAATGGCATTGAAAAATGAGCAGGATTGGCAATATTAATTTCTGATAAAAATAGGTTCTTTGGCAAAAACCAATATAAGAGAGAAAGTCATTATATAGTAATTAAAGGGTCAACATAACAAGAAGACATAACCATAATAAATAGCAATGAAAGAGCCTCAAAATACATCAATCAAAATCTAATTGAATTGAAGAAAGAGACAACTCTATAATAATAGTAAGATATTTTATACACCACTTTCCATGAAGGACAAAACAACTAGAAATAAAACTCAACAAAGAACTAAACAATACAATCAACAAACTTGACCCCACATATTGATAAAGACTTACTCAACCCAATGCACATAGAACATTCTCCAGAACAGACCAGAACAGGCCACAAAGCAAGTCTTAACATACTACAAAGCATCTTCTCAGATTAAAGAACACAAGCTGTTGAATGTAAAACTGATGATCTTGACTATAAACCTTCACTCAATTCACAATAAAAAGTTTCAAAACAGAGCCATCAAGGCAAGTATTCAAGTCCCTTCAGGACAAACCCCCTCCAAGACTGAAACTCAATGGGAACACACCAGCAGGACTGTAAGCTTGGGGCAACCATGTTGGTCTACTGGTGAGGGGAAGAGGGGGAAAGGCAACAGTGAAGATATGGGCTGAGTTCGACCACATTCTATAGACTCCCGTCAACCTGGAGATGAAAGAGAAAAGAGGAAGGGCTGGTTAGTCCAAAGTGTGGTGAGACCTGAGAACTTCTAAGCCCATAGACAAGGACCTAGCCACAGAGGACTAGAGCCAAAAATGAATCATCCAGCTGATATGAAATGAGGGGAGATGCACAAGAACACCCAAACTTGCATATAGTACCCATTTTCCCTAGCTTCGATGGCTTAATGATCAGAACTCAACTAGAGGAAGATAAAGAAATCTGATAAAGCAAACGAGGGTAAATTGCTACAATTTAATGAACATAACTTATACTTATGGGTGTAGCAGCTAAAAATACCAACCAAGTCTTCACATCAAGAATCAAACATATCCCCTCTATACACAGGATTGATAGGAATGGGCAACTTAGACACTGACTACCTAAAATATGGGGGGAATTATAAAGGCATGAGGAGTCCTGGTGTGGCGCTGTGGGCTAAGGCATCAGATGGCAAAGTCATTTGAATTGCAAGGTCGGTGGTTCAAGCTCACTAGCTGCTCCTTGGAAACCCTATACAGGGTTGCTATAGGACAAAATCAACTTGATGACACTTAACAACAACATAAAAGCTAAAAATGGCTGGCTTACAGGTTTTCAAGAGGGAGTTTAGTTTTAGAGTGTGTGGGGGAAGGTAGAATCTCCACTGATGAATTTTCATCTTGTCTAGATGGGTCTGGTGAAAGGAGATGGGGATCAGATTCTTATAATTCAGTAAAGAGTAATTGTTATCATGACTAATTGTGATTGTCACAACCATAAAGGTAGAAGATTTTTCATTTAAAGGGTGGAGTAGTTAATCTTACATTCCAGGAACAGAGGACCCTAGGACCATCAAGGGAGAAGAGCATGAGTAGAACGTGGAACCCTATCCAGAGAAGCAGCAACACCAGAGATGGAGGCAGATAGGTTGACATGGAAAGATAGAACAGCTGTGGACTCCAGACTCATGGAAAAGAGAAAGACTGTGGCAGCTAGGTGGAAGGCTTGCAGAATGTGTCCTTTGGTTGTTTCAATGATTATATATATTCCTGAGTGTTTTTGTATACATTAAAAAAAAACAAAAACAGAAGGAATAGAAGCAAATACTGTTGAATGGTAATGCATGGAGGGGTTTGTAATCATTCCAATGATAGGATGAGTGCAAAGCTGATGCTCTCCCATGTAAACTATCACTCAATGTGAAATAAAAGCTTTAAAAATTTTTTTAAATTATAAAACAGGAAAGTTTGAATAGTAGAATGAAAAAGTTTAAATAATATACAAAGGTTTTTGTTTCTGTTTTTTTGCTTAAAAAAAACTATTGACAACAACTTTTATTAGACAACAACTACCAGCAGTCCTCAAAGCTCAGATAAGCCATGGAGAAAAGGCTTTTCCGAAAACTTCTTCACTCCTTGCGTCTGGCATTGCTCTCTCTGACTCACTACAGTCTCCCTGCCCTCAGTATCTCCCTTGTTTTTTCTTCCTTCACTTTCTCATTTCATTTCTATTTCCTTACTTTAAATTGTCATCCTTTTATATTCCTTATAAGCGATACGTATTCTCTACCCTAGCTAACTGTTGATAACATATAAATGAACAGCACTTCTGTGTTATTTCTAGTCTTAGTTTTCCTGTTACAAGTTAAAAGGTTAATATTCAGAATCGGGTAACTTGTAAAAATAAATTAAGGTTGCATTTTTACATACAGTGACGAAAACCATTGGTGAATTTTTATAAAGAACATGAATGAGCACTAATTGGTTTCTATTTTGGATTTTTAAAGTTAAATGCAGAATGCTCACTCAACTTCTTCCCTTTTGCTCATTCCTGAATTAAATTGTTATTGTTGAAAGTCGGTGTGAAGGTGACAGCAGAGACAGTGGCGGGGTGGTGGCACAGAGAGATAGAGCAGCAGAGAACTCTAGACCCATGCACTGAGCAAGGCTGTGTGCTTGCGGGTAGGAGGCTGGTTTGCAAAGTGTGCCCTTAGACATTTAAACGAGTATGTATTTTTCTGTTTTGTATGTGTACATCCCTCCTCTAAATAAAGGGAATACAGGTAAATACTGTTAATAATGGTACATAGAGGGTATTATAGTTATTGCAATGAAGCCAAATAGGATTTACTGAATGTAAAATTGATTATCTGCCCTGTAGAGTTTCACTCAATTTCAATTGTGAATTGAGTGATAATTTACATGGGAGAACATCAGTTTTGCACTCATCCTACCATGTTTTGTTTCACTGCAATGATTATAATCCCCTCCATGCATCATCATTTAACAGTATTTACTTCTATTCCCTGTGGGGTTTTTTGTTGTTGTTGTTGTTGTTTTGATGTACACAAGAACACTCAGGAATATATAATCATTTAAACAACCAAAAGACGGGTTTCTAGGATATCCCCGTTGGTCGGAAGATGATGATGATGCATGGAGGGGATTGGAACCATGCAACGAAATGGTATACGATGGAATGAATGTAAAACTAAAGTTCTCTCATGTAAAATATCATATAATTCACAATAAAACATTTTTTAAAAAGCCAGGACAGAAGAAAAGGCAAAAATGGATGTCAGAAAAAACTCTGAAGCTTTGCTCTCCAGCATAGAGATGCTAAAACAAATGGGAGAAATGAGAAATTAAAAGAACTGAATAGAAAATTTCAAAGGGCAGTTCAAGAAGACAAAGTCAAGTATTATAATGAAATGTGCAAAGACCTGGAGTTAGAAAACAAAAAGGAAAGAACACACTATACATTTCTTGAAAAAATTGTGTTTTTTCTAAAAGTTGCTTAAGATAAATTCTATAGCCAGGGTCTGGTGTATACAGAAATCAAATTGACTACATCTGCGGGAAGAGACAGTAGAAAAGCTTCATTTCATCAGCCAAAACAAGGCCAGGGGCAAACTATGGAACAGATCATCAATTGCTCATATGCAAGTTCAGCTCGTATGCAAGTCATAATTTTTGACTCACCCTCGTATATAAGAGTGTGTAAGAAGATATTTGTACATGAGTACTTATCTTTTATGCAAATCCAACTATGAATGTGGTGGAGCATACAGCAGGCAAAATAATGAAAACTTCAAAGATATTACCAAACATCGTGAGGCAATGATTTGCTGAGCCTGGGGACTCAGAACTATAATCTCAGGGGGCACCATGGTCAAATGGCATTTACAGTCCACAAAGACAATATTCTACATGCTATTTGGGTGAGCAGCATCTGGAATCTTGAAAGCATATGAGCAACTATCTAAGGTGTAGCTATTGGTCTCTCCATGTGCGGAACAAAGAAGAATGATGAGAACGGAAGAGGCTTGGAATTAATTAGTCCAATGGACTAATGGATCATGTGAACATCAGTCTCCAGGACTCTAAGACCAAAAGAAGAAGATGGTGCCCGGCTACCACTACCAACTGCTCTGAATGGGATCACATTAGAGTGTCCTGGATAGAGTGGGAGAAAATGTGGAACAAAACTCAAAAAGGCCAGGTTTACTGGTCAGAAAGAAACTGGAGGAACCTGAGACCACGGCCCTCAAACACCCTTAAAGTCTGGAAAGCAACTCACCCTATGTCCCAACAATACTAGTAAAGTATGCTCACTATAGAATGATCAATCATTCAAAACCAAAAGGGAAAAAAAAAATTGAAAAGGCAGTATTTTCCTAAGGACAAGGTTGAGAAGAGATGGGATGGCAGGTAGAATGCAAATAGGAACCACAGGGAGGAAGCGGAATTTAAAAAAAAAAAAGGAAAGGAAAGAAATCCAGAAGACTGTTTTCAGAAATAATTAATACATTGAAAGGGAAAAGGTGAACTGAACAAATAAAATGCCAAATTAGTGAACTTGAAGACAAATCTGTCAACACTAATCTCTCAGAAAAACAATCAGAAAAAAGGAATAAAACATCTGAAGAAAGCCTAAGAACTATTTGGGACACCATCAAGAGGAATAACTTACATGTAATCAGAATGCCAGAATACACAAACACAATACAAAGTTGAGAAAATATCAAAGAATTGTTGGCAGAAATCTTACCTAAAATCATAAAAGATAAGGAGATATGCATTCAAGAAACTGAATGAACCCCACACATAATAGATCCCAAAAGAAGATTGTCAAGACATATCAAAATAAAACTTTCCAAAACCAAAGACAAAGAAAGAATCCTGAGAGCAGCTTAGAAAAAAAAGTTACCTATAAAGCAGAACCAGTAAGACGAAGCTCTGATTTCTCAGCAAGCCATGCAAGCAAGAAAGTAATAGGATAACATAAATAAAACTCAAAAACAGCAATATTAATTTCTGATAAAATAGACTTTAAGGCAAAAATCAGCATAAGAGACAACATATAACTTATTTAATAATTAAAGAGTTAACTGAACAGGAGGACAGAACCATAATAAATATCTATGCAGCCAAGAAGAGAACCTCAAAATACACAAATCAAACTCTAACAGAATTGAGGAGAGAAATAGACAACTCTCTAATAATTATAGACAATTTTACTATACTACTTTTGATGGACAGAACTAGAAAGAAACTCAGCAAAGACACAGAACTAAAAAACACAGTCAAACAATTTTCCCTAATAGACATAAAAGAGCATTCCACCCAAAAACAGCACAATATACTTATTTTCCAGTAGACATGAAACATTGTCCAGAACAGACCATATGTTGGACCACAAGATAAACCTCAATAAATTGTGAAACATCAAAATTCTACAAAGCATCTCCTCATATCATAACACTATAAAATTAGAAATCAATAACAGAAAAAACAAGTGGGGAAATAAAATACATGGAAATTGAATACATGGAAATTGCTTTAAAACTACTGGGTAAAAGAAGAAATAAAAAATGAAATTTAAAAATTCCTTGAGTCAAATGAGAATGAAAACATAATATATCAAAAATTTTGGGACACAGCAAAAGTAGTGTTCAGAGAGCAATTTACAGGATAAACAAGCATATACAAAAAGAAGAATCAAAATCAACACTTTAATCCAACATCACTATTGATCAGAAAAAGAGAAGCAGAGTATGCCTACAGTCACCAAACGAGAAGAAATAATACAGATTAGGGCAGAAATAAATGAAACAGAAGAACAACAGACTCAATAAAATAAGAAATTGGTTCTTTGAAACGATTAATGAAATTGGCAAACCAACGGCAAATCTAACAAAGGAAATGGAGAAGATGCAAACAACACGAATAATAAATGAAATGGGTGATGTCACATCAGATCCAATGGAATTAATAAGGATAATAACAGAATACTATAAAAAAGTATACTCCAAAAATTTGTAAGCATAGAAGAAATTTCTATTTTTAAGAAAAGCATACACTACTTGTCTAAACTAACACAGATTGAAGTAGAAAATTTGAGCAGACCTATAACATACTGTGTGGTCACCACCATAATATACTTTGTGGCGCTGCAGGTTAATGCACTAGACTGCAAAGTCAATTTGAACCGCAAGGTCGGCAGTTCAAGCTCACCAGCTGCTCCTTGGAAACCCTATACAGGGTCACTATAAATCGGGACTGACTCAACAGCACTTAACAATCACAACAATAAGAAACCCACCAGCTGCTCCTCGGAAATCCTAAACTGAATGCTATGAGTCAGTACCAACTTGACACTACTTATCAACAGCAATGCAACAAAAGAAAGAACTGATTGGGTCCTTAAAAATTCGTAACAAAAAAAAAAAAAAGTCTGGGTTCAGAGAGCTTCACTGATGAATTCTACTAAACATTCAGAGAAGAGCTGGCACCAAATCTACTCAAACTATTTCAGAGTACAGAAAGGATGAAAAATTCCCAAATTCTTTTCAAAATAAGCATAACCTTGATACCAAAACCATCACTAAAAAATAAAATTATAGACAAATATCCCTCGTGAATGGGACTAAGCACTGGATTGTGAACCACAAGGTCAATGGTTCAAGTTCAACAGCCACTCTGCAGAAGAAAGATAAGGTTTTCTGCTCCCTGAAAGACTTATAGTCTCAGAAACCCTATACAGGATTGCTATGAGACAGAATCAACTTGACATCACTTAACAACAAATCCCCATGAACACAGCTGTAAAATTTCTCAACAAAATCCTAACCAATAGAATCCAGCAATATATCAAAACCATAGCACATTACGACCAAGTGAGATTTATACCAGGTATGCAAGGGTAACGCAACAATAAAAAAGCAATCAGCATAATCCAGCACAAAAATAAAGCAAAAGTAAAGAACCACATAATTATATGGATTGATGCAGAAAAGGCATTTAACAAAATCCTTTATGATCCTTATACATCATAAAAAAGATTAAAATACATATATATACCAATCATCCCTCCCATGGTACTCTCAATTCATGCTAGAGTTTCAAGTTTATATTATTACAATTAACTCTGTTAACATACACAGCTGGATCCTGGATCACATCATCCTTTTAGTACCTTCTCCTACCTTCTCTTACCCAGAGTCATCAAGAAAAGAATAGTTTGGTGGCAGTTACAAAGACTAATGCTAGAAGAGACATACTAAGTAATTCACTACACCACACACAGGGAAATCCCAAAGACTTGGCAGCAAGAATATTCTTGGAACTCATTGAAAGATTGCGTTAAAGTGTCAAGATACAAGACCTTAACATACAAAAATGAGTCTGATTCCTTTACACTAATGAAGAGAACTGTGAAAAGGGAATCAGAAAAACAATATTGTTTACAATACCCACCCCAAAGATGAAACACTTAGGAATAAATCTAACCAGAGAAACAAAAGACCCATACAAAGAAGACTACAAAACACTATTACAAGAAACCAAAAGAGACCCACACAAATGGAAGACACTTCACCAAAAATGACATTCAGGTGGCCAACAAATATATAAAGAAATGCTTGTGATCATTGGCCACTGGTGGTGTTAAGTGCCATTGAGTCGGTTCCGACTCATAGTAATTTCCAAGTATAGAATTTCCAAGGAGCAACTGGTGGGTTTGAACTGCTGACCTTGCAATTAACAGTCCTGTGCTTATCCTACAGTGTCATTATTGGTGTTGTTATTGTTAAGTGCCATCGAGTGGGCTCCAACCCACAGTGACCCTGTATAGGGTTTCTAAGGAGGAGTTGGTGAGCTTGAACCGCTGACCTTGCAGTTCAAATGGCTTTGCAGTCTGGCACATTCACCCACAGCGTCACACCAGTGCAAATCAAAGCAACAATGAGATAACATCTTGCCCCAGTACTAACAGTAAAGTTAAAAAACAACAACAAAAACTGCTGGTGAGGGTGTGGAGGGACTGCTGATGGGACTGTAAAATGGTGCAATCACTGTGGAAATTCATTTCCTCAAAAAGCTGGAAATAGAAATGCCATACATGACCCAGCAGTCCCTCCACTTGGAATATATCCTAGAGAAATAAGCACCACCCCAACAGATACATGCACAGCTTTGTTCAGCACAGAACATTTCAAAACAGCAAAAAGATGGAAACAACCTCAATGCACACCAAAGGAAAATCGATAAACAAATTTTGGTGCATACACACAACGGAATACTATATAACGTTAAAGTGTAATGATGAATCTGCAAAACACCTCATAACATGGATCAACCTGGAGGGCATTACATTGAGTGAAATCAGTCCATTACGAAAGGACAAATATCATATGAGACCAAGATTGTAAAAAGTCAAGAAAATATTTTCACATGAAAAAGGTGATAGTGGGATAATTCACTGGCTAAAGGGTAGAAATGTGCTAACTTGACAAAGGGGAAGGCAATAAACAATAAGAGAGAATTAAGGGGTAAAAAAGATGGAGGAAGGGATAAGATATGGGGAGAAGCACAAGAGTCAAAGGCAACAGAGGTAAATACTGTTAAATACATTTGTTGTTGTTAAGTGCTGTTGAATTAGTCCCAACCCATAGCGACCCTCTATAGGGTTTCCAAGGGGCAGCTGGTAGGTTTGAACAGCTGACCTTGCGATTCAAACTGACCTTACAGCCAAGCGTGTTATCCTGCAGCACCACACCATGCCTCCTGAAATAATGGTGGTCTATGGGTAGTTGCATGGATTGACACTCAGGCTGAATGGATGTGGGAGGGAGTGTGGGAGTATACCCACAAATATATATAGGTTTGACAGAGGTTATTTGTACATGGGTATTTACTTTTGCTCCAAATATATCATGAATGTGGTGAATCATACAGGGGACAGTTATGAAAACTTCTTAAACATGACCCAACACCTTGGTGGAATGAGTTGTTGGGCCTGAGGGCTTAGGACCATAGTCTTGGGGAACACCAAAGTCAATTAGCATAATATAGTCCACAAAGAAAATGTTTTACATTCTACTTTGGTGAGTCTTAAAAGGTCATGGGCAGTCATCTAAGGGACAACTATTATTGGTCTTTCCCTGTCCAGAGGAAAGAACATATAGAAATCAAAGACATATAGAAACAATTAGTCCAATGAACTAATGAATGCCCATTAGAGGATGATGCCCATCTAGCACTACCAAATGCTCTGAAATACATCACATTAGAAATTCTTAGATATTCTGGAGGCAGGGAAAATGTGGACCAAAACTCAAAATCATTACAAAAA
>NW_006408641.1:7291083-7321721 GCF_000296735.1 Chrysochloris asiatica
AAAAAAAAAAAAAAAAAAAGGAGGAGGAATAGAAAACCGGAAGAAGTGATGTTACACTGAGGGTACTGCAATACATGAGATGAAACATAATGTTACATACGATTTATGACACATAAAACTGATGATCTGCTCTGTAAACTTTCACCCAGTTCATAATAAGAAGTAATAAAGAGAGATAAGCACTCTAAAACACACCAAACAGAAACATTGCAAATGGATGAAGCAACAGCTGAAATGAGAAAAACAATGGAAGGGCTTAACAAGAGAGTTAATCAAGCAGAAAAAGAAATGAAATAGAGGATTAAGGCAGTCAAAACTGAAGGCTGACGAGCAACTAAAAACTGAAGGCTGACGAGCAACACTGAGGCTCAAGACTGCTGAGCAGAGTTTATTGGAATTATAGGATTCAATTTATATTTGACAGAATGCAAGGCATCAAATATAGTATGCATGTCAACACCAGGGAAATATCTAAAAAAGCATCCACAAAAGGAAAAGAGAAGGGAACCAAAATGGCTCACGACCAGAAACAAAACACAAAAGTAGGCCTTAGAATAAAGGAAAATGATAAAGAATGCTTATGACAAAAAAAAAAAAATTTTTTTTTTAATGACAGAAGTAAATCCTTTCTAATCAATAATTATGCTGAATGTAAATTAACTAAACACTTCAATCAAAAGGCAGATACTAGCAGAATGGATTTAAAAACATGATCCCACTGTATGCTGCTCATAAGAGACACACCTTAGAGTCAAGGACATAAATTGGTTTAAAATGAAAGGATGCAACATCTAATCCATGCAATTAACCAGAACAGAGCTGGGGTGGCAATCTTAATACCAGACAAGGTACACTTTATAACAAAATCTGTTAAAAGACATAAAGATGGACATTTTATAGTGATAAAAGAGGCAATTAATCAAGATCTAATGATAATATATATGGAGCTCTGGTAGCATGTTGTTGTTAAGTGCCGTCGAGTCGGTTCCGACCCATAGCGACCCTTTAGAGGGTTTCCAAGGAGTGACTGGTGAGCTTGAACCACCAACCTTGCAGTTCAAACTGACTTTGCAGTCTAGCGCATTAACCCACAGCGCCACATCAGGTTGAATCCTGGTCTGGCGCTGTGGGTTAATGTGCCAGACTGCAAAGCTGTTTGAACTGCAAGGTCGGCGGTTCAAGCTCACCAGTCGCTCCTTGGAACCCTGTATAGGGTCGCTATGGGTCGGATCCAACTCAACGACACTTAACAACAACAATAGTAGGGGAATATCTGGTAGCATAGTGGTTACAAATTGGGCTGCTAACCTCAAGGCTGGCAGTTTGAAACTACCAGCCATTACTTGGGAGAAAGATGAGGCTTTCTGCTCCCATAAAGATTTACAGCCTCAGAAACCCTGTACAGGGTCACTATGAGTCGGAACTTAGCAACAACAACCCAACATCTGATGTAGCACTTTAGGATAAGCACTGGTCTGCAAACCCAAGGTTGACAGTTCAATCCCCGAGTTGCTCCTCAGAAACCCTATAGAGGATGACTATGAGTTAGAAGGATGTCTCTTGTGGTGCTTTGGGTTAATGCGCTGGACTGTAAGGTCCGTTTGAACTGCAAAGTTGGCAGTTCAAGTTCACCAGCCGCTCCTCGGAAACCTTATACAGGGTCACTATGGGTCTGAACTGACTCAACGCCACTTCACGAGTGAGAACTGATTTGACAGCACTTAACAACATCTGAGTACCGAAGCATACAAATCAAACACTAATATGATTATAGGGAAACACTGTTGTTGTTATGTGTTGTCGGTTCCGACTCATAGCGACCCTGTACAGAGTTTGAGAGGCTGTAAATCTTCATGGGAGCAAAAAGCCTCATCTTTCTCCGGAGAAACAGGTGGTAGTTTTGAACTGTTGACCTTGTGGTTCGCAGCCCATTTCGTAACCACTATGCTACTAGAGATCCTTTAGGGAGACATAGCACTATAATAATAGTTGGAGACTTCAATATGCCACTTTCAGTATTGTGCAGAATATCTAGAACATAGATCAACAAGGAAACAGAGGACCCTAATGACACTACAAACTCACTGGACTACACAGGCTTGTAGGGAACACTGTAGCCAACAACAACACATTATACATTCTACTCTGGTAGCGTAGTGGAAATGAATCAAGCTACAAACCACAAAGTCAGTAGTTCGAAACTACTAGTGGTTCCACAGGAGAAAGATGAGGCTTTCTGCTCCTGTAAAGATTTACTGCCTTGGAAACTCTGTACAGGGTCACTGAGTCAGAACCAACTCCACGGCACATAAAAACAACTCCACTACACATGAAATATTCTCTAACATAGACCACTTGGTAGGTCCCAAAGCAAGTCATGATAAATTCAATAGGACTGAAATCGTACAAAATATTTTTGTAATGCAGGGACTTCATATGTAAACATAAACAAAAACTGTTCAGAAAAAATGTGTAACAAATGTTGATAGTGGCTATCTCTGAATGGTAGACATTCAAGTGATTGAATTTGTTTTATCTACCTTTCTAATTAAACAGCTCTGGTAGCGCAGTGGTTATGAATCAGGCTGCGAACCGCAAGGTCAGTAGTTTGAAACTATCAGCTGTTCTGTGGGAGAAAGATGAGGCTTTCTGCTCCCGTAAAGATTTACAGCCTCAGAAACCCTGTACAGGGTCAGTATGGGTCGGCACTGACTCCACAGCACATAACCACAACCACCACCACCTTTCTAATTGCTTGAAGTTTTCATAATGATCACATGTTTTTACGTTAAGCTATGTCCCTGTTTAGTTATCATCTATACAGTTTCCTGATATATGTGTTTAGCATAAATAAAGTTATTTTAAAGTTAAGCTATTTGCATTTCTTTTAAGACAAAACAAGAGACAACAAAGCAAAAGCAAACAAAGCAGACATTATGTAAAGGACAGGGAGGGGGCAAAAACTTATCTAAACACGAGGTATGTGCTGATAGATGGTAAATAAGTCAGAAAGGATTCAGAAGTTGAAGGCAGCAGGAGCAGGTGTCATGCCCAGCATGAGTCTAAACTTGTACAAAAGGCGTTCCATACTCAGCCCCTCCTTGCCTCTCTGATGGAGCATGCCACCAGCAATGATAACTCAGAGTTCCCACACTGTTTCCAGGCTGCTTTCTAACCTGACTTTTCTCCCAGGCCCCTTCTGCCCACCCCCTGTCCTTTCTTTCAACCCCATAGGTATCCTTCTAGACTCAGGGTCTTCTTCAAGAATTTCACGGTCAGCTCATCCTCTCCCTCAGGCTGAGCTAAAGGCCCACAGCACCAGGTCGAACTGTCTTGAAGTCATCTGTTTAAGGATCTAGCCTGCAAGCCTACTTAGGAAAAGAACGTTGGGTTGTCAGTTGGTTAGCCAATTTGCTTATTTTTAATAGGCCTTTTTCTACTTGCCCCCATCTTTGTCCTCACTGAAAAAAGACAGTGCTATAATCTCCTAATCACTAGACCAGGAGTTATATATAGTATTTGGTGCCACTTTAGATTGTTCTTTTTCATTGTGATACACGATATATAACAAAACATTTGCCATTTAACCATTGTTATATGTATAACTCAGTGACATTATGACCACCATGTCCTGCAAATACCACCACTATCCATTTCCAAAATTTTCACTATCTAACAGAAACTCAGTGCCCCTAATGCCATAATACTCCTCTCCCCAGCACCCAGGCCCCTGGTAACCACTACCAAACTTTGGCTATATGCATTTGCCTATTCTAGATATCTAAGGAAAATCATATCTTATTTGCTCTTTTGTGACTGACTTATTCCACTCAAAATAGTATATTTACGGTTCATCCATGTTGTAGCATGTATCAGCTTCCATTTCTTCTTAAGATTACATTGTTTATATATTCCACATTTTGTTTATCTATTCACTGTTGATCGGCATTTGAGTTGTTTCTACCATATGGTTACGTGAATAATGCTGTAATGAACATCAGTGTACAAGTCTCTGTTTCAGTCCCTGCTTTCAATTCCTTTGGGGGTATATATATATATATATATATACACACACAATGTCATCCCAAGTGAGGATGAAGTGGTATTTCATTATGGCTCTGATCTACATTTCCACCCCTCGTCTGTCAGTTTGTCGTACTGTGGTGGTTTATGAGTTGCTATGATTCTGGAAGCTAAAGGTAATACAGAAACAACTATAATCATACATTGACAGAGAACTTCCAGAGGTTCAAGTCAGATTCAGAAGAGGCTGTGGAATACGGGATATCACTGCTGATGTTTGATGGATCTTGGCTGAAAGCAGAGAATATCAGAAAGATGTTTACCTGTGCTTTATTGACTACGCAACGGCTTTCAATTGTATGGGTCATGGCAATCTATGGACAACATTGCAAAGTATGAGTATTCCACAACACTTAATTGTGTTCATGAGGAATCTGTACATGGGCCAACAGGCAGCTGTTTGAACAGAACATGGGAACACTAAACAGTTAAAAATTAAGAAAGGTGAGCAACAAGGTTGTATTCTTTCATCATACTTATTCAACCTATATGCTGAGCAATAATCCAAGAAGCTGGGTTCTATGAAGAAAAACATGGCATCGGGATTGAAGGAAGACTCATTACAACCTGTGATATGCAGATGACAGAACCTTGCTTAATGAAAGTACACTGGACTTAAAATATTTAGTGATGAAGATCAAAGAGCACAGCCTTCAGTATGGATTGCATCTCAATGTAAAGAAAACAAAAATCCTCACCATTGGACCAATAAATAATATTCTTATTAATGGAGAAAAGATTGAAGTTGTCAAGGACTATATTACTCTTGGATCGACCATCAACATTCATGGAAGCAACAGCCAAGAAATCAAACGATGCATTTTATTAGGCAAATCTACTACACAAGACTTTTTTAAAGTGTTGAAGAGCAAAGACGTCAGCTTGAGGACTAAGGTGTGCCTGACCCAAGCCGTGGTATTTTCAATAACCTCATATGCATGTGAAAGCTGGACAGTGAATAAGGGAGACCGTAGAAGAATTGATGCTTTTGAGTTATGGTGTTGGAGGAGAATATTGAAAGTTCCATGGACTTCCAAACGAACCAACAGATGAATCTTGGTTTCCCTGGCATACTGCTATAAAACAGACACTGGAGAGGGAGAGAAAGGAATAGCCAGAAATACCACTATAGAAAGCTTGTAAATCCGTCTTCTGCCTATAACTGATTGGAATACCTAAAATGGGGCTACAACAAGCCCAGCGAAGGAGGCTTCCTACGGAGCCTCTGTGTTACACAAGATCATAGATGGTATACTGAACAGTATCCAGAATCTTCTGAGGGAAATTTTCCACTTTTAAGGACAAGCAGACCAGCCTGTTTTGGCCAGAAGAGAAGATACTTCCTGAAAGAAAGATTGACAGGAAAATTACAGAACAATATAGACAGGCCGACTGATTACTACAAGAACAAACAAGTGGCTCACCCAGGAGACATCAAGACAAGTGGTCGGGTCCCCCTCAAGGCAAACCCCCTTCTAAGACTAAGGCTCAATGGGAATGCACACTCTGATTGGTGACCACGTTCATCACCAATAAGGGGAAGTGAGGGAAAAACAGAAATGAAGCTGAGAGCTAAACCCTACAACGCTCAATAGACTCCTATGAACCCAGATGGAGACCTGCTTGGTCAGCAATGTGCCAAGTCCAGGGGACTCTTGGACTCAGAGTCAGCGACATAGCCACAGAGGACTAGAGTGGAGAACGAAGCGTCCAGTTGATAAGAAGAGAGGGCACATGCATAAGCACACACATGATACCCACTTGACCTGGTTTCAATGGCTGGATGATCAGAGCTCAACCAGAAGAAGAAAGAAGAGGGAAAAAAGAATAATCTGATACAATTTGATGAGCTTGACCTACACCTATGGAAGCAGTAGCTCAAAAGAATGAACAAATCTTCACAGGGAGGCTCATTCCCCCTCCTCCGCACATAGAGAGGACAGGGATGGGCAACTTGGACACTGGCTTCCCAGAATGGGAGGTCTACAGAGGCAAGAAGTGACTGGTTTACAAGCTTTCAAGAGGAAACCTAGATCCAGAGGGCATGGAGCAAGGTATAATCTCCACTGAGTAGTATCCATTCTGCTTAGTCAGGGCTGATGAAAGGATATGTGGATAAGTCTCTTTTGATACAATAGCAAATAATTGTTATCAGGACTGATTACAAGGGCTGAAAATGTAAAGGTAGACGTTTTGGGGCAAAGGAAGGGGAGTGCTTAACCTTGCAGTCTAGGAGCGGAGGTCCCTGGGACCATCAAAGGAGAAGAGCGGAGAACGGAAAGCAGAGAAGTAGTGATGCCAGGGATGGAGTCAGAGACGATGACGTGGGGAGATGGAGCGGCTGGGGACTTTGGACCCGAAGAAGGAGAGGGGCTGTATGCGGACAACTGGGGAGCAGGCTTGCGGGGTATACCCTTTGGTTGATGGATGATGCATGGAAGGGATTGTAACCATGGCAAGGAAACCATATACAACAAGATCAATGTGAAGCTGATGTCTTCCCATGTAAACTATCACATAATTCATAATAAAGCATTTAAAAAAAAAAAAAAATGAACCAACAGATTTGTGTTGGAAGAAGTACAGCCAGAGTGGTCATTGGAAGCTGGATGGCCAAACTTCATCTCTCATATTTCAGACATATTGTCAGGAGGTACCAGTCGCTGGAAAAGGATATCATGTTTGGTAAGGTGGAGGGTCAGAGAAAAAGAGGAAGACCCCAGCAAGATGGATTGGCAGAGTGGCAGCATCAATGGGCTCAAGCTTGGCAACCACTGTGAGGCTGGCCCAGGATCGGGCAGTGTTTCATTCTGTTGTGCCACAGGGTCTCTACAAGTCGGAACCAACTCAGTGGCATCTAATAACAACAACAACACAAAAATTCATGTAAAAACTCCATTATCTTTTCATTTCATTATCACAAGAACATTTTAATGGTCCCTCATACCTGTGAAATACAAAAAGCAATCTGGTTTTGGTTCTGGGTTCTGAGATCCAGACCAAGTGGGGGACTGATATTAAGGAAGTCTTAACAGGCAAGATGAAATTTACCATGGCCATGTGGTAAAGCCAATAATGGTTCTGGAAGGTAGAGCTCAGAGGCACCCACAGGTTGGAGAGAGCGAACAATTACTCTTGATAGGATAAAAGCTTCATTCCCTAGGGGCATGGAAACTTTGTGTGCCATGACCCCTCCCAGATCTTACCCTATGTGTCTGTACCTTTACTGCTAGATTAAAAATAGCACTTTCCCTGCAGTTTGCGGGTCATTTCCCTGTAGATTATTGTCCAGTATGGTGCTGTGAGTTAATGCACTGAGCTGCAGAGTCAGTTTGAACCGACAATTCAAGGTCAGTGATTCAAGCTCACCAGCAGCTCCTTGGAAACCCTATACAGGATCGCTGTGGTTCAGAACTGACTCAACAGCACTTAACAACAAGAAGAAGAAACTGAGAAGGGGCCTGCAGACCTAGCTCTGGGTGAATGGGGTGAGGAAGAAAGGGCTGCATGTAATAACTATGTTACATGTTCTTATAAGGAACTAAACAAGGACTGAAGACTGAGATTCCAAGGGATGCAATTAGAGTAAAAAGTGGGATTTGTTATCTACCAGTTTAGCACCACAGGTGGGCAGTCTCAGTCCCTCTAGACTGGTATGGCACACATTGGTGCTAGTAGTGGGTGGCATTCACTAGAAAGAGTGGCCCCTATCTTGGCAATACCTAAGAGTGGAATTACACATTAATATGGTAATTCCAAGTTCAACTTTTTAAGTATCTCCAAACAGGGCTGCTATGAGTCGGAACCAAATAGACAACACTAAACAACAACAAAACTGTTTTACATAGTGGTTGCACAATTTTACATCCCTTCAAACAAAGTATGAGGGTTTTCAATTTCTCAACAGTTACTTTCCATTGTCATCCCAAGAGGGGATGAAGTGGTATTTTATTGTGGTTCTGATCTACATTTCCCTAATAACTAATGACCCTGAAAATTTTTTCATGGGCATATTGGCCAGTTATATGTTCTTTTCAGTGAAATGTCTATTCAAGTCCTTGACGCATTTTTTGATTGGGTTGTTTGTCTTTTTTTCGGTGAATAGTAGTTCTTTATATATTCTGAATTATTAAGAATGTATCAAATATCTAAGTGGTGTGACAGTGATTAAATGCTCAGTTGCTGTCATAGATTGAATTGTATCCTCCTTAAATATGTGTCAACTTATCTGGGCTATGATTCTCAGTGGTTTGTCAGTTATATAATGATGCAATGTGGCAGCTGGGTAATGATTTCTTGTAATGTGACTTAACGTGATAGGCCAGTAAAAGGATTAAGGGTGAGATACAACACCCTCAATCCCATTAACGATGCCATGTCAGGGGACTTTTCCTGGGTTGTGACCTGCAGCACCTTTTATCAGACAAAAGATAAAAGGGGAGAGAATCAATCAGAGCTCCGAGGGACCTGCTACCACCAAAAAAGAAGAGCTACGAGTGGAGTGCATCCTTTGGACCTGGGGTCCCTGCACTGTCAAGATCTATGGAGAACTCCAATGATGCAGATGCTAAAAGGAGACAAGGGCCTTTCCCCAGAGCCAAGCAGCACTCTGAATTTGGACTCCTAGCATCCTAAACTGTGAAAGAGTTTTGTTAGAGCCATCAACAGATAGCATAGCAGCACTAGATAGCTAAGACAGCTGTGCTCACTGAAAAGTTGGAGGTCCGAACCTACCATCTGCTCCACCAAGGGAAAGATGTGGCCATTGTTTCCCTAACGAATTACAGCCTTGGAAACCCTATGGGGAAGTTCTACTCTGTCCTGTAGGGTCACTAAGAGTTGGAAATGACTCAACAGCAACAGGTTTGGCTAGGCTTCATCAAATACATGGCTCCCAAATATTTTCTCCCATTCTGTAGGTTGTTTCTTCACTTTACTGCTTGAGTCCTTTGATGCACAGAAGTTTTAAATCTTGATGATGTTAATTAACTATTGTTGTCTTTTGTGGCTTGTGCTTCTAGCGCCACATTCAAGAACCCATTGTCAAATGCATGGTTTATTTTTATATACCCAGCAACTCATATAGAATGGGACATATCAGCTATCCCATAATCATTTACAGAACTCATGATTGGCTAAAAGGCTGAGGAAGACGGGAATCTCTCCTTTCCCTGAGGATCGATATATCAATCCTGTCCTACAGGCACAGTACCTCGAGCCGATGAGCTTTGCTTAGGCCCATGAAAATATCTGAGATCTAAAAAGAGACCTTATGACTTCAGAATATAAAAACAAAATTGCATAATCAAAATTAATATTTAATTAAATATTAATTTAATTAATAATTCAATTGCAGCTCAAGTCTATTCATAGATATGTCACACTTAATGTAGGATGTGGTTACATAATAGGAGCCCTGATATGCAGTGGTTAAAGCACTTGGTTGTTAACCAGAAGGTCAGTGGTTTGAAGCCACCAGCAGAAAGATGTGGCAGTCTGCTTCTGTAAAGATTGACAACCTTAGAAACTCTATGAAGCAGTTCTGCTGTCCTAGAGATCTGCTGAGTGTGAATCCCTCTATGCTAATAGGTGGAGTGGATACATTTTAATGCATTTCATATGATATGGGGTGGGGCTTTCAAAAGTTAAGAGTGCTTAGGGCTCAGGAAGGTCTTTTGGCAGGTCTACCTACAAAACCTGTCTGGTTAGTATCTTACCCAGATAGTTTGGAACAATGCAGAAAAATCTTTATCTAGAGCTTAACAAACTTCTTTAAAAGTAAATAAAACAGACAAAAAAAACCCCATAGGAACTCACTCAGATGGAGCTCCGGTTCCTTGATAGGGAGCCACTGTATCAAAGAATAGGATGAACCCACCCTCCCCTCACAGACCAAATCTCCCTGGGTTTTTTGTTGTTGCTTTTTTTTTTTTTTTTTTTGGGGGGGGGGGGAGGATGTTAAACTTTTCTTTGTGAATTAATAAAGGTTTACAGAGCAGATCATTAGTTTCCTTGGTCCTTTTTGAAACTCAGCTAATAAGGGAAGTATGGCTTGTGAGCTCTGCATCCCAATAGCTCAAATGGGACTTCAACATCAAGCTCTCAGATAATGTGGAGGAAATTTAAAAAGACAAGGTCAGGGAAAGCCAGTGCTGTCTGCCAAGCTACCTCACCCAGCCAATTGTTTTTATTACCAGGCTTGGTTCCTCTCTTCATGGTAAGGTTCTAAGCTGAAGAATCATCAACTAGAGAACATAAAAGCTCAGAGCCTACCATTATGATAAACACAAAACATGCCTACTCTCAAAATACCTGACTGCTGACTTTAGGCACTCTCTTACAACAACAACAAAAACAAAAAAACAAAAACCAGGGAATTATTACCAAAAATCAGCACACATCTATCTTCTAGTACTTAGAGAAAGTGCATTATAAGACTTTTTGTAAGAGAATGGAATCCAAAATGAGCTAACTCCTAGAAAGCTTTCATTGTAGGAAAAATACTATAGCACTCAGGGAACATGGACAAGAACCAAACTAGAATCATTGGGCAGAAAAGTATACTGGATTACTTCCCTTAATGCAACTGGTAGGTTTAAGAGAAGTAAGGTATATGACTTGACTCGTAAAAGACTTCTAGAATGAGTCATTTTAAAAAACAGAAGTATTTTTATAAAGTTAGATCTACTCCTTACATTTAAATACTGTAGAATCAAAATATGCATTTTGATAAATATATCAAGTTTGCTTTAGCCATATGAAAAAGGTACAATTTTAAAACAAGTAAATTCAAACCACATTTTTAAAATATTCATAGTGTAAACCCTTTGGCTAGTTGATGATACATGGAGAGGATTGTAACCATAGCAATGAAATGATATACTATAGGATGAATGTAAAACTAATATTCTCCCATGTAAACTATCACATAATTCACAAAAAATTTTTAAAAAATATATTCATACACTGCTCACCTTAAATATTTAACTTTCTAATATCAACAAATAAAAATCAGATTCCACTAAACTAACTAAAAGAATTCTGAAAAGGAAATCAGGAAAGCAATATCATTTACAATAGTCACCTAAAAGATAAAATACTATGGAATAAATTTAACCAGAGAAACAAAAGATCTACACAAGTAAAACTACAAAACACTACAACAAGAAATCAAAAGCATACCTACATAAATGGAAGAATATACCATGCTCATGGATAGAAAGACCAAACATTGTGAAAGCGTCTATACTACCCAAAACAGTCTACAGATATAATGCAATCCCAATTCAGATTCCATCATCCTTCTTTAAAGAAATGGAAAAACTAATCACCAATTTCATAAGGAAAAGAAAAAAACTCCAGACAGGCCAAGTTACTAAAGAAGAACAAAATAGGAAGCATCACACTCCCAGAACTCAAAACCTACTATAGTCACAGTAGTCAAAACAGTCTGGTATCAGTACAATGATAGACACACAGACCAAATAAAACTGAGAACTCAGAAATAAATCCATCCACCTATGGATAACTGAAACCCATTAAATGAGCAAAAGAAAGTCTCTCTAACAAATGGTACTGAAGATAAAACTCATACCTGGTCTGGTGCTGTAGGATAAGCACTGAACTGCTAACCTATAGATCAGCATTTCAAACCCACCAGTCACTCCTCAGAAACTCTGTACTGGGTCTCTATGAGCTAGAACCAACTTGATGGCACTTCACTGTTGTTGTTGTTAAGTGCCATCAAATCATTTCCAACTCATAGCGACCCTGTTTATGGTTTCCAAGGAGAGGCTGGAGAATATGAATCACCAAACTTGCGGTTCAAACCGACTTGGCAGTCCAAGACAACAGCATTTAACAACTGGCAAAACTAGATACTCATTTGTAGAAAAATGAAACATAATCCATATACTCACCATATGTAAAAACTAACTAAAAATAAATCAAAGGCCTAAATGTAAAACTAAAACTATAAAGACCATCAAAGAGAAAAATAGGGACACATTTAGGGGCATGAATACGCTGTCAAACAAATCTAAAAATGGACAATTAGCATCAGACTAATTAGATGATTGAGACCTCTTAAAAATTAGATATTTGTATACATGAAAAGACTTCTCAAAAAGATTTAAAACAGAACATACAGACTGGGAACATTTTTTGGCAACAACAAATCAGACACCAGAGATTTACAGAAAACTTCAACATAAAGAAACATGTAATACAATTTAAAAATGGACAGAGGGCATGAATAGACATTTCATCAAAGAAGACATTCAGGGGCTAGCAAACACAAAGGAGTCCTGGAGTGGCACTGAGGGTTAATGCACTGGACTGAGGGTTAAAGTCAGTCTGAACCACAAGATTAGCAGTTCAAACTCATCAGTCGTGCCTCAGAAACTCTATACAGGGTTACTATGGATCAGAACTGACTTCACAGTACTTAACAACGACAACAACAACAAACACATGAAGAAATGCTCACAGTTATTAGCCATTAAAACCCTTTGTCATCTAGTCAAATCCAACTCATAGCAATCCCAAAGGATAGAGAGATGCAAATCAAAACACAACAACAATGAGGTATCATCTCACCCTAGCATTATTGGCAAAGTTCAAAAACAACATAGAACAACAAATGCTGGTGAGAGTGTGGAAAGATTGGAAAATGGTGTGACCACTGTGGAATCCAATATGGTGCTTCCTTGAAAAGTTGGAAATAGAAATACCATATGATTCGGCAATCCCACTACTAGTATATATCCTACAGAAATAAGAGTCATAACCTGAACAAATACATTCACACCCATGTTCATTACAGTGTTTTTCACAGTAGCAAAATGATGGGAACAACCCAAGTGTCCATCTACAGATGAATGGATAAATAAACTATGGTACATCTACACAATGGAATACAATACAACATAAATGAATAATTATGAATCTGCAAAACATGGATGAACCTAGAGGATATTATGCTGAGTGATATTAGTTATAAAAGGTTAAATATTGTATGACACTGCTACTGTAAAAAAGTCAAGAAAGGTTTATATATAGCAAGAAATATTCTTTGAAAGTTACTAAGAGTAGGAGGAGGAAAGAGAACAAATCTCTAACTAGAGGGTCAACATGTATTAACTTGGGAGAAATGAAAAGGAATATACAATAAGGGGAGGTCAGTGCAATTTCTCAGAGCAAAGGAAGATACTGGGAGAAGCACAAGGGTTAAAGGCAACAAAGGTAAATACTATTACACAACAATCCTGCAGTAACTAATTAAAATTACCTGCAGGCAGGTACACAGATATTCATGCTGCACCGAGTACAGAGGTGAATGGGATTTGACAGAGGATATTTCTACATATGGGCGGACTCCTGGTATGACGCTGTAGGATAAGCACTGGACTGGTAACCATGAGGTTGGCAGTTCAAACCCACCAGCCACTCCCTGGGAAACCCTATGTAGGTCATTGTAAGTTGAGACTGACTCTACAGAACTTACCAACAATGTACATGTGCTGTAAACATGATCCTAATATAGCATGCAGTTTTGAAAACTTCTTAGCCATAAACAAACACCTTGTGGGGAATGAATTGCTGGACCTGGGGGCTCAGGACCATTGTCTCCAGGTACATCAAAGTCAGTTGGCATAGAGCAGTCTATAAAGACAGTGTTCTAGTCCTACTTTGTTGAGTAGCACCTGAGGCCTTCTAAGTTTGTGAATAGTCATCTATGGTGCAACTATTGGTCTCTCCCCATTCAGAGAAAAGAGGAGTGAAGAAAATCAAAGAGGCAAAGAAACAATTAAACTAAAGGACTAATGGACCATGTGAACCCAGCGTCCATGACCCTGATACCCGAAGAACTAGATGGTGTGTGGCTACTACTGCTAACCCCTGAGAAAGGGATTCCAGTAAGAGGTCCCCAATAGGGTAGGAGAAAAAATGTGGAGCAAAACTCAAAATCATAAAAAAGAACAGGATGATGTTCTGCTGGAGACTAATAAAGGAGCTCTGGTAGCCTAGTGGTTACGAATCGGGCTGCGAACCGTAAGGTCAGCAGTTCGAAACTACCAGCTGTTCTGTGGGAGAAAGAGGAGGATTTCTGTTCTCGTAAAGATTTAAAGCCTCAAAAACCCTGTACAGTGTCACTATGAGTTGGAACCAACTCCATGACACATAGCAACAACAGCAGAGACTAATAGGACCCCCAAGACTATGGTCCTTAGGCACTCGTCATTCTGGAACTGAACTCACTTTCATGGCTCAACTTTCAGCCAAATGACAGACGCTCCTATAAAGTGAACAATGATGTACAGGGTCACTATGAGTCGGAACCAACTCCACGGCACATAACCACCATAACCAAGGAGCTCTGGTAGCATAGTGGTTACGAATCGGGCTGCGAACCGCAAGGTCGGCAGTTCGAAACTACCAGCTGTTCCGCGGGAGAAAGATGAGGCTTTCTGTTCCCATAAAGATTTACAGCCTCGGAAACCCTGCACAGGGTCACTATGAGTCGGAACCAACTCTACGGTACATAACAACAACAACATGGACATTAGGGAATCCTGGTATGGTGCTGTAGGATCAGCACTGGACTGTGAACAACAGTCAGTGGTTCAAACCCACCAGCCACTCCTCAGAAACCCTATACATGAATGCAATGAGTCGGAATCGACTTGATGGCACTTAACAACGACATGGGCACCAGACAAGGGAGAATAGAGCATGTGTATGCCTGCAGCGGAGCACATATGTTCACTCTTTTCTCATGCTCAACCTACTGCAACTTCTCTGTATATGAGCATCCGTGAGAAGGGGGAGATAGGGGAGGGGAGAGGCTGGCAGACAAAGGCCATCAGTTGCCAGGCCACCCCTCACTACAGTTATGCACTCAGGAAAGCAAAAAAGAGAATGAAAAAGGAAAGGTAAAGAAATCAAGCCAAGTAGAAAAAATACTCTTACAATGGGGCTTCAAACAAAATTCATGGGAAATTGGAATGAAAAGATAAGATTTTTTCATGAACTTTTTGAAGCCACCTCATATTCCCAGCTCTTACCCCTAGACTCTAAGGAGACCTGGCGTCAGAGTTTGAATCCACCTGCCACTCCGTGGGAGAAAAGTCTGCTCCTGTAAAATTTACAGTCTTGGAAATCTTACAGAGCAGTTCTAGTCTGTCCTTAGGTCACAATGAATTGGAATCAACTTGACAGCAATAGATGGGTAACCTCTCTAAACCTATCCACGTAGTCTTCTTATTCCCAGCTCTTACTTCTCTTATTGTTGTTAGGTGCCATCGAGTTGGTTCTGACTCACAGTGACCTTATGTGTAACAGAACAAAACACTGCCCAGTTGTGCCTCTTAGACTCTACCACTCCCCACTCCATCCTGGAAGCGATATTTATCGGCTTCCTTCCTTTTCAACACATTAGTCTCCCCCCATCCTTTGCTGGAGTCCTGCCACAAGAGCCACATTCTAAGAAACTGGGAAATAATACAGAATTGGTCATTGTGCATGTTCTAACCTTGACCTATAGTACTAAAGCTTCGTTGTAACTGTAGCCCATTTTTTGAAGATTAGGTTACTTTTTAAAATTACAGGTTTGGAAATCTAATATTAACCAATTATTCACACTCACTTGGTAGCAACTGCTTTCTGTTTATTTGCTTTGCTTGTCTGGCAAATGAAGGCTTGTGAGTAGTCAAAATTGGTATTCCAAAGATGTGAGGGTGATCTGAGACTATGACAAGGGCTTCTCATTGGTGGCCACAGTCATCTTGGCTTTCATGTTGGCTGGTCAAGTTTCCCATCTTACCTTAACCCAGCTGGAGTGCTTCAAAGTGATTACGTAGTTTCTGCACCAAAATTCGTCTACTTTACTCAAGCCCATTGTTTCACATTCAGTTCTAACAAACTTACTTGGTTTCCATGTTCATAGCTAATCAAGAGCAAACTTTATCAGGAAAACACTTTCTCCATTCATTCAACACCATTTCTTGAATGCCTAAGAAGTGCTAAGATAGAGCACTGGCCAGTAACAGTGACCCCTATCCTCCCTTGATGATATGGGAAAGATGGCTAGGGCATTAAACTTGGAGTCCTGGTGTAGTACTGAAAAGATAAGCACTGGACTACTAACTGGAAGGTTGGCGCCTCAAACCCACCAGCTATTCCTTATAAAGAGTTGCTGTGAGTCGGAAATGACTCCACGGCACTTAACAACATCCCTCAACAGGGAGGGTGGTGGCTCCATACGACAAGCACTGGACTGCAAACCCACCAGCTGCTTGACTGGAGAAAGATGAGTCTGTTCCCTCTTAGATTTAAAGCCTTGTTAACCAGGGTCACTATGAGTTGGAACTGACTGAACAGCATTTAACAATAATATTCAAAAATAGTTAAAATATTATTTTAAATAATTTTCACTAAAATTAGAGTAACTGCAAAGCATAATTATTGCTAAAAACAACAACAACAAAAACAGCACTGAGAATCATGCACATTCTCCAGATTATGAAGAGAAATTATCCTTTCCAGTTGTGGTTGTTGTTATTGTTATGTGTCATGGAGTCGGTTCCGACTCATAGTGACCCTGTACAGGGTTTCCGAGGCTGTAAATCTTTATGGGAGCAGAAAGCTTCATCTTTCTCCTGTGGAACAGCTGGTAGTTTAGAACTGCTAACCTTAAGGTTTGCAGCCCGATTCGTAACCACTACGTTATCAGAGCTCCTTATCCTTTCCAGCACCACAGAAATAAAGAGCAAAAAATTCAGGCAATTAACTGACCCCAAATATAAGCTAAGATTTATTTTGTCAAATTATATCCTGGACACTAGCTTGTTAGCATCTCTTTATGTCAAAATCTGAATGTCAGCACAGTTCTCTAAAGTAGAAATGCAAAGTGGATCACTTAAGGCAGCATTTTCACATGAAGTTACAGAAAAAGATCAATAGGAAGTGAGAGGAAGAAGAAATCATGCCAAAGAGCTTTTTCAAAATATTGGGTAGGCCCTATATCAGAAAAACTCTTCCTTCTCAGCTTTGTCTAGATCACTTGGCATTTATTCCCTACCTCATTTTTGACCAATGGCCAGGAACAAGCATTGCCCACAAAACTACAAAAGAGACATGCAACTTCCCACGGGTAGGACTCTGAGTTCTATCTGTGGACACTTGGTTCCCCTCATTACAATGACTATGTGGCTTTCTCTCTCCCTTTAATATTGCTCCACTGTACGGTTCATCTGAAAGAAATCTCAGTTGTTTTTTACAGCAGTTTGTGCTTCGTGCAGCAGAACAACATTTACCTAGTTCTTTGCCTGGAATTTTCCCTCCACTTCCTTCAGGGCTCCTCATATGTTACCTTCCTGACCCTCCCATTAAAAACTGTAAACTTCCAACACACTATCCCCCTCTAACAAACTTATTTTATTACCTAATATCCCCATTGAAAGGATACCTGGTAGTGATGTGGAATACTAACTGGGCTGCTTACTGTAAGACCAACAATTTGAATCCATCAGCCACTCTATGGGAAAATGATGAGGCTTTCTGCTTCCTAAGATTTACAGCCTCTAAAACCCTAAGAGGAAGACCCCCAATGAGATAGATTGGCCAGATGGCAGCATCGATGGACTCAAGCATGGCAACAATAGTGAGTTTGGCCCAGGAACAGGCAGTGTTTTGTTCTGCTGTGCACAGGGTCGCTGAGTCAGTACCAACTCGATGGCACCTAACAACAGAACAAAACTCTATACCCACCACTCATCTATCAGTTTGTCACACTGTGGTGGCTTGTGAGTTTCTGTGATTCTGAAAGCTATGCCATGGGTATTTTAAATACCAGCAGGATCACCATGGTGGACAAGTTTCAGATGAGCTTCCAGATGAAGACAGACTAGGAAGAAAGACGAATATTTAGTCACTGAAAACCTTATGAATAGCAGAGAAACACTGTCAGATAAAGTGCCGGAAAATGAGCCCCTCAGGTTGGAAAACACTCAAAATGTGACTGGAGAAGAGCTGCCTCCTCAAAGTAGACTTAAGCGTGATGACGTGAATGGAGTAAAGCTCGTGGGAGTAAAGCCTGCGGGACCTTCATTTGCTGATGGGGTACAACTCAAAAAAAAGAGAAAAAGCTGTAAACATCCATTAATAATTGGAATATGGAATGTACAAAGTATGAATCTAGGAAATTTGGAAATATGGACTTCCAAAAGAACCAACAGATCTGTGCTGGAAGAAGCACAGCCAGAGTGTTCCTTGGAGGACAGGATGGCCAAACTTCATCTCTCATATTTCAGACATATTGTCAGGAGGGACCAGTCACTGGAGAAGGATATCACGTTTGGTAAGGTGGAGGATCAGAGAAAAAGAGGAAGACCACCAGCGAGATGGATTGGCAAAGTGGCAGCATCAATGGGCTCAAGCATGGCAACAATGGTGAGGTTGGCCCAGGACTGGGAAGTGTTTCGTTCTTTTGTGCATAGGGTCACTATGAGTCGGTACCAACTAGATGGCACCTAACAACAACAAAAACCCTATACAAAGTCGCTATGAGTCAGAGCCAACTCTGTGGCACACAACCACCATCCCCATTCTAAATACCATGTTGTTAAGTACACTTAAGTCAGTTCCAACTCATAGCGACCCTGTATAGGGTTTCTGAGGAGTAGCTGGTAGGTTCGAACCACCGACACCAACTCTGGGGTTAGCAGTTCAAGTTCAGCCCTGATCTTACATCTATTACAGTAGTCCGTGAGGTTCACTACTGAGGTTCTCAACTTTAGAGAACTGTGATGACATTCAGACTGTAACATAAATGCTAACAAGCTAGTGTCTGGGATATAATTTGACTAAATAAATTTTAGCTTATATTTGAGGGCCATTAATTTTGCCTGAATGTTTTGCTCTTTATTTCTTTAGTACTGGAAAGGGGCTCACTGGTGAATCTCCAGTGCGTTTATAAATAAAAGTCATCCATTTAACTAGTTAGTGTATGCTGAGCATGTATTGTTCCTGGTCAAACTTGGAAAGCAAGACAGTGTGTGCATCCTTTAACGCGCCGGACGCAGAGGTGCACTAGACACAGGAATGAGCAACAAACAACTGAAAACAAAGGCATTAAGAAGGGCAAATAACGTGTCAGGAGTGCACAGCAGGAGGTTTCGGCCTCTGCCTTTCTAGAGATCAGTCCAACTTCCCACCAAACCAACAGCATTTTCAGATCAGCGAGAGGGACAGCACCCACTCGCCACCGAAAACCTGAGGTTACTTGTCCAGAAATGCAACTTTCAACACCCTCACGCTGGCCATTAGATTTACTGAAACAAACTAAAAATTCTCTATTCCTCAGACTCCACCTCCACTCTGCCCGGACTGCTCCTTCCGCCCGTCTACAGCGATCCAAGACTGAACCCCACTCCGTACAATCAAGCCCTCACGATCAGTCTCCATACTTCCGCGGTCTCCACTAGCTCCCGACGTCCTCTTCTGCACCTCCATGCGCGTGCGCGGCTGGCCCACGTGGGACGGAATGTGGCAGACACCCGCTGCCCGGTATGGACACGCCCCCAGAGGAGAACTATTCCCTGATTGGCTATTGGGCGCTCGCCCGAGCAGAGTTAGAAAGTACTGGGTTGCGCTGGTAAACCGGCTCCCAGTCCGGACTTAAAGCTACCTCTTCCTTCTCCTTTCACTCCGAGGGCTCTCTGGAATCCTTGCCACCCCGCCGGCATGTCTCAGGTACAACGACTGCACAAGGAATCTGGAGGGGCGCGATGGAGCGGGAGGTCTGTTTGGGGATCATCCACAAGCAGAAAGAGGCAGTCTTTCTCTCCCACACCCCGCAGTTCTTCTGGACCCCTGCCCAGCTCTGACCCTTACAGTAGAGCCTTGTGAGCCAAACTTCCTGTGTTGGATTCTCCACACGGCCGCCCACCCCGCAGTTGCTGGAAAGTTCCCCAGGGGGGTAAAAAATATGGGCGTTGGGGGAGTTGCGTGGCTCAAAAGAGCCAAGGGGCCCTATCCACCGCCCGGGAAGACAGGGTAAGACCGGGGCACCACGGTGGGAGTGGAAAGCTGGGGGGTTGTGGTGGGGCGCTTGGAGGTCAGGGGAGAGCAGGCACACGGCCCCGGGAGTGGTGACCCAGAGGTCTTGACTTTCGCTGGAATCGCGCTATGTGGGGCGACCGCTAGTTCGTCCCGCCTCTTTCCATTCGGATCACTAGAACAAAGGTCAGCACTGGATGCCCCAGACCCTAGAGGAGGGGATCAGCTGACTCCAAAGGCTGATAGAGCTGCACTCATGCCCTGCCACCTTCTCTGTTGTTTCAAGCACGTGTGCTACCCTCAACCACGAATCAGGGCATCGTGGGACCCTGGCCATCCCCTGGTGAGGGCACTGCACTTGTCTATGCTGCCTTCCCCGTCAGGGGCATTCCCACTGAGGATAGTCTCAGCCTGCCTCCTTGACTTCTGGTGCCTGGAATAGTGAGGACTATGACATTTTGTTATCAGGATTGAATGAGTGAATGATGTGCTTCCCCTCTTTTCTCTATGCCCTGTGCAGGGGGTGAAAGGTAGGACTCCTCTCCTGACAACTCCCAGAGGAGGCTTACATTCCTTTTCTCTCACTTTGTTTAGGCTGAGTTTGACAAAGCTGTCGAAGAGGTTAGGAACCTCAAGGCCAAACCAGCTGATGATGAGATGTTGTTCATCTACAGCCGCTATAAACAAGCAACCGTGGGTGATGTAAACACAGGTATGCTGAGATTCGTTGGGAGGGCCTCTGCTCATCAAAGCAGACTTTTACCAAGTGACTCAGCAGCCGTGAGTGGGTGCTAGAACCCTTTATCTATGGGAATCTCAGTGCTGAAACTTGCCAAAGTCCTATTCTTGGCATCAGGTCCGGTGGCTATCCATAGGCTTGCTAGGCTTTAATCTGGGACAGGTTATTTGAAGACCATGTTTCCAGACCCTATACTATTTCTCTATAGATCAGGTAGCAGAATTCAAATCCTGATTGTCAGGAATTTATGGAAGAGGAAACAAGACCCTAACTTTGATGAGATTGCTCCAAGCTCTTACCTCAGTAGTAGGTTTGTTGGCTGTATGTTCAACGTAAGCAGGATAAGCCTTGAAATATTTGGCAGCCATCAGCCGTGCCTTACATCAGGAGCAGAGACTAAGCTGGCTTCATTCATGCGGCACACCAGAGAGTTTTTGCTGACAACAGTATGTACCTTCTTAATGACTATTTGTTCCATATCAAAAAATCTTGGTACAAATTTTGAGTCCAGAGTATTGTTTTCACTGCTTTGAGCAGTTTTCATTCTGTCCCTTAAATCCTGAAATGTGGGAGTAAGCTGAAGCAACAACATTGCCTTCCCAGAGTTGACTATCATGGCAGGGTAGAATGAATCCCACCCTAGATTCACTTCTGTTAAGATGTGGACTGGCTGCTAGACCCAGGAAACAGGAGCTGGTGCCCAGAGCTAACGACCACATGCAATGACTAATCAACTTCTAGGATCCACAGGGAGCCCTTAGTTGAGAAAGATTTTATAGCAAAGATGATTTTGACACTATGTTTATAAACTCTCTGTTCTCCTAGAAAGGGGGAAGTGTTTGTTGTTGTTAGGTGCCGTCAAGTCCATTCAGACTCATAGCAGCCGTATGAACAGCAGAGCAAAATACTACCCTGTCCTGCGTCATCCTACCATTGTTATGTTTAAGCCCATTGTTGTTGCCACTGTGTCATTTCATCTCACTGAAGGTCTTACTAGTTTTGTTGTTGTTAAAGTGCCAGGAAGTTGGTTCAGACTCATAGCAACCTTGAAAAGGGTTTCCAAGGCTGTAAATCTTTGAGAGAAGAAAGCCTCATCCTTCTGCCATGGAACAGCTGGTGGGCTCAAACTGCTGACCTTGTGGTTCACAGTCCAGTGCTTATCCTACAGAGCCAGTGCACTCCTTAGTTTTTTGGGTTTTTTTTTTTAATGTTTTATTGTGTGCACTCCTTAGTTTTGAGTAGGCCCCAAAACAAGAGAAGGCTCTGCTACAGGTTCAGGCTGCCTTACAAACTGCTCTTCCACTTGGGCTATATAATCCAACTGTTCTAATGGTGCTTAAAGTGTCATTGACAGATAGAGATGCTGTTTGGAATCTTTGGCAGGTCCCTATTAGTGAATCATAGCACAGACCCTTAGAATTTAGGCGCAAAGCCCTACCATCCCCTGCAGGTAACTACACTTCTTTAAGATTCAGCTTTTGGCTTGTTATTGGATCTTAGAGACTGAGTAACTAAGGGTCACCAAGTCACCCTGCCACCTGAGCTGACCAGCATGAATTGGGTGTCTTCTAGCCCAGGGTCCTAAAGTTGGACGTGCACAGCAGCACTCCATCATTTCATGGAAGTGGTATAGACAAGATCAGGTCCGAGCAGGATCTGAAGGCACAGTACAGGCATGAGGATGTGGTCCAAATGCTCATAGTCTCCACTCTTTTCACATTGCCTTCCTTCTTCCAGTCTGTACCTATGGCCTCATGGGGAGTTCCTTCTGATCAGTTCACTGAGAAAGAGAAAACGCAGGCCCAGTTTACAGGTGGTTCTGCACAATATGCAGGCACCATCAGTGTGGACAGCAGCAGCAGAACAGTGGTAAAGGGCAACCCTCCCAATGGGCAGAACTTCAAGCAGTGCACCTGGTTGTTCACTTTGCTCCAAAGGAGAAATGGCCAGTGTTCAATTGTATACGGATTCATTGGCTCTAACCAATGATTTGTCTGAATGCTCAAGGACTTGGAAGGAACATGATTGGAAAATTGGTGACAAGTAGGTATGGGGAAGAGGTATATGGAGACATCTCTAAATGGACCAAAGAAATTAAGATATTTGTGCCTCATGGGTTACACCAAAGGGTTACCTCGTCAGAGGAGGATTTTAACAATCAAGTGGATAGGCTAACCTGTTCTGTGAAAACCAGTCATCCTCTTTCTCTAGCCTGCCATTGTTCATGAATAGAGTGGCTATGGTGGTGTAGGGGTGGAGGTTATGCTTGGGTTTAGCAACATGAGTTACAATATTTGCCAACAGCAGAGACAAAAACTGAGCCCTTGATAGGGAGCCATACCTTGGGGTGATCAGTCAGCAACCTAGTAGCAGGTTGATTACATTGGACCGTTTCCATCATGAAAGGACAGCATTAAGTTCTTACTGGAATAGATACTCTGGATATGGATTTATCTTCTTTGTACATAATGCTTCTGCCAGAACTACCATTGGCAAACTTAAAATTGCCTTATCTATCATCATGGTATCCCATACAGAATTGCCTCAGATCAAAGGACTAACTTCACCACAAATGAAGTGCAGCCAGGAACCCAGGCTCATGGATTCACTAGTCTTACCATGTTCCCTCTTTCTGAAGCAGCTGGCTTGATAGAATTGGGGAATGGCCTTCTAATAAGACACAATTATGGCACCAGCTAGGTGGCAAGACCTTGCAGAGTTGGGGCAGTGTGTTCCAGGAGACTGTGTATGATACTAAATCACCATCCAATTCATGGTGCTGTTTTTCCATTAACCATTATTCTTTGGTCCAGTATCCAATGGGTAGAAAAAGGAGTAGCACCGCTCACTATTACCCCTAATAACCCACTCACAAAATTCTTTACTGTACTGGCTGGTGTGATCAGGTTAATATTACATAGTGGAGGTAAAGATGAGTGTGTCTGGAATATAGGAGACTCCTCAGGATGTCTCTTGGCACTGCCATGCCCTATGATTAAAGTCAATGGAAAACTACAGCAATCCAATTCCAACATGACTATTAATGGCCAAGACCTTTCAGGAATGAGAGTTTTGCATCAACTGACCCAACTAAGGTGCTTGCTAAGAGCAATGGAAATACATAATAGATGGTGGAAGAAGGTAGTTCCAAAGACCAGCTGTGATCATGTGACTGTAATTCATTATATGGTTGCAACAAATGTTTTTGTTTGCTTTACATATAAACTATAAAATGTAAATGGGGCTAATGTGATTTCATTTGTTTATGTGTTGATTGTATCATGTTAAGCCCAAGTTTGATTTTTATCATTGTCTTTATAGAGACTATGTAAGGAGCTCTGGTAGTATAGTGGTTACAAGTCGGGCTGTTCACCTCAAGGTCACCAGTTCCTCCCAAAAAGATTCACAGCCTCGGAAACCCTATACAGGGTCGCTATGATATGAAACCAACTCCACGGCACACCACCGCCACCATATATGGTTTAATGCCAAGTTGGCAAAGGGTAGACTGATAGTTACGGTTGTTTACCAACTTGCCTCGTAACGTGGCAGTTATATGGTAATCCCCATGATGTGATCGGAAGTGATAAACTAATCGTTTGTAAGAGGATTAAGGTGGGATGCGCAACACCCTTAATTTGCTCACAGCCCTGATCCAGTATAAGGGGAATCTCCTTAGGGTGTGGTCTTCATCACCTTTTATCTTACTAGAGATAAAAGGAGAGAGAAGTTAGTCTGAAAGAGGGACCTCCACCACCAACTAGAAAACAATAATGCACTGGGGAGACAAACTGAGTATGTGAGGGCAAGTGTAACCCTTTTGTAGTGGTTAAATTTTGAGCCATGTGAATGTTAAAAAAATTAATGGAGAAATTTTACAAGTGTTTAACTTATACCACAACGGCTACCTTATAACAAACAAGAACCGTCTTTCTCCTCATTTCTCTAGATTTTACATTTGGATTTTTGTACATCTGGGTTTCTTAAAGGAATCCGTGGTTGATACAAATAATTAAGCATGTGGCTACTAACTGAAAGCTTGGTTTACCCACCTAGAGGTGCCTGGGAAGAAAGACTTGGCAGTCTGCTTCCAAAAGGTGGTGGTGGTGGTGGTGGTGGTTGTTAGGTGCCTTCGAATCAGCTCTCACTCATAGTGACCCTGTATAGGGTTTCCAAGGCTGTCAATCTTTACCTGAGACGAAAACCTCATCTTTCTCCCACGGAGCTGGTGGGTTTGAACTCCTGACCTTACGTTTAGCAGTCAAGTTCTTCTCCTACAGTGCCACCAGGACTCCAAAAGGGTACGTCCATGGAAACCCTACTCTGCACATATGGACCCACCATGAATTAAAATCAGCTCCACAGCAACTGGTTGGGTTTTGTTTAGGGTTTGTTTTTAATTGTACTTGTTGTTGTTGTTGTTAAGTGCCTTCGAGTCGGAGCCGACCCATAGCGACCCTGTACAGAGTTTCCGAGGGTGTAAATCCTTACGGGAGTAGAAAGCCTCATCTTTCTCCCGCGGAGCGGCTGGTAGTTTCGAACCACTGACCTTAAGGTTCGCAGCCCGATTCGTAACCACTACACTACCAGAGCACCATTTTAACTCCGTGACTGAACCTAGAGGTATGAGTCTGACAGCCCAACAGAGACCCAAAGGAGGCCCCAAGCCCCATGTACTCTTCAGTTCCCATGCTGTTTCCTCATGGAATGTGGGAATGGCTGTTTCCATCTCTGCAGGAATGAACCCCCTCTCCATTGCCCAGGCTCCCACTTCACCCTAGTTTTGAAAGCCTCAGGCAGCTCCCTTCCTCCCAGCCCTCTCAGTGTTCTAAGTCACAGGGACCCACTTCAAAGACATCTGCCCTCTCCCCGGGCCCCAAATTTACAAGGCAGTATTCCTCTCTCCACCACCTGCTACTTCACAATCTGGAGACCTGGGCCTGGTTCTCCCAGGCTTGGGACACTGACCAAGCCCTCCCCAACTAGGCCAGATGGGGCACAGTGATCTCTGCAATTGCTCACCTCTGAGGACTGTTGAGAGTTGGGACCTTGCAACCACCGCCACGGGGAGGAAGAGGCCGAAAACAGTGACAGACCACCTGCTGCACACACACCGGCTCTAACTCAAGCTGGGGAATTATCAGAGCAGTCTCTAGCTAAAAGAATCACTCAGTTCAGAAAAAGATGGGACAGGGATTATAAACTCTAAATGGATAAAGGGATAGATATGGGAGATCAGCCAGACTGGATTCCAATTCTAATTTCTTGTTGTTATGTGCCGTCAAGTCAGTTCCAGTAATGCATAGCAACCCCGTATAGGGTTTCCGAGGAGCAGCTGGTAAGCTTGAACTGCAACCTTGCAGTTCAAACGGCTTTGCAGTCTGGCGTATTAACCCACAGCACCACACCAGGACTCCAATTCTAACTAACCAACTGTAAACTTCAATTGGTAAATTCAATTGGTAGATTTGGGGGAAGTAATAATGGTATTATGGTTATCATATTTTAAAGAGTTATATTTAGTGTGAGAGAAATATGGTTAGGACTATAGCTCAACCAGACTACTGAAGCTGGTTGGTGAGAGCTTGGTAGGAATTTTTCATGCAACTTTTTTGATGATTTTGAAATTTTTTATAATAAAGTCTTTATGTATTTGTTTTTTTTAAAAAAAAGATGTCTTTCAAGACAAGAAAGTTGATAGAGCTCTCTGTTAGAACCAAAGCATGTCTGATGTCTTTCTCTTTCTTGTTTAAGAACGGCCTGGGATGTTGGACTTCAAAGGAAAGGCCAAGTGGGATGCCTGGAATGACGTGAAAGGTAATTACTTGTTCTAATCAGTTTCCCTTGCCTGTGAAGCCCAGTAATGAAAGACTCTTCGCTATGGAATGCACAGAGGGCAGGGAGAAAACAAAAGGGAAGAGGCACATGCTAGAAACCAGATTGACTTGTGCCAAGAATGGGAAAAGTGGGGCCACCAACTTTTCTTCTAGTTAATGCCTTTTCCCACAGCACCATCCCTGATCAGTGGTATCAGCTAGACAGCAGGACTCAGGGACCAGGGTCAGGCCACTGAACAATTAAGTGGGAGGCAATGGGCTTTGGACGTGTTCAGAATACGAGCTCATTTCCTGCTCCCACCTTACTCTTCCCCCATGAGGCCAGGCAGTGACCCTTTAACCATAGTGCCCTCTCCAGTTCCCTCCCAACCTCACAGGCACATGAAAGAAGGAATGAGCTAAGGCATGGCAAGCTGCTGGCACATGCTAAGACTCAGTGTGAATGAGAGCCATTATAGGCTGCACAATAACACCAAGAAGTAGCCCAGCTTCTATTTAGTCACATGCCACCTGTGGCAGCAAGACCCAAAAGTTGGCACCAAAATGCCAGCCAGCTTTTGTGCTCTCGCTAGCTAGTCTCTGAATAAGTCTTCTGTTTCCCTGCAACTGAAAATCCCATGAATAGAATAGAATAAATGCACTCCCAGAATGTGCAAGTAACTGGGGGCAGAATGCCTGTCTGATGTCAGGGTTCGCTGGACACTTCCACACTCTTCTCAGGCTGCGAGTACTCTCCTAGGCTGCAAAAAAGTCTCCAGTCCCCATGGTATCTCCTCCCAAGACTTAGGAACTGGGTATTGTTGTTGTTGTTGTTGTTAAGTGTCACTGAGTCAGTTCTGACCCACGGCAACCCCATATAGGGTTTACAGGGAGCGACTGGTGAGCTTGAACCACCAAACTTGTGGTTCAAGCTGACTTTGTAGCCTAGCACATTAACCCACATCACCACACCAGGACTCCAATTCGAGTAGATAGACCATGTCTTTTGTACCATAGCAAGAAGATAGATGTGCCTCATTCCTCTTCAAAAACAAGCAGCCTTGTTTGAGAGTTCTCTGGCTTTGCTTTGTCACTGCTAGTGGAAATGAGATCCCAACACAGAAATACTTGATAAGCCACAGCCAAGCATGAGTCACCAGGACCAGTAAAGCCACCACAACTTTCAGTGTTGAATGTTCTGCCAGTCTGGAACACCTTTCTCTGGAAGCTTGTGCTGACCACTCCCTCTCAGATTATGATCTCTCTGCTTTCTGGCACATTTACTTTGGGAATGCTCTTCAGTACTTTTAAGTCCAATCCTTGCTGGGTCTCTGAGGTATATTACTAGAATCCCCATTTTACAGGTGAAAAACTGAGACTGTCTGGGGTGCCAAAGCCTGCTTTTCTACCTGCTACCTCCCTGACAAGTAATCCTGTTGCTTCCCTTGCAGGAACCTCCAAGGAAGATGCCATGAAAGCTTACATAGACAAAGTAGAAGAGCTAAAGAAGAAATATGGCATATAAGGGACTGGATGTGGATGTCAGCCAAGCATTTGATCTAAACAGCTATAACACCTTGTTTTTTTTTAATAATACTGTGGGAGAAGTTAAGTCATGAATATAACCAGTTAACCTAGTTCCTTAAGCTCTCCAAGATACAGCTCTTAACAGATTAGGAGCAACAGAGGTTACTCACCTGCTCTTTGTTGTTTTTATTTGTAGATCAATTAAAGTCAATTTGTTACTTCACGTTTTTGGTGGTCTAGGTTCTTGAAATAATTTATTCTCTTCCAGTTTCTGACTTCCTTTCTCTAAAGAGTTCATCTTACTCTCCACTCTGCTCATCTGAGAAGTCCCCATGTGGCACAAATCATTAAGCACTGGGCTAGCTAAGAGGTTGGCAGGCCGCAGAAGAAAAGCCTGGCCATCCGTTTTCACAAGTTCACAGCCATGGAAACTGTATGAGCAGCTCTGCCTTGCACACTTGCGATGGCCATGAGCCAGAATCTTCTCAATGGCAACTTTGTTTGACTTTCTTTGTTTTGTTTTCCACAAACCTGCATATGAGGCAGGCTGTCCCACTTGTCCAACGGCCTGGGGTGAGCTCAACTCTTGTCATGTGGAGGAAAAGGATTATAGAAGTGGCTCTCTTCCTCCTAATTCCAGCTACACTGAGAAAGACTGGGTAGATTCGCTGAGACTTCAGTCTGCGGCTACTTGCAAACCCCTGTTAGTACACTGCTGGCCTCTGAGGAAGGCAGGGGAGGACAAGTGTTTAGGTTTGTGTGAGGTCTGGTCAGTCCCTGGTTCCAGAGCAGATGAGCAGAGTAGAGGCCTCAACCAGGAACAGCATGGTCTGGCATGGGGCGAGCCCAGAGTCCCAGTAAAGCTTTGCCAGCTGGAGGACAAAAGAGTGAGGGGAGAAGGGAGATCAGGGGACTGAGTGGCAAAGGAGAAATATAGAGCTTGACCCTGGGAGAAAATTGAAAGATGAGAAGAAAGAGAACAGTCAAGCAGGACCCTACTTATATGCTCCCATTTAGGCCCTTGTGCAGTCCTGCAAGGGAAAGACTGGTTTTCTTGTTTCCAGGTGAGGAAGGTATGGCTAAGGGACACCAGGGAGAATCCCTCTGAGGACAGGCAGTTCTCATTCATCACTCCAAAGCCTGTACCCTGGTCATAGGACATAGTTCACAGGGAAAGATGAGCTAGAATTGGGTACCTTACCCGAGATCCCTTAGGTGACAAGAGCCAACATTTAATGTAAATTCTGTGGTTCCCTGTTCCTCCCAAGGTGATCTACAGGCATGGTCTGTGCTGTAGTGGGGAGAAGGGCAAGTAGCAGACAAAGCAGCTCTCTGGTTCCTGGGAGTCTGGCACACTCTCACTGACATGGAAAAGGGAACTAAGATGTGGGAAGTCTTGACAATTGATCACGGCACAGTGGTTAACCAAAAGATAGGTAGTTTGAACCCACCAGTCACTCCAGGGGAGAAAGATGTGGCTGGCTGCTCCCATCAAGATCACAGCCTGGAAACCCTACAGGGGCAGTTCTATTCGTCCAAAGAGTTGCTATGAGTCAGAATCAGCTCAAAAGCAACCCGTTTAGCCACTTCGAGCAGCCACAGGGGAATGATGTGGCAAAGGGCATTGGTTTGAATGATCTGATTCCAACAGCTGTTAAAATTGATGATGCCTCCAGTTTGGTCCTAGCATGCCCATGGAAAACTAGACTAGAAGCTTGGGTGTACACAGAGATTACTCCAACAAAGAGAGTGTCAAGATCTAAAAGCCACACATGCAGCCTAGGTGAGGATCCTTCCTGAGAAGCAGCGTCAGTTATCCAAAATGGATCTATTGGTTCTTTAGGCAGCCCATGGCACTTTCAATATTCTCCTCCAACACCATAACTCAAAGGCATTGATTCTTCTACAGTCTTTCTTATACCCTGTGCAGCTTTCTCATGCATATGAGGTTATTGGGTCAGGTGCACCTTAGTCCTCAAACTGACATCTTTGCTCTTCAACACTTTAAAAAGGTCTTGTGCAGCAGATTTGCCTAATGCAATAATGTCATTTGATCTCTTGACTGCTGCTTCTGTTAGTGTTGATAGTTGATCCAAGAAGAATGAAGTCCTTGACAACTTCAATGTTTTCTCCATTGATAACAATGTTGTTTATTGGTCCAGTGGTGAGGATTTTTGTTTTCTTGACATTGAGATGTAATCCATACTGAAGGCTGTGCTCTTTGATCTTCCTCTTCACTTTCAGCAAGCAAGGTTGTATCATCTGCATATTGCAGGTTATTAATGAGTCTTCCTCCAATCCTGATGCCATGTTTTTCTTCATCTAACCCAGCTTCTCAAGGAGCTCTGGTAGCGTAGTGGTTACGAATCGGGCTGCAAACCTCAAGGTCAGCGGTTCGAAACTACCAGCCGCTC
>NW_006408641.1:7322280-7391926 GCF_000296735.1 Chrysochloris asiatica
GGTGATTTCCTCATTCCACTGGATCACTTCACTTTGGAATGGGCACAAATATGGATCTCTTCCAATCAGTCGGCCAGATTTCTTGGCATAGAGGAGTGAGTGCTTCCTGTGCTGCCTCACTTTCTTGAAAGATTTCAACTTTATTCTATCAATTCCTGGTGCCTTGTTCTTTGCCAATTCCTTCAAATGCACCTTGACCACTCATCTGTCTGTCAGTTTGTCGTACTGTGGTGGCTTGTGAGATGCTGTGATTCTGAAAGCTATGCCACTGGTATTTTAAATACCAGCAGGGTCACCCATGGTGGACAGGTCTCAGGTAAGCTTCCAGAAGAAGACAGACTAGGAAGAAGGAGTGACGAACTACTTCCAAATATTCAGTCACTGAAAACATTATGAACAGCAGAGAAACATGGAGGCAATAGGGAACCATAACTGCTCATTTGTACCCATATCTGTGTCATCTCCTTAGCTCAGATTTTGGCTACTTCCAGAGAAAAAGTCAAAATAGCCTTAGATGGAGTTAGAGGTGCTGTTCCTGTCCAAGCATCTTGGACCAGACTCCTGTTTGGGCCTAACACACTCAAAGGGTAGTAGTGAGCATGAAGTGGTATTGTGAGAAGCTCTGGTATCTATGGGTTCCGCATCGTGTGATTCTGTGTTAGGAATTTGGCCCTCATCAGCTTTCCAGTCAACCATCTTCCCTGGCAATATCAGAAGCATGTCATCGTCCTTGGATAATAGTGGAGAGGGTGTAGGTAGAAGCATCTGCCCAGCATTCTCACTATTGCTAGTTTGTGGATGACAACAGGCCCAGCCAAGACGCACATACCCTTGACTGTGATTCCCGCCCTGTGTCTGCTCACTACTGGTCAGAAACGTAGACAAATGGGCCTTTGCCGAAGGAAGACCTGAGAAAGATTTCAGGTAGATTCTTGGCAGCTAAGCTGTGCTAACATTGTATTATATTAGCTTGATTTTTCTCTCCCTCTGATGGGAGAGATTTGAGGGTGTGACCAGTGCCAGACTGACTCAGATGCTTTGCCTCAGTTACTTCATTTCATCTCACAACACTTGGATGTGAGGAGTACACATCATGGTTATGTAATGGGCATCAAGAGGCTGGTGAAATAGGTACAGTTTAACATAACGCCAACAGCCTAGAACTCTTTCCTAACATGCAGAAGAAGCACCACGATGCTGGAATTACAGCCTGTTGCTGTGCTTTACTCCTCTCAACTTGAAAGAACTCCAATAATTTTAAGGTCAACCATGCAAGGAAATGTGGATTGTCTAAGGATGATCTCTTGTCCCCAAGAGTTCCAAAGCCCAAACCTCTGCAGAAAATGAGGAACTACAGGTATTGAGGGATCTTGGGAGAACCACTCTACTGCATGCAAGTCAGGGCCTTCGTTCAGCCACCACCTAACTTATATGATACCGGTGAGTTAGGTCACATTTCTCAGCCTCAGATTCATCATAAATTTTCTGAGAAGAAGGTCATCTCATGGGAATAGGATGGGAGAGAAAGAGAAGGCCCAGGGGTAACTTGAACCAGGCTGGGAAATTGTGAGGGGGTGGTGTTACCAGCCAGCTAATTGAGGTGCTTAACATAAAATTACAGGTACTTAGAATTGAAGATGAAACGAGAGAAATCATCAGTAGGGGTAATGCTGGAAGCCCTCCTGCGTTGCCCTTGGGGTCTGGGTCAGGACAGGGCAATGCTTCTTCTCTCTTGGTACCTCAAACGGAAGAGGAGGTCAAAATGTTTCTTCCTTTGTTTATTTGCATGATCACACCTGGCTTCTCTTTTCAAAGAATTTGAGCTGTTTTAGAAAACCAAAACCCAGACCCATTGCCAAGTTAATTCTGATTCATGGAACTGGCCCCATGGGGTCTTTGAGGCTGTATGTGATCTTTACTGAAGCAGACTGTCACATTTTTCTCTCATGTAGCAAGCAACTGGTGTATACAAACTGCCAATTTTTCAGTAAGCAGCTATGATGGCTAATGTTTTGTGTCAACGTGGTTAGGCTATGATACAATGGTTTGACAAGCACTGTACTGGTTAGGTTAATCTCTTCTAGAGTATGGGATTTGGCATAGTTCAGATGGGAAGCATGAGTAAGCTAGAACACCAGATGGAAACACTGAGGATACACAGGACAGCAATATCCTATAGGGCATGTTTCAAAAGAAAGGGAACTGCCAATTGGGAGAGTTGAGGGGACTGATTACCATAACCCTTCATACAGCATTGCCTAAGGGTGGGTCTGACGGACTTTATCATAGTTCAATCAGGAGGACATTGGCATGGAAGGAGTATGTGCTATACAGATAGACCTGAGTTTGAATCACAGCATGGCCACTTTAGTTCTGTGTGACCTTCAGCAAGTTTCTTATTTTCTTTGAGCCTTAGATCTTTGTCTATAAAATAAGGCAATCTTAACACTGCAGGATTTAATGAAGATTTAACAAAGTGCATATTACATATTGGAAAAATCAATATATAATTGTTGTTGCTATGAGTCAGAACCAACTCAATGGTACTTAACAACAACAGTTGGGGTAAACCAGACTCACCCCCAATCTTAGACTCTATGTCTTTGGTTCATATGTATTTTTTGGGAATCCTGGTGTAGCACTGTAAAATAAGCACTTGATTGTAAGGTCAGTTTGAACCATAAGGTCGGCGGTTCAAATTCACCAGCCTCTCCTCAGAAACCCTAACAGGGTTGTTATGGGTTAGAAGCAACTCGAGGGCACTTAACAGCAACAACAACAAACCCTTCTTTGAGAACTAATCCACCCCCAAACACCTATTTCTTGGGAGGCAATCTATCAGAAACCCAGAATGTAGGAGTATTTTTCCTGAGGGTCTTAGCATGAAAACCCCCAAGGAAGAATGGTTGCATGGGCTAGTTGACCTCTTCTAAGCAAGCCCAGGCCAAAGCACCTTGACTGGCCAGTCCTAGGTGAAAATCCAGAAAGATGTGTGCCATAGTTGTATTCTTTTTACTCAATCTGTATATTATTCATCCTGTATGCTGAACAAATAATTGAGAAACTGGATTATATGAAGAAGAACATGGCATCAGGATTGGGGGAAAATTCATTAACAACCTGTGATATGCAGATGATACAACCTGGCTTGCTGATAACAAAGAGGACTTAAAATACTGAGGAAGCTCAAAGACCACAGCCTGCAGTACAAGTTGCACCACAATGTAAAGAAAACAAAAGTCCTTACCATTGGACCAATGAATGTTGTTGTTAAGTGCCATTGAGTCAGTTCTGACCCATAGCAACCCTGTATAGGGTTTCTGAGGAGCAATAGGTTTGAATCATTGACCTTGTGGTTCAAATTGACCTTGCAGTCCAGTGCATTATCCTGCAGCACCACACCAGAATTCTGGACCAATAAATAGCATGATGACAAATGGAGAAAAGATTGAAGTTGTCAAAGACTTAATTTTGCTTGGATAAAAAAATCAACACTCATGGAAGCAACATTCGAAAAATCAAAGGACATAAAGAAGGACATCATGCTTGGAAAAGTGGAGGGTCAGCGAAAGAGAGGCAGACCCTCAATAAGATGGATTGATGCTGTGGCAGCAACAATGGACTCAAACATAACAACAATTGTGAGGTAGTGTAAGACTGGGCAGTGTCTCGTTCTGTTGTACATAGGGTCACTATGCATTGAAATCAACTCAACAATACCAAAAAACAACAGTTGAAAAGACCACCCATTCTTGGTAATCTCTGATTTTGAGGACATTATTTGAGGGTAAATCAAAAAGTATTGCTATAAAATCATAGAAACCTTTATTAAATAAAATATAACAATTTGAAACTACTTTTTCTCAACATGTCGTCTATCTAGGCCTACACACTTTTGAAAGTGGTGTTTCCATCTATATACCACAAAGCATTCTGCGTTCTTTGGTTTGCACCACGTCTTAACAACAGTTTTGGTATCCTAAAAAAACTCAGCGCTTCCTCACTCAGATGCCCGATGCTCAGAGTGGGCTGGGACCCTAACTGAGGATGGAACCAAACACTTGCACAGTCTTTCCATGTGGCTTGGGCTTCCTCACCACAAGGTAGCTGAGTGCCAAAAGGTAAATATTCCAAGAGAATCAACCTCACAAGTCACACAGCATCACTCTGTCAAAATCATAAAAACTAGTTGCTGCTGAGTTGATTCTGACTCATCATGACCCCATGTGTGTCACAGAGGTACTATCATGGCTGATTGCCAGGCCTTTCTTCCAAGGCTCCTCCAACCTTTCAGATAACTGCATCATTCAGAGAAAACTGCTGTAGTCATGAATCCACCAAATTCTATCTCTTGATGGGAGGACCGTGAGCGTCAAAGGCACATTGAAGGAATGGCCTGGGGGACAGGAAACACTGTTGCCCTTTCTAGAAAATATAGCCTGCTAGAGATTATCACATGAGGTTTCAATTTAACTGTGCTTGAGTCCCAACCCTGTCCTGTCCAGTATTAAATGACAGAATATGGAATTAAGTTATAAAAATTTTAACAAAGTTCTTATTTAGAAGTGAACCAAATTGGAAGGAAGCCTGGCATGCAGAAATACCAAGGATTTTCATTTGAGCAAGATGTTGTTAAGCACCATCGAGTCAATTCTGACCCATCGCGACCCTGTATAGGGTTTCCAATGTGTAGCTGGTGAGCTTGAACCACTGCCCTTGCAATTCAAACAACTTTGAAGTCTGGTGTGTTAACCCACAGAGCCACACCAGCAATCTCTTTTTATAAAATCCTTTGAGGAAGTTAGTTGAGAAAAGGCGGGATATATTCTGGAAAGTTGTCAAAGATAGGTCTTTTGGATGGACGTGTGGGGACAAATTTGTGATTGCAGGTCCTTTTTTTCATTTTTAATAGTTGCAAGTGTTCTTGGCTTTACTTTAAGAAAGTTTAAGAGAATGTGAGTTTGAAAAGCCCCAATTAAGTAAGGTTTATAATATTAAGACATAACGATTGTGAGGGTAATACAGGACGGAGCAGTGTTTCATTCCTTTGTGCACAGGTCATTCTGAGTCACAACAGACTCAAAGACTCCTAACAACAACACTGGAGCTGGTCTAAACTGGTTAAGGTTGCTTCTGGTTGATACCAGATAACTAAATCAAAATGATATCCCTTTTCTATGTTAGCTTTAGATTAGGGGTTTCAGTGGCTTCCTGGCTATAACAACATGATTATATACATCTCACAGCACTGCTCTGAGGACTAGAAAAGGAATAACTTAGGTGAAATTCATATCACAACTGCATACCTCCCCCTTCCTTATCTTCCAGTGAACTTTCACTTACCTTGTGGAAATGTACATCTCATTCTAGCTATGTTGCAAGCAGCAATCTTTGCTATTAAGGACTGTTCATACCCCTGCCTAAGCATTACACCCTCAAGAAGTTTTGCAATATATTTTCTCCAGCCAATTCAGACTGGAGATCTCCACTCTTTGCAATGGCCTTTGTTCCTCCTACTCACCCACTGAACATTTCCATCAATGTGATCTAAAGCTGAGGCCCGTGCACTCTTCACTTTATAAGCAAAAATTTTGCCAAATAGACTTTAAGCGACTTTATTTAAATAAGCCATTTGCAATACAGTTTCTTCAAATACATTATACCCCAATCCTGAGGAAAACATTTATTTCGTATCCCATTTCCAGACTACTCTATTTAAAAAAGAATTTTCTAATATAAGAAACAATGTGCACACCATTTGACCCAGCAATCCCGATCCTAGATCTATATTGTCTTAGGGTGAAAATGCTCACTCTATAAAAGTAAATGTAACAGATTTATTGAAAGTCTGAAGACCGGGAAGACATCCAAATTCACAGAGTGAAGATGGCTGTTTCACTGGACAATGAATAAGAGAACATTTCTGTGCAGTTGGGGCAGGAACTAAAAGTTACAAAGTCCTAATTGGCAGAAACACAATGGGGGAGTCAAAGGCAGGATATCTAAGAGCAGGGCCTTAGCAGGGATAGTTGGACATGAAAATCTCATGGAAAGTGGAATTATAAGTAGATGGCAATTTTTACACAAGCTTTTTTGAAGTCCTCTTCTATATGTGAGATGACATAACCACTTTAAGATACCAAATTGCAGGCACACATGCTCTTCAGTTTATTCCAGATGGTCACAGGATACAGGCAGGACAGGTTTTTCTGGGAACCTGCTAGTAAAATTGCTTTCCCAATCAACCTGTACCTGGGGAGTGGGGGTGGGGAGGCGTCTTCAGCCATACCACCCTGAATGCGCTTGATCTCATCTATTCCTGGTGGTCCACGGTGAACATTAACCACTATGCAGCACATCATTGCCAAAAAGATCTGCTGGGAATTGATTGTGTGATACCCTGCGGCTTCCAGACCTCAGAAGAAAATAATTTCTCCTTTAGTGTGTATGGTTAGGTAAACATCAAGATTACAGGGACTGCTGTTAGGAAAGGCAACTTTAGAATTCAGCATGGATTCCAGACTCCATGGAGGTAAGACTTTAATGGAGGTAAGACTCCGCTGTCAGATTGCTCTATTCACACACCAAGTGTCTCTGATTTTAGACTCTCGTACTATGCCCTGCTGGCACAATGGGTTACCCTAAAGACACGAAAACAGGAACAAACAGAAGTCTGTACACCAATGCTCACTGTAGCACTATTCGCAGTAGTCAAAAGGTGGAAACAATCAAAATGTCCAGCAATAGATAAATGGATAAACAAAATGTGGCATATGCATAATAGAATAGTAATCGACTGTAAGGAGAAATAAAGTCCTGATGCATGCCACAATGTGGAAGAAACTTGAAATATTATGCTGAGCAAAATAAGTAAGTCACAAAAGAACAAACACTGTATGATCTCACTTAAAAGACTTAGAGCAAATATATACCACCGTTAAACGCAGTAGAATCCGTTCTGGCTCCTAGCAACCCTGAGTATGGTTTCCAAGGCTGTAAATCTCTTCAGGAGCAGAAAGCCCCATCTTTCTCCTGTGGAACAGCTTACCTTGTGGTTCGCAATCTAGTAGTTATCCTACAGAGCCACCATACTCCCCAAGCAAATATATAGAAACCAAAACTTATTAGTTGTTAACGGGGTGGAAGGGAGGAGGAAAGGGGAGTATTTGCTTGGGCAAACTTGAGTTTTCGTTAATGGTAATGGAACAACATAAAGAATGTTGTTGATGTCATTGCATTTAAATGCAGAAATTGTTATATTGGCAAACGTTTTACTGTGTAGATTTTTACCACAATAAAAATGGAAAGAAAAAAATGATGTGAATATATTGTAGAAAACTTGGGGAATACAGATTTATGAAAGAGAGAACACATAATCTCTTATATTCTTTAATCACTTGAAAATCACAGTTTGAATAAAGTTCTTTAACCTGATTTTTTCTCTCCTAAAAGTATGTCATGAAAAATATCCCTTGTCAGTATAATATCTTCAAAAATTTTAAATATTAATATAAATTCTCATCAAAGAATTGAACTATAATTTTATTTGTACCCTGATGGGCAATATCCAATTTTTGCTATTTATCATCTTTATATGGAGATCTTTGAAAACTAATTTTTCACCCTTAGGATAGATAGAGCCTTGGATATAACTTATGATTCAAAATATATCATCTTTTACACATATGTGGGGCTTCAACATTTCATGGGAAAAAATGGAATTAAGAGATAATGGAATTTTGAAAGAAAGACTGACAGGAAAAATACAAAACAATAATGGCAGTCCGACCGACTACTACAAGAACAAGCAAGTTGCTCGCCCAGGAGACATCAAGGCAAGTGGTCGGGTCCCCTCAGGGCAAACCTCCTTCCAAGACTAAGACTCAAGGGGAATACACAAGCAGGCATGCACTCTGACTGGTGACCACGTGTTGTTCACTGATAAGGGGAAGCGAGGGAAAAACAACAATGAAGCTGGAAGCTAAGTCCTACCACATTTAATAGACTCCTGTGAACCCAGGTGGAAACCTGGTTGGCCAGCAGTATGGCAAGACCTGGGGACTTCTGCGACCATAATCAGTGACATAGCCACAGAGAACTAGAGTGGAGAGTGAAGCATCCAGCTGATAAGAAGTGAGGGCATATGCACAAGAACACCCACACTTGCAGATAATACCCACTTGACCTGGCTTCAATGGCTGAATGATCAGAATTCAACCAGAAGAAGAAAGAAGAGGGGGAAAAAAAGAGTAATCTGATACAATTTGATGAACTTGACCTACACCTTTGGATGCAGTAGCTCAAAAGAAGGAACAAATCTTTCCAGCGAGGATCATTCCCAACCCCTCGATACACAAGGTAGACAGGGATGGGCAACTTGGACATTGGCTACCCAAAATGGAGGGGCTACAAAGGCAAGAAGTGACTGGCTTACAAGCTTTCAAGAAGGAACCTAGACCTAGGGGGTGCAGAGGAAGGTAGAATCTCCACTGAGTAGTAGTACCCAATCTGTCTGGGCAGGGCTGATGAAAGGAGATGGGGATAGGACTCTTGCGGTACAATAGTGAATAATTGCTATCAGGACTGACTGTGAAAGTTGGAAATGTAAAGGTGGATGTTTTGTAGCAAAAGGAGGGGAGTGGTTGACTTTGTAGTCTAGTAGCAGAGGTCCCTGGGACCATCAAGGGAGACGATCGGAATGTGGGAACCTACCCAGAGAAACAGTTACACCAGAGATGGAGGCAGAGATGATGACGTGGAGAGATGGAGTGGCTGGGGACTCTAGACCCAGAGAGGGAGAGGGTCTGTGTGCTGACGACAGATGGGCAGGCTGGGAGAGTATACACTTTGGTTGTTTGATGATGCATGGAGGGGATTGTAACCATGGCAATGAAACGATATACGATAGGATGAATATAAAGCTAATGTTCTCCCATGTAAACTGTCACATAATTCACAATAAAACATTTTAAAAAAAAAGATAATGGAATTTTTCCAAGAAATTTTTGAAACCACCTCATATTGTCAAATTATTTACAAAAAGCATTCTTACTAGTAATATGTAAAGGAGCTCTGGTGCATAGTGGGTTACATGCTGGGCTGCTAACTGCAAGGTCAGCAGTTCAAATCCACCAGCAGCTTGCAGGGAAAAGATGAGGTTTTCTGCTCCCATGAAGATTTACAGTCTCAGAAACCCCATACTCAATCGCTATGAGTCAGAACCAACTCAATAGCACACCACAATCACCACAAGTAATATATAAAATGTCCTTTCATCACATCCTCACTAGCACTAAAAATAGGTATTTTAAAAATTGTTTTTATGAATTGTCATATTAGAAATGGTATCTTTCGGTTTCAGGCTCCCTTGAAAGTGAGGGAAGTTTGAGGGCTGCTTCTTCCAAGGTCATCTTTAGGGACCTCTGTTCTTCCCCCAGGCATGTTTATGCCATATCTGATTGCACTCCTTCCTGATGGCTTTGGAGCTCTTCTTGCAGACTTTTATATTTTCCCATTCTAGCTGTGCTCTCCAAAGTCAGATGTTTTTCATTAACCAAGGCAATGTGTGTTACATGGTTAATCAGTAACCCTTTGCAGCAGGAAAAGGTGTTGAGTGGCACTATGGCACCCTGGAAAGTCAGATGCTCTTACTTCTGCAGAGCAGCTCAGAGAACTACCTCCACCTCTGCAAAGCTGTCCAGATATATCATACAGAGGAAACCAATACCAAGTCTTTTCTGGCGTAACTGAGGACAGCGTTTGAGGAAGTATCTTCTTAACGCAGATGATCAAGATGCTTAAAAGGGAACTTGGAGATCTTGCATCTGCACAGACTGTGAGTTATGTGGTCACTCTGACTGGTGACCATGTTGATCACTCATAAGGGGAAGTGAGGGAAAAACAACAATGAAGCTGCAAGCTAAGTCCTACCACATTCAATAGACTCCTGTGAACCCGGGTGGAGACCTGGTTGGCCAGCAGTATAGCAAGACCTGGGGACTTCTGGGCCCATAATCAGTGACACAGCCACACAGATGATGAAGCAGCACAGAAAGCAATGGGACTAGAACATCAGGGAATACAGAGAGGGACAACATACAGAGGTGACTGAGGAACAAGAAAACCTGACCTGGACCAGAATAACAGACAATTCTTTTAGCCACACCCTGACATGAACAGCTTATGCTTTCCCACTAACCTAAAGGTTGGCAGTTCAAACCTACCCAGTTGCACTGCAAAAGAAAGGGCTTACAATCTGCTCCCATGAAGCGTATAGCCAAGAAAACCCTGTGGGTGCTGAGTGAGATTAGTCAACCATATAAAGGACAAATTTTGTACGAGACAACTGTTGTAGCAGGTTAAAATTTTAAAACAGGAGGGTATCTTGATGAAAGAAACATTCTATGATGGTTACCAGGGGTGTGCAGGAAGGGAAAGTTATTCATGGACTAAAAGGTAAACACATGTTAACATGTGTAATGGGGCAGGCAATATACAAGGAGAAAGCTGGCAGAGGAAAGATGAAGCTAGCAGAAGGCAAAAGAAGGAACGCAAGAGGAAATAGAGATAAATACTGTTAACTGAAAATTCATGGAGGGGATCGCAATCATTTAATGAAATGAAATAGATTAATTGTTGAATGTCAGAATGGCGATCTGTTATATAAACCTTCTCTCGATTCACAATACAAGTTTAAAAGAAAAAGAAACCCCTGTGGAGCAGTTCTGCTCTGCAACACACTGGGTCACCATGGGTCAGAATCCACCGGACAGCGATAGATTCAGTGGGTGCTTTTTAGGTTGCTTTAACTTTAAAGAACATTAAGGATTTTAACATTTTGATTATTTATTTTTGTCCATTTAATTGTGAACACTTTCAAAGGACAGCCAAAAAGAATTTTACAGCGCACACCCACGTATCCACTACATAGGTAGTATCATTACGATTTTACTCCTTTGTGCTATCAAATATGAGGGGACTTCAAAAAGTTCATGGAAAAATTCCAGTATCTTTTCATTCCATTTTTTCATGAACTTTTTGAAGCCCCTTGGTTTCTGTCCAACCATTCATTACTCTGTCCATACATCATCAGTCTGCCTTATTTTTAAATGAATTTCAAAGTAAGTTGCTGACATTAATATGCTTCTACCTATTACAACAACAACAACCTATTTACTTAACCATGCTATTAAAAAACAAAAACAAAAACAAAAAAAGCATTTTGTTGTAGTTTGGGTGAAATTTTACAAAACAGATTTATTTTCCATCCAGCAATTTTCACAAATTTTGTTATGTGACATTAGCTTCAATCCCCATTACTCTTCTACTTTTCCCCAGAGTTCTCTGTTGCCATTCACCCATCTTTCCTGCCTTCTACACTTTGTTTTGGGGGGAATGCTGCCCTTTGGTTTCCTATGGTTGACTGTTCTGAGGAGCACTTTCTTCATGTATTACTGTTCTTTTTATAGAACTGCCTGTTGTTTGGCTGAAAGGTGATCTTCTAGAGTGGGTTCAGTTCCAGGTTTGAAAGGTGTCAAAAGACCATAGTCTCAAAGGTTACACAAATCTCTATCAAACCAGTGAGTCTGGTTGTTTTTTGTGATTTTGAATTTTGTTCTATATTTTCCTCCACTCTGTCCAGGACCTTCTATTGTGATCTGGGCACCATCTAGTTCTTCGGGACTCAGGATTGTGGAGGCTGTGCTTAGTGTGGTTCATAAGTCCTTTGGACTAATTGTTTCCTTGAGTCTTTGATATTTTTTTTTTACTTTTCTTTGCTCCAGATGGGAAAAGACAAATAGCTGCACCTTTAGATATCTGCTCAAAAGCTTTTAAGACCTCAGTCACTACTCAACAAAGTAGGACATAGAAAGAGAAAAAAAGTAGGAGGTAGAACATTGTCTTTCTGGACTATGTTATGCCAATTTACCTAAATGTCCCCTGAGACTATGGTCCTAAGCCCTCAAGCCCAATGACACAGCACCTCAAGTTTAAACATGCATTTTATTAACTAGAGTTCAATCTTTTTTATAGTTCTTTCATAATTTTGATGTAAAATGTGCATAGAGTCAAATGTGCAAATCTTTTATGTACCATTTCTTGCATTATAGCAAATGCATATACCTGGTGTGGTGCTGTAGGCTATGCACTCAACTGCTAACCACAATGTTGGCTGTTCAAACCCACCATTCAATCTTTGGAAACCCTATTCAGGGTCACTATGACTCAGAACCGACTCAGCACTTAACAACATACAAAACAAACTCCTATAACTATATAGAATATTACTATCAACCCTCAACATTTCTCACACCCTTCCTAGTCAATCTCTGTCCCCACAATTCCAGAGGCAAGCACTGTTCAGATTTTCTTCTACCATAGATTCTTTCTGTCTGATGTAGTACTTTATATAGGTGAAATCATATATTCTTACTCTTCAGTATAAAGTTTCTTTCACTCCAGCAAAGGCCATTTTATTATGTAGAATAAAACTGGCAAACTATGGGGCCTGCAGGGAGAAGAGATAAATTCTTCTCATTACACAGAATTTTAAAAGACAGTTGAGAACAACATTTGAAAAACTTAAAAGACAAGCAATACAAGTCACAAAGTGGGAAAATATGTTTGCAAAATACTTGTTTCCAGAATGTATGAAGAGCGTCTATAAATCAAGCACTTCTGCTCCTGAAAAGGTTTTTTTTAAAAAGCCTCGGAAACCCTAAATAGGGTCTTTGAGTTAGAACTGACTCCACGGCACTTAAAAACAAAATAAACCAATCAGAAAAAAAGAACTCAATAGAAAGATAAGCAAAAGACTTCTCAAAAGAGACCATTCAAATAATAAGCCTCCAATAAGCATGGTAGCGTAGTGGTTACGAATCGGGCTGAGAACCTCAAGGTCAGCAGTTCGAAACTACCAGCTGTTCTGTGGGAGAAAGATGAGGCTTTCTGCTCCTGTAAAGATTTACCCTGTACAGGGTCACTTTGAGTCAGAACTGGCTCCACAGCACATTACAACAACAACAACAAGTATATGAAAAGGCGCTTAAACTCATTAGTCATCAGGAAAATTAAAACCACGATGTACTAGAACTACAAAGACAGCAGAATGGTGAAAATGGAAAAGACTAAAAAAATCAAGATTTGGCTAGGAATATAAAGCAACCAGAACTACCAATTATCTATCAGCACAAATATTATGACACAAATATTTTGAGCGTCTGTTTGATAATGTCTACTGAAGCTAAACATAGGTTTACTTTTGTTGTTGTTAAGTGCTGTCGAGTTGGCTCTGACTCCTACCAACCCTGAATTTGCTGTTGAATCAGTTCTGACTCAGTGATCCTGTCTGTATAGGGTTTCTGAGGAGCAGCTGGTAAGCTTGAACCGTTGACCTTGCGGTTCAAACCAACCTTGCTGTTCAGCGCGTTAACCCATAGCGCCACACCAGGACTCCATTAGAAGGATGCAAAACAAAACAACAGTGAGATATCATCTCACACTAGCATTAACAGCGAAGGTGAAAAACAACAACAACAACAAAACAGAAAGCAACAAATGCAGATGAGGGTGTGGAGAGACTGGGACCCCTCTACATCGCTGGTGGGATGATAAAATGGTTCAACCACTTTGTTGTTGTTTGTTTGTCTTACACTGTAAACTTTGTTAAGTAGGGGAAATTCACATTAAAATAACATTATAAAGTACAGTATAGTATATTGTTAAGTGCCTTCGAGTCTGTTCTGACCCCTAGCAACCCACCAGCTGGTCCTCGGAAACTCTATACAGGGTCGCTACGGGTCGGAATCGACTCGACAGCACTTAAAAACAACAACCCTCTATTTTGTAAAATTATTTGTTCAAGAAGCTTCATATAATCGCATGTACCATTTTTCAGGTTGGCAATTTGGGAGTCATTTGGTTCCTAGAACAGCTACTGCTTCTGTTTCTGGTGTACCTTCAGGCTAGCTGCTTTTTTTTCCTGGTTGTACAAAGTTTTAATACACTGGATTGACTAGTTGTTGAGTCTTCTTATTGGTGAGTCTTATTGGTCCAATATGGACTCATTATTAGTATGAGGATGGTCAGTGCTAAAAAGGAAGAGGGCAAAATGAGGCAGATACAGAGTGTTGATAAAATCATTCCAGTGCCAAAAACACACCTGCCACATGTGGTATGTTAAAATCCTGTGGCAATGAAACATGCGAATCACTAGTCATTGATTTAATTTCCAAAACAGAGACTCTGACCAACCAGCCTTTAAAAGCATCCACGATATGCAGATGAAGGGGGTGCTCATCTCCAAGAGCAATGTGATCATAACTAGATAGTGACCAACTTTGAGACTGATCACTGATCCAAGAAATCCAAGAAAGACAAAGAGATGTTGGGCAACTAAAAACAAATCACATGTCTGGAAATGCAAGTTGGACAGGTGAATGGCTATATTTTCAAAGAAAAAGAATCCAGTTGCTGTTGCAACATTAAAACAGCACCAGTTTGCCGGTTCTGTGGTTTATTGGCATGAAGAACAGGGCCCACAAGCAAAGCCCACAGACCAGCAATAGTACTCTGAACACCAAAGACAGCACAAGTGGCTATAAGATTCCAGAAGATCTTTTCTTGGGTCTCTGATAATAGTGGTTATGTGCCGTGGAGTCAGTTCTGACTCATAGCAACCCTGTACAGGATTTCCGAGGCTGTAAATCTTTATGAGAGCAGAAAATCTCATCTTTCTCCCACAGAATAGCTGGTAGTTTCAAACTGCTGACCTTGGGGTTAGCAGCCCAATTTGTAACCACTATGTTACCAGTCTTGGGCCACTAGAGAGTTGTAAGTGGCATTCAAAGAGGAAGACAGCTAGTGGCAGACAACAAAGACATCCAAGTAAACGAAAAAGTCAGCTACCACTAGTGTTAAGTAAATTTTCCACGAAACATACTCCAAGTCAAAAATGCTTTTAGATGTGGTTCCATCACTTTCAAGATTCATTATCCTAAAATATATACCAAAGGAGTCTTGGGGTAAATTCGGAGCTTCTGAGCCAAATATTACTTCTTACCCAAGAAAATGAAGTCAAAGCAATTGTTTCTACGATCTTCATGCATTTATTGTCAATCTAAACTCCCCAACCAAGAGCGCAAGCAACAGCCCCATATGCCGCTTCTCTTCTGAGTGTGCATCTCCACTCCCATCAGCGCTTCCCAAGGACTCACATAAGACTCTCATGAGACTGCAAAATAGCAAGGTTATAGCTTAGCAGAAAATGCAGGCAAGCAAAATGCTGTTGGACTGCCTGTTTCAACCACTTTGGAAAACAGTATGATTCTTCCTCAAAAAGTTGGAAATAGAAATACCTATGGCCCAGCAATCCCTCCACAAGAAATACAAGATAGGACATAAGTAGATTTATGCACACCAGTGTTCATCGCAGCACTATACACAATAGCAAAATGATGAAGACAGCCTAAGTGACCCTCAATGGAAGAATGGATAAACAAATTTTGGTACATACACACAATGGGATACTATGAAACACTGAAGAATAATGATGAATCTTCAAAACCCCTCATACAATGGTTGAACCTGGAGGAAATTATGCTGTGTGAAATGAATCACAAAAAGACAAGCGCTGTATGAGACCATTATTGAAAAAGCTTAAGAAAATGTTTACATACAAAAAAGAAACATTCTTTGATGGTTACCAGGGATGAGAGGGAGGGGACAGTAATAATTCACTGATTAGAGGGTAGACGAATATTAGCTATCCCCTAACCTGTGAGTTACTGTCTCTTCCCTCCCACCCCTGGTAACCATCTTTTTATATGGAAACCATCTTTTTATATGGAAATGTTTTCTTAAGCTTTTACACTAATGGTCTTATGCAATATTTGCCCTTTCGTGCCCAACTAGTTTCACTCAGCATTGTGTCTTCAAGTTTCATATAAGTTATGAGGTGTTTAACAGCTTCATCATTATTCTTCAAGGTAGTATAGTATTCCATTGTGTGTATGTACCTAAGTTTGTTTATCCATTCTTCCACTGATGGGCACTTAGGCTGTCTCCATCTTTTTACTATTATGAATAGTGCTGCATGAGCATTCTTGGTATGCATATATCTACTCATGTTCTGGCTTGTATTTCTTGTGAATATATACCAAGTAGAGAATTGCTGTCATGCTGTGGTGGCTTGAGTTGCTGTGATTCTGAGGGCTATGCCACCGGTATTTTAAATAACCAGCAGCGTCACCCATGGTGGGCAGGTTTCAGATGAGCTTCCAGACAAAGACAAACTAGGAAGAAAGAGTGACGAACTATTTCCAAATCGTTAGTCACTGAAAACCTTAGGAATAGCTGAGAAACACTGTCAGATACATGGACAGTGAATAAGGAAGATCATAGAAGAATTGATGCCTTTGAGTTGTGGTGTTGGAGGAGAATACTGAAAGTGCCATGGACTGCCAAAAGAACCAATAGATCTGTTTTGGAAGAAGTGCAGCCAGAGTGCTCCTTGGAGGACAAGATGGCTAAACTTCGTCTCTCGTACTTTGGACATGTTGTCAGGAGGGAACAGTCGCTGGAGAAGGATGTCATGCTGGGTAAGATGAAGGGTCAGAGAAAAAGATGGAGGGTCAGAAAAAAATGAGATGGATAGGCCAGGTGGCATCATTGATAGTGTCAAGTGTGGCAGCGATAGTAAGGTTGGACCAGGAACCGACATTGTTTTGTTCTGCTGTGCATGGGGTTGCTATGAGTCGGTTCCGACTCGATGGCACCTGACAATAACAATGGGTCAGAATCAACTCTACTGCACTTAACAACAACAACAAAGACAGATTTGTCTACATGTAACAGTCATATACAAAGAAGTTATAAAATTGTCCTTGGTTTTATAATAATAAATTTAAAACATTACACTTTTCCAATTGAACATGGTCTGTAAGGATTTTTTATGTTTTTGTTAAACAGTGAGAGGAAATACGTTAGTGGAATAAAAAGGTTAGAACTGAATGAGCATGCTGCTAATGGAGAAAGGGGATCTCTTCACAATACCAGCATTTTTCCATCCCATCTCCACTTGATGTTGATCAAACATCCCATTAGCCATTTAGCAAAAGTTAAACAAAATGCTATATGTTTGTGTACATGCACCAGTTACTTTATGAAAAGGAGAAGAGGAAAAGAAAAGAATAGATAAAACTATACTGTAGTGGTCAGGATCAAGTGGAATCAAATTGTGGTTTCCTGAACCGACTCGATGGCACGTAACAACAACAACAACAACAATTAAGAATATATCCCTGGTCAGTAGGAACAAAGGTCTGGAGTAAATTAGATAACTCCCCTTTTAGAAGACGCCTCCTATCTGCTGCTAAAACACATCAATTGTATCTTCATCCTCCATTTCCAACTGTGCAGATGTGTCTGTTTCAATGACTTGTCAAATTGGAGTCTGATCTGCCTTATGGACAAACCTGGCCATTCACAATAGGCTTTCATTGGCTTATTCAGTGGTGGAATGCCCTTTAACATTAAATTGTGCCACAGAGCCATCCTACCCACCCCCACTTTGAGATGAACAGGATCATTGTTCTCAGACATGACTCCCTTTCTTGGGTTTGTCCTTGGCCATGGCCCTAGCCACCATGTCACAAAAGAGGCACCACCAAGGAGAACACAAGCAGTACCAGGTAAAGTACAACAGTTCCAAAATAATGTAATGAGAATACCATAGTCTTTTCAACAAATGAAGCCAAAACAACCAAATATTCATATGGAAAAAATTTAACCTGACCCTTATTCACACACACATACACATACAAATAACTCAAAATGATCCTAGACCTAAAAGGTAAAACTAGAAAACTAATAGAGAAAAACAAAAATATTTGTAACTTTGGGATAAGCAAAGATTTCCCAGTATACAAAAGGCACAAACCATAAAATAAAAAATCTGATAAATTGATAAATTTTATCAGAATTAAACAATTGACCCTTTGAAAGATATTATTAAGAAAATAGTAGGGCATGAAAAGTGGTGTAGCCCCTGTGAAAACAGTCTGATGATTCCTCAAAAATTGCACATTTAACTACTGTTGTTAAGTGCTGTGGAGTCAGTTCTGACTAATAGAGACCCTATATAGGGTTTCCAAGGAGCAGCTGGTGGGTTTGAACCGCTGATCTTGCAGTTCAATGCTTATCCTACAGTGCCACCAGCACTCCCAGTGGAATACTAATGTGATAGTTAAGGTTCTGTGTCAACTTGATTGGGTCAGAATTCCCAGTTGTTTGGCAGTTGATAGTTAACTCTCTGATGATTGACCAATCAGTTGAAGGGATGCTTCCTTGCAGGTGTGGCCTGCTCCTAATATAATGGACACGGGCGAAAGACTATCTCTCTCCTTTTTCTGCTGGGGACCTGGGACTCTATAATTGTAGCCATTTCCTTGATAATAAGCTTCTCTTTATATATACATATATATGTTTCACTGGTTTTGCTGACTTAAGTACCAATTTAGGAAATTCATCTTTATGATTGTGTTTCTCTAGAATCCCACTCTCTCAGTGCCACATATCTTAGGCCTGGTTTTCTAAAGAAGCAAATCCAGTGAAACATATATATAAAGAGAAGTTCCTGCATGTCCATTATAGTGTGAGTAGGTCACACCCTCAAGGAAACATCCTTTCAACTGATTGGCTGCTTGTAGCCAATCTTTATAGAGTTAACTATATATGCTAATAGCCAATCTTCATAGAGTTAACTATCAAGTGCCAAACAACTGGAAATCCTGGACCAATCAAGCTGATACAGAACCTTAACTATCACAACTAACTACTCAGCCATAAAGAGAAATGAGGTCCTGATGCATGTCACAACATGGATGAACCTTAAAAACATTATGCTGAGCAAATTAAGTTAGTTACCAAAGACAAAGTATGATCTTACTTGTATGAGATAGGCAAATGTGAGGAGATAACTTTATGTTAATGGTGATGATTTGGAAAAGATAGTGAGAATTGCACAACTTGAAGAATGTATTAATGCCACTGAATTATATATATAAAAGTGGATGAGATGGTGTTTATTTTGTTACGTATATTTTCCCCCACAATAAAGTAAAGAAGAAAGAAATGAAAAGACAGGCCTAGAGTGGAGAAAATATGTTCAATACACATATATGACAAAGAACTTGCATCCCCAAAATATAAAGAGCTCTTGCAACTCAATAAAAATGAGGGCCCACCAACTTTTTAATAAAATGGGCAAAATGTTTGAATGGTCATTTTATAAAAGAAGATATACAAAAGGCCAATAAGCACAGGAAAAGGTTATCTGGGGAATACAACAAGATACTATTACATAGTTAATACAATGGTGAAAATGTAAAAGACCTACTCTACATGAAAACGATGTTAAATAACTGTAACTGTTATTACATTGCAGATGGTAATAAAAAAATGTTGCAACCCCTTCCAAAAATCAATTTGGTAGTTTTTAAACAAAGTTAAACAACCATCAAATGGCCTAGTAATTCTTCTCTTTAGGTATTTACTAAAGACCATTGAAAACATATGCCCACACCAAAGCTGGTATAGAATAGTCATAGCAGCTTCATTCCCAGTGGCCAAGACACAATTCCAATGGAAAAGCAAAATTGTGGAGTATTTACGAAATTACTACACAGGAGTTAAGACAGAAAGAATGACGGACAAATTAATAATCTCCAAAACACATGTATACATCTCCAAACATTACGCTGAATGAGAGAAGCCAGACACAGAGTATATACTGTGTATTTCATTTAAATGAAATTCTGGAGGAGACTAATTTAATCTATAGTGTCAAAAATGAAATCAGTGTTGCCTGGGGACAGAGATGGAAGTGAGAAATTGATTAGGAAGGTTCCCAGGGGAACTCTTTGGTTTGATATAAATATTCTCTATCATGATTGTATGGTTTCATTTTATTATATTAAATTATACCTCAATAAAGTTAATTTTTACAAAGTAAAAAACAAAATTCAATCAAGAACAGTTAAAGATAAAAATAATGTCTTCCTTTTATGACAGAAAAGGGATATGTCTTTGAGCAACACACGATAATTCAAAGGGAAAGATCCATGTAGGCCAGGAAGTTTTCATCTTGGAGAAGCAAAATGTAAGCCCAGCCTTACAGATGTATTAGAATTTGTGTCAGGGGTAAAGAAGGCACTAGAAATGGGAGAGACTCCGAACTTAAAATTGTAGAGATTGCCGTAGCTGTGAAATTTCTAGGAGACAGATGGGGTTGTGGTACCTGCTCAGTGGACCTGGGAACAGGATGAGCAGTGTACCCACCAGTGCTTAGGAAAGGCAGGCTGGGACTGGAGACAATCCAGATAGAGTCAATGACAAGTTTCTCAGAAGAATATGAAGTGATGGCGAAATTGTTCCCTAGGGTGGAGTGAAGAAAGGAAAGGCTTGGAGCATGGCGATCAAAGTTCATAGCACCCACACAGGAAGCCCTAGCAGCGTGCTTAAGGCATGAGCTTTATTTCAGTGTCAGAAAGTGTGGGTTCAAATCCAGGCTCTGCCATTTACCACTTAACTTCTCTTAGATTCATTGTGGATTCCTTGGGTGGTACAAATGGGCAAGTGCTCTAGTACTAAAGGAGTTTGAACCCCCTCCTAAGAATTTGCTTCCAAAGGATCACAGCCTCAATTTAGTTAGGATTATTGTTAGGTGTTAGGGATGAGGTGTTAGTATTTGTATTTGAGTTAGGGGTTGGGTTAGGTCTAGAACTGTTCGGGTTAAGGTTTGGTTTAGAATTAGGGGTTTGGTTAGGACTTAGCTTATTGTAAATTTAGGGGAGGGATTGGGATAAAGCCAGGTCTAGGGTTTGGGCTAGTGTTAAGGTTAGGGTAGGGTTAGGCTCAGAGTAACAGGTTAAGCTTGACTTGGTCCAGTATTAGAGTTAGTGATATGGTTAGGGTATAGGGATTAGGAATTAGAATTAGGGATAGAGTTAGGAGTTAGAATTAGAGCTATGTAAACTTAGGATCAAAAAAAGGGTTAAGTCTAGACTTGGTCTGGTATTAGGGTTAATGTTAGTGATATGGTTAGAATTTAGGAGTTAGAGTTAGGGCTAGAGTTAATAGTTGGACAGGGGCTAGGCCCTAGACTTGGTCTACTCTTAGGGTTAGGATTAGTTAGGATTATGGTTAGAGGTTAGGGTTAACTTTAGGATTAGATTTAGAGATATGGAATGGGCTAGTTCTAGGCCTTGTGCTTGGTCTAGTTTAGAGTTAAGGGTAGTATTAGGGACATAGCTGGCATTAGGGTTATGTTTGGGGGTGGGTTAAGGTTATAGTTAGGACTAAAGTTAAAGTGTTGAAGAGCAAAGATGTCAGTTTGAGGACTAAGGTGCGCCTGACCCAAGCCATGGTATTTTCAATAATCTCATATGGATGCGAAAGCTGGACAGTGAATAAGGAAGATCGTAGAAGAATTGATGCCTTTGAATTGTGGTGTTGGAGGAGAATACTAAAAGTGCCATGGACTGCCAAAAGAACCAATAGATCTGTTTTGGAAGAAGTGCAACCAGAGTGCTCCTTGGAGGCCAAGATGGCTAAACTTCGTCTCTCATACTTAGGACATATTGTCAGGAGGGAACAGTTGCTGGAGAAGGATATCATGCTTGGTAAGATGGAGGGTCGGAGAAAAAGAGGAAGACCCCCAACGAGATGGATTGGCCAGGTGGCATCATTGATGGACTCAAGTGTGGCAGCGGTAGTGAGGTTGGCCCAGGATCGGGCAGTGTTTTGTTCTGCTGTGCATGGGGTTGCTATGAGTCGGTTCCGACTCGATGGCACCTGACAACAACAAAGTTAAGGATAAGCTAGGGGTTGTGTTAGAGCTAGTCCTAGGACTTGACCTGCTGTTAGGTTTAGGGTTTGCATTAGTCTTAGGGTACATGGTTAGGGTAGATCTAGGCCTAAAGTTTCAGCTAGTCTTAGGGTTATGATTAGGGTTAAACTGAGGATTTAGTTTACAATTATGGGCTATACTAGGCCTAGGACTGTCTAGTGTTCGGGATAGAGTTAAGGTTAGATTTAGAGTTAGGGTTAGTTTTAGGGCTTGCATGAGGGGTTGGACTTGGACTAGGGCTTGAACTTGGTTTATTGTTAGGGCTATATGCAATGTTAGGTTCAGTTCAGACTTAAAGTTAGAAGTCAGGCAAAGGTTAGAATTGGGGCTGGGGCTGGTGCTAGAGTTTTGGGGTAGGTGTTGAGTTTGGATTTGGGTTAGGGTTAAAGGTGGCCTATAGGTTGACCAAACCCAGTGCTTGGTCAAGTGTTACGGTTAGAATTAAGGGTTTAGCTATGGTTAAGCCTAGTATTTAGTCTAATATTAAGTTTAGACTTAATAGGGTTAGGGTTAAGTTTAGACTTAGAGTCATGTGTCGGCTTAGGAATAAGACAAGGGCTTGGCCTAGTCTTAGACTGTGAGTTATTGTTATTGATTAAGTATTGAGCTAGGGTTAGTTTTAGGGTGAAAATTAGTAGTGGAGCTAGAGCTAGGCCTAAGGATCAGTCTATATTTGGATTAGAGTTACTATTTCAGTTTGGTTAATGGCTTATGTTAGGGTTAGGGTATAGTGTTATTGGTAGAGTTTGGTTTTGTTAGGGGTTTTTCTAGGCCTAGAATTTTTTATCTAATGTTAGGATTAGTGTTTGGGTTAGGCTCAGAGTTAGGGGTTGGGCTAGGACTAGACAAAAGGCTGGGTCTAGTGTTAAGGTTAAGGTGAGAGTTTAGGGTGTGGGTTAGGGTTAAGTTTAGTGCTTGGACTGGAGCAAGGGGTTGGCTTAGTCTCAATATAGTCTTAAATAGGTTTAAGGTTAAGGGTCTGGTCAGGGTTAGTGTTATTGTTAAGTAGGGTTAGGTTTAGTGCTAGGGTTAAGGTTAGGAATTAGAATTAGCTTTAGGATTACATTAGAGTCAGGGGTTGGGTTAGGCTAGTCCTCAGCTTGGTGTAATGTTGGTCTAGAATTAGGGTTAAAATGTAGGGTTAGTGTTAGAGTTGGGGGTTAGAGGACTCCTTACCATATGGCCTGTAAAGCCTAAAACATTTACCATCTGGCCATTTAAGAAAAAGACCTAGAATGAAACAAAATATTCACAAATGTAGTATATACTACACACTACAACATTTACATTGAACCTTATTCTAAAACAGCAACATAATGGACTTCATTTTATAGTCATTATCCTTAACCTTGTTCTTTTACTTTCTTAGGATTCTGATAATGTTTATTTTGATACTACTGTGGATTAAATTGTGTTCTGTCTTAGTTCTCTAGTGCTGCTATAACAGAAATACCACAAATTTTTAGACTTTAACAAACAGAGACGTATTCTCTCACAGTTTAGGAAGTTAGAAGTTAAAATTCAGATGCTGGCTCTGGGAGAAAGTCCTTGTGTCCTTTCAGCACCTGTAGGCCCAGCATTCCTTGGAGAGTTCCATGGGTCTTGGGATCCATCTTTTCTTGCATCTAGGAGTTTCACAGTGCAGGGACCCAGGACCAAAGGATGCATTCCACTCCCAGCTCTTCTTCCTCTTTTGTCTTTTATCCCTCTTCTCTGCTCATTTCCCTCTTTGATCTCTTGTAGGATAAAAGATGCTGCATGCCACACCTCTGGGAATCTCTCTTAACTCCGGATCAGGGTTGTGATGGGATTTAGGGTGCTATTGTTGTTGATAAGTGCCATCGAGTCCATTCTGACTCATAGCCACCCTACACAGGTTTTCTGAGGAGCAGCTGGTGGGTTTGAACTGCTGACCTTGTGGTTCGCAGCCCAGTGCTGATCCTACAGCACCACATCAGGAGTCCATGGTGGTATACGACACCCTAATCCTTTTATTAGTTTAGCACATAAGATCAAATTATGGGTATCATTATATAACCGCCAAGCCACTGAGAAACATGGCTTGACCAAACTGACACCCATTTTGGGGGGACACAGTCAATCCATGATACCCTGAGAATATGTGTTGGATTGCGGCTCTTATAACTATAAATGTTTTCCTGTTTGGCTTTTCTTTACTTGTGTTGACCAGGCCATACACTGATCAATTACTGAGTTATAAACAGACCAGAATAGACACAGACACACATAGAAGAAGACAGATGACGTGTATGGATTTTATGCATAATTTATGATAAGAGTGAAAGTTTACAGAGCATTAAATGAGTTTTCCATTCAACAATTCATACACGTCTTACGACATTGATTACACTATGAAACAACATTTTCCTCACTTCCTCCTTGGGTTTCATATTTCCATTCGTTCTTTCCTGTCCCTTTTTGCTTTCTGAGCTTTGACCCTGTGCAAATGCTGCCCTATTGATTTTGTATGGTGGATTGTTGATAGTTCTGAGGAGTGAACACCTCTCTCATGTTATTATTTATCTTATAAGCCTGCCTATTGCTTGGCAGGACTCTCTGACAATCCAAGGAACTAAGAAACATACAGGGCTACTGAAAAGGAAGGAATTCACAACTAAGACCCTGATTTGGACTTTTAGCTTTCAGAATTGTAAGAAAGTCTCTTTTTAAAGGCACCCATTTGTGGTATATGTGTTAGAGCAGCACTAGATGGCGCTGTAGGATAAGGACTACTGCAAGGCCTGCACTTCAAACCCACCAGCCACTTCTCTGACTAGACAGCACACAACAACTATGTTATAGATTTAACTGTGTCCCCCCAAATTATGTGTTGAAGTGACTAACCCCTATACCCGTGGAGGCCATCTTTTTTGGAAGTTTTGTTAATTAGGCCTATCAATGTAGTCTATGTCCTAAACCTAAGTTTAGAGCAGATTAAAGATGGATGCCATGTGAATATTACCAAGGAAACGAGGAATGCTGGGGCTACTGAAACTAAATAGACAAGGCTCTTCCACCTGAGTTGACAGGAAAAGAGCTGTCCCCTAGAGCTGGTACCTTGAGTTAGGACTATGGTCTTCTAAACTGTGAGACCACCACTCGTCTGTTAATTTGTCATCCTGTCGTGACTTGTGAGTTGCTGTGATTCTGGAAACTATGCCACCTGTATTAATATCAGCAGAGCCACACATGGTGGACACATTTTAGTGAAGCTTCCAAACTAAGACAGACAAGGACTTAGGTGAAACAGACTACTTCTGAATGTTTGCCAATTGAAAGCCTTATGAATAGTAGTGGAACACTGTCAGCACCAAAATATTGAATAATGAAACTGTATGAAGAACACCAGAATATTGCCAGATAAAAGTACCAGAAGATGAGTCTCTCAGGTAGGAAGACACTCAAAATACAACTGGGGAAGAGCTGCCTCCTCAAAGTAGAGTTGACCATGATGACACAAATGGAGTAAAGCCTTCAGGACCTTCATTTGCTGATGAGGCACAACTCAAAATGAGGAAAAATAGCTGTAAACATCCATTAATAATCAGAACATGGAATGAACAAAGTATGAATCTAGAAACATTATAAGTTGTCAAAAATGAAATGGAATGCATAAAGATCAATATAGAAATGGAACATGAGCTGAAATGGACTGGTATTGGTCATATTGAATCTGACAATCATATGGTTTACTATGCTGGGAAAGGCTAATTAAAGAGAAATGGCATAACCTTCATTATCAAAAAGAACATTTCAAGATACATCTTGAAGTATAATATGATAGGATAATATCCAAGGAAGACTAGTTAACACCATTAGTATTCAAATTTATAGACCAAGCACTAAAGACAGTGATGATGAAATTGAAGAATTCTATCACCTTCTTCATTCTGGAATTGATCAAACATACAATCAAGATTCATTGATAATTACAGGTGATTGGAATGCAACGGTTAGAAACAAAGAGGAAGGATCAGTAGAAAGAAAATATGGCTATGGTGATAGAAACTATGCTGGAGATCAGATAATAGAGTTTTTCAAGACCAATGACATTCACTGCAAATAACTTTTTTAAACAACATAGAAGACAACGATACACATGGACCAACCACATGAATCAAATCTGTGGGACGAGATGGTGGAAAACCTTAATATCATCAGCCAAAGTAAAGCTGGTAGACTGTGGAACAGACCATCAATTGTTCATATGCAAGTTTAGGATGAAGCTGAAGAAAATTAAAACAAGTCCACGAGAGCCAAAATATGACCTTAAACATATCCCACATGAATTTAGAAACCATCTCCAGAATGGATTTGATGCATTAGACACTAATGACTGAAGACCAGAAGAATTCTGGAATGACATCAGGAAGAAAACAAGATGTTATTAAGAAAACAAGAAAGAAGGAAAAGACCAAATGGATGTCAGAAGAGACTCTGAAACTTCCTCTCCAGCCTAGAGATGCTAAAGCAAATGAAGAAATGAGGAGGTAAACAGAAAATTTCTAAGGGCAGCTTGAGAAGACAAAGCCAAGGATTACAATGAAATGTGGAAAGACCTGGAGGTGGAAAACCAAAAAGGAAAAACACTTTCAGCATTTTTCAAGCTGAAAGAATTAAAGAAAAAATTCAAGCCTCAACTTGAAATATTGAAGGATTCTATGGACAAAACACTGAATAATGTAGAAAGCACCAAAAGAAGGTGGAAGGGTTGTATCAAAAAGAAATGGCCATTGTTCAACCATTTCAAGAGGTAGCACATGATCATAAACCACTGGTTCAAGGTACAATGAAAGCATTGCCAAAGAACAAGGCTATGGGAATTGATGAACGATAATTTGAAATCTTTCGACAAACAGATATAGCACTGGAGGCACTCACTCATCTATACCAAGAGATTTGGAAGACAGCTACCTGGAAAACTGATTGGAAGAGATCCATATTTGTGCCCATTCCAAAGAGAGATGACCCAATGGAATGTGGAAATCATCAGACAATGTCATTAATATCACATACGAGTAAAATTTTGGTAAAGATAATTCAAAATTGACTGTAATAGCACATTGACAGGGAACTGTCAGAGGTTCAAATCGGATTCTAAAGAGGACATGGAACAAAAGATATCATTGCTGACATTAGATGGATCTTGGCTAAAAGCAGAGGATATCAGAAATATGCTTATCTGTGTTTTAGTGACTACGCAAAGGTTTTCAACTGTGTGGATCATGACAAGCTATGGGCAATACTGCGGAGAATGAGTATTCAGGGACACTTAATCATGTTCATGAGGAACCTATACAGAGACCAAGAGAGTCATGCAATCTTCATCATCATTTCTATCACCAAGACCATATTTTCCCACTATTGACACTTTCTCTTTGTTTCTAGCTACCAGTAATTATCAATACATCTTGATTGCATGTTTGGTTAATTTCAGACTGAAGAATTTGGTAGAATTCTTCAATTTCATTACCACATTCTTTAGTGCTTGGTGCATGAATTTAAAAAATAGTGGTATTAACTTATCTCTCTTGTAGACTTATGGATATTATCCTATTACAGACAGCGTTGTATTCAAACATAGATCTCAAAATGTTCTTTTTGATGCTGAATACTTTGTCATTTCCCTTAAATTTGTCTTGTAATTCCCAGCATAGTAAAATATGATTATCAGATTAAATATGGCTAATACCTGTCCATTTCAGCTCATTAATGCTAAGGCTATTGATCTTTATGCATTCCATTTAATTTTTGACAGCTTCCAATTTTCCTAGATTCATACTTTATACACTCCAGTTCCAATTATTAATAGATGCTTATAGTTGTTTCTCCTCACTTTGAGTTGTGCACCATCAGCAAATCAAGGTCCACTCATGGCAACAGATTTGATACATTAAACACTAAACATTGAAGACCAGAAGAGTTGGGACATCAAGAACATCTTACATGAAGATAGCAAAAAGGCAATGAGAAGACAAGAAAGAAGGAAAAGGTCAAAATGGATGTCAGAAGAGACACTGAAACTTGCTCTCCAGCGTAGAGATGCTAAAGCAAATGGAAGAAATGAGGAGGTACAGGAGTTGAACAGAAAATTTCAAAGATCAGCTCAAGATGATAAAGGCAAATTATTACAACAAAATGTGCAAAGATCTGGAATCAGAAAACCAAAAAGGAAGAACATGCTTAGCATTTCTCAAGCTGGGAGAAATGAAGAAAAAATTCAAGCCTTGATTTTCATTATTGAAAGATTCTCTGGGCAAAACTATTGAATGATGCAAAAAGTATCAAGAGAAGACAGAAGGAATACACAGAGTCACTGTACCAAAAGGAAATGGTTAATGTTCAAATGTTTCAAGAGGTAGCATATGATCAAGAGCTGAAGGAGGAAGTCCAAGGTGCATTGTAGGAATTGGCAAAGAACAAGGCACCAGGAATTGCTGGAATAAAATTTGAAATCTTTCAAGAAAGTGAGGCAGCACAGGAGACACTCACTCATCTCTGCCAACAAATTTGGAAGACAACTATCTGGCCGACTGATTGGAAGACATCCGTATTTGTGCCCATTCCAAAGAGAGGTGACACAACGGAATGTGGAAATCATCAGACAATCTCTTTGATATCCCATGCAAGTGAAGTTTTACTAAAGGTAATACAGAAACAGCTGCAAGCATGCATTGACAGAGAACTTCCAGAGGTTCAAGTAGGATTCAGAAGAGGCCGTGGAATGAGGGATATCATTGCTGATGTCTGATGGATCTTGGCTAAAAGCAGAGAATATCAGAAAGTTGTTTACCTGTGCTTTATTGACTATGCAAAGGCTTTCGATTGTGTAGATCATCACAAGCTATGAACAACATTGCGAAGTATGAGTAGTTCGGAACACTTAATTGTGCTCATGTGGAATCTATGTGGACCAAGAGGCAGTTGTTAGAACAGAACATGGGAACACTGAATGGTTTAAAATAAAAGAAGGTGTGCAACAACGTTGTTGTTTCACCATACTATTCAACCTGTATGCTGAGCAAATAATCTGAGAAGCTGGGTTCTATGAAGAAAAACGTGGCATCAGGATTGGAGGAAGATTCATTAACAACCTACGATATGCAGATGATACAACCTTGCTTGCTAAAAGTGAAGAGGACTTAAAACATTTACTGATGAAGATCAAAGAGCACAGCCTTTGGTATGGATTACATCTCTATGTCAAGAAAACAAAAGTCCTCACCACTGGACCAATAAACAACATTGTTATCAACGGAGAAAAGATGGAAGTTGTCAAGGACTTCATTCTTCTTGGATCAACCATCAACACTCATGGAAGCAGTCAGTCAAGAAATCAAAGGATGTATTGCATTAGGCAAATGTGCTGCACAAGACTTTTTAAAGTGTTGAAGAGCAAAGATGTCAGCTTGAGGACTAAGGTGCACCTGACCCAAGCCATGGTATTTTCAATAACTCCATATGCATGTGAAAGCTGGACAGTGAATAAGGAAGACCATAGAAGAATTGGTGCTTTTGAGTTAATGTGTTGGAGGAGAATATTGAAAGTGCCATGGGCTGCCAGAAGAACCAATAGATCCGTTTTGGAAGAAGTGCAACCTCCTTGGAGGCCAAGATGGCCAAACTTCATCTCTCATACTTTGGACATGTTGTCAGGAGGGATCAGTTGCTGGAGATGGATATCATGTTTGGTAAGGTGGAGAGTCAGAGAAAAAGAGGAAGACCCCCAACGAGATGGATTGGCTAAGTGGCAACATCAATGGACTCAAGCGTGGCCAACAGTAGTGTTTCGTACTGCTGTGCATAAGGTCACTATGAGTCGATACCAACTCAATGGCACCTAACAACAAACAAAACAACATGTCATAGTGGTCAACTCTACTTTGAGGAGGTGCCTTCCAACCTGAGAAGCTCCTCTTCCAGTGCTCTATTTGACAATATTCTAAGATAAGTCACACAAGAGCTCTTCATAATGTTTTCTTCGTCTGGCACTCTATCTGACAATGTCCTGCTGCTATTCCTAAATTTTTCAATGGGTAAGCATTCAGAAATAGTTCGCCTCTCCTTCCTAGTCTGTCTTAGTATAGAAGTACTGGTGAAATCTGTCCATCATGGGTGACCCTGCTGGTATTTAAAATACCAGTGGTATAGCTTCCAGCATCACAGCAACACAGAAGTCACCACAATATGACAGACAGGCTGACATACGAGTGGTGGTCTTTGAAGTTACAGTCCTGTAAAAGAGGTGACTTTTGAACATGTCACTACTCAACTTTCAATTTGATTTTTTTAAATCCTGATGAGAAAACAAAGGATCCCTGGTGGCATAGTCTGTTAACCGAAAGCTCAGCAGTTCTAACCCACAAGCCACTCTAAAGGAGGAAGATGATGCTTTCTGCTCCCATACAGATAACAGCCTCAGGAACCCTATCAAAGGTCGCTATGAGTCAGAACCAGCTCAATGGTACACAATCACATTCCCCTTCACACACACCAGAGACAACTAAGGAACCCTGATGGCATCGTGAGCTACACTTTGGACAGCTAACCTCCAGGTCAACAGTTCAAGTCCATAAGGCCCTCCGAGGGAGAAACATGAGGCTTTCTGCTCACATCAAGATTCACAGCCTCAGGAATCCTATTTGGGTCACTGTGAGTTGGAACCAACTTGATGGCCCCCAGCTACCCAGCCATTAAGATAACAATCTTGAAAAACTTGCCTTTATTGAAAGAGAAAAGGGGTTTTCTCAATTCCAAAGGTTTCCCATTACTTATCAAAATCAAAGCTTGGAGCAGCGAGAGTTGATTGCTAATTTAAATTACAGTATAAAGAGGATGCAGAATCCTACCTAAGGGATATTCTCATGGGATGAAGGGAAGCCCTTCAAATAGGTTTATTTCTGTGGAGGACGTGACAAAAACTGTCATATGAGGCAGAGAATGACAAAGGGTGAGTCCAGAGTGTCTTTTCCCGACCAGCCTCCCTCAGGATGCAACATGGAGGAGGGAATCTAAGGTAAGTCACACAAGAGCAAAACACTCAGATAGGTTGGGATGAGAGATCAAAAAGTGACATTTCCCACCCCTTGAGTTTCCAGAAATTCAGCAAGATCTTGGAGAAGCCTGGAGTGCTACCACCAAAGAGAGTAGAGGGCCAAGCCTGGGGAAGCTACAAGATCCACAGGTACTCTGTGCCCAGAAAGTAACCCAGGTACTGACTCCTTTGGTAAGGGGTATAGGGGCTGAGGAAGAGTTCAGAGTACCACTTTTAAGCCATAGAGCACTACATCCAGACCTTATAGGACCATAATACTAGTAAACACCACAAGGAGGCAAGTGATCAGGGGCCCAGGGAACCACTGGCTACATAAACTACCCTAAATTACCTCAACCAAGCCTCCCTCCACCTTAATCCCCCTGCAGACACACAGTGAGATGCCCAGGCCAGAGGAAGGGATGGTCCGGGAGACCTCTTCAGAGAGAAGGCGTTCTGATGGGATGGCTTAACTCTGAAGAGATCAAGTCTTTACAGAATCTCTTTTAACGAAGAAGAGGCCAAAATATCTTTAATCAGCAAGTTACATGCCCAGTAGAGCCCTCCCTGCAATGGAGAGGCTAGAGAAAGGGTAGGCCAGCAACGCAAACCAAGAAAGTTACACGTGGGTAGATCTCAATCACTGGCCTGGACTACTCTTCTGCCCCACCCCAATATCTTTACTTGCGTATGAACCTTGCCTCTACTCTGTACTGACTCCTTTGTGAGTTGCCCCACTCCACTAGGGATCAAGCAAGGGTGAGATTGCGCCGAGACGACCAACTATGTGGTACTGTGAGGCTTTGGTCTCTAGAGGGCGCGCTAACACCTTGCATAGCCGAGCCTGCCTGGCCAGTTCCTGGCCTGTCAAACCCAGGATTGTGTTCTGTATGCCCAGAAGGTATATCCCAGTCGTTTTGTGTCAAATTTTACTCTTGTGGGCTGTATTGCAACACAGTAAGATTTTTTTTTTCTTCTGTTTTCCAAATGTGTTACCATTTGAATATATATGCCCATGGTGCATATATATTCAATAAGCACTGGACTGCAAGGTTGGTTTGAGCTACAAGGTCGGCAGTTCAAACTCACCAGCCGCTCCTCGGAAACCCTATACAGGGTCGCTATGAGTTGGAACCGGCTCGTCGGTACTTAACAACAACAACAACCCCATCTGGAGATTTTCATATCTTTACCCACCACACACATACAATAAAACCCCTTTGACTTTCCAGGGTCTGTTTTCCCCCTCCCTGACCAGAAGGAATATCTTGGGATAGACGCCATTTATTTCAGGCGCTAACTTGTGACCTGCTTTCCCAAAGATGGGAACAGACAGGTCTTCACAAGCGTTCAGGAGAAGCTGGATGTGGTTTTGTATCTACCAGCACCCATCTCAGTTCTCCAGTTTAAAGTATTTTCCCTTCATTTGGGCCTTCAAAATAAAAATACTTTAGATTTAATGTATTCTAAGCTCAACAGTTCAAACCTACCAGTCATTCCACAAGGGAAAGATAAGATTATCTGCTCCAGTAAAGAAACCCTATCCTCGGAAACCCTATACAGGGTCACTATGAGTCGGAGCTGACTCCATGGCACAGAACTGCCACCACTACCAAGAATAAGGAGAAAAATGTGGAACAAAGCAGTGCTTAACCTAAATGATTGTGGCACATTCTCAGGCATCAGAGAGCACCTGGAGCTGTGTCTGGGAGATGCCATCTTCCCAGCACTTCTCATACCTTTTGCCCAGGTCACTGCCTTTCCCACCTGCACTTCCTCAGAGACCTCATCCCTCCCATGGATGTCCAGGCAGATGGAACAGGCAATAACAAGAAAGACAATTACGTTTCGGAACGACATTAGGAAGTCTAACTGTAAAAAATTGTTACGTGGGATAAAGAGATTCTGTTTATCTCTTTACTTTGTAGGTTATACCCTTACTTTGTAGGTTAAGAAACGGAATCACAGAGTATGGGACCCTATCCAGAGAAGCTGTGATGGCAGAGACAATGATGTGGAGAGATGGAGCAGCTGGGGAGTCTGGATTCAAGAAGGGAGAGGGGCTGTGTGCTGGTGGCAGGGGGGCAGGCTTGCAGGGTATGCCCTTTGGTTGTTTGAATGGTTATATATTCCTGAGTGCTTCAGTGTACATCCCAAAGAAAAACAACAGAATGAATGGAAGCAAATGCTGTGAATGATGATACATGAAGGGGATTGTAATCATTGCAATGAAACGAAATACAATAGGATGAATATAAAGCTGTGATGTTCTCCCATGTAAAGTATCACTCAATTCACCATAAAAACTTTTAAAAAAAAGAAGAAACTGAGTCACAGCAAGGCTAACTATCTTGTACACAGTGCACATTCAGTAAGGGGCGGAGGTGCTATGAGCCCTGGCCTTTCAATCAAAAGACAGAAATGGGTGTGCTGCATTTCAGAATGAGGTGGGTAAGATAGAATACCCACTGAATAGTTTTCCTCTTTTCCAGATGTGTCTGGTGAAAGAGGGTGGGGATGATGCTGATAGAATTTTATGATTCAATTGTGAGTAACTGTTAGCAGGATTAATTGTGATGGTCAAAACCAAAATAGTAGATATTTAACTAAGGGGGAATAGTTAATCTTTCATTTTAGGAACAGATGATCCCAGGACCATCAAGAAGGAAGAACATGAGTGGAGCATGAGATCCTTACCTAGAAAAGTGGCAACAACAGAGGTGGTGGCATGAGAGACAGAGCAGCTTCAGGTTCTAGGTCCATAGACTGAGTAAGGTTATGTGTCTGCAGGTAGGAGGCTGGCTTGCAGCCCTTTGAAGATTTAAATGATTTTTTCATTTTGTATGTGTGCATCAAATATTTTGCTTTGTTCATTTGTGAAATATAAAATGTAAATGGGGAATAAGGAGGATGACTATTGTTGCAGGGAGGGGATTGCAGTCATTGAGATGAAACACAGTGTATGATTTGTTGAATGTAAAGCTGATGGTTTTGTCTATAAACCTTTATTCAATTCATAATAAAAAGTTAAAAATAAAAAAATAAAAAGCCAGTAACTGATGGATAGAACACCCGAAAACCTTAGACTGAAGGGGACATAGAAAGAACAAAAGAAGGGAACAAAGGAGCTTGGAATTCTACAGGCAGTAAGCAGGATCTGTGTCTGTCATCCTCCAAGAACAATAAAAGAAGCATCTCTGGAGCAGCTTGGAGATAAGCAGAATTGTGAGAAGGAGCTTAGAAAGCAGATCTGCCTCTGTCTCAAAGGGAAGGGCCATGTTCTCTGGGATTTCAAAGAGGAGAGTCATGGCCTCCTAGGTTTCAAAGAGTCAGATCTTCATCAACTCACTCCTGGAGCACAGTGTTGCCATTTAGATTAGCTAAGAGGATGGGGCCACTGTCCAAAGCTGAGGGGGTAGGACTACCATGCCCAAGTGATAGAAGAATGGGACTGAGGGGTTGGGGTCACCAGTGGACTAGGAGAATGGTCCTACCAAAAGCTAAGAGAGCAAGTTGCCATTCCAGTGGGTCTGGTAGGTGGAGCTGAAGCCCAGGGCCAAAGAACCTCTATCCAGAATCCAGAAACAGCTAACTTCAAGATACTGGCGGGTGGCACCATTGTCCAGATGGTCTCAAATAACAATGTAGTATTTTTCAGCCTTCAAAGTACCTGCAAAATTTTCTGCTGGGATTTGAACTTGTTTGGTGCCCATTATCCCTTCTTTTCCTCTAAGTTCTCCTATTTCTAGTGGAAATGTCTACTACCTTGGGCCTGTTCCACCAGTGTATTTTAGACCCAGGTAATTTGGAGTCCTGGTGTGGTGCTGTAGGCTAATGCATCAGACTGCAAAGTCATTTGAACTGCAAAGTCAGTGTTTGAAGCTCACCAGCTGCTCCTTGGAAACCCTATACAGGGTCGCTATGGGTTGGAATCGACTTGACGGCACTTAACAACAACAACAACAACTTGTAGTCTAGGTTTCACAGGTTCCCAGATGAAGAAGCATTTTGTCCCCAGAATGAATTATGCCTAAAGTCTCACCCATAATTGATTGAGATACTTGAGAAGATGAGATTTTGGAGTTAATTGAAGACTTTTACAATGAAGCGATGGGGTGAGTGTGTTTTGTGTGTGGCAAGGACATGCATTGGGGAGACCAAAGGGTGGAATGTTATGGATTTAGCTATGCCCCCATTATGGGTTGTAAATCATTTCCATGCCCCTGATTATACTTCCATTTGGGGATGGGTTATATCTATTATGCTAATGGTGCAGGACTAGTATATGGTGTGTCTTAAATCAATCTCTTTTGAGATAAAAAAGAAGTTAAAAAAAAAAAAAAGTAAGCAGAGCAGAGGTCTGGTAAGATAGATGCTAAACCACTTGGAGATCTCCAAGAAACCAAGAAGCTGAAGCTGAAAAGGCAAGTACCCCTCTCCAAAGCCAACACCAAAAGCTGGCACTCTGAATCCACGTAGCTAGCCTGAACTGTAAGGCTTAGTGTGGTACCATAGAATAAGCACTGGACTGCTAGCTACAAGGTCAGCAGTTCGAACTCACCAGCCACTCTTCAGAAACCCTAAACAGGGTCACTATAAGTCAGAACCAACATGATGGCACTTAATAACAACAACAACAACAAAAACTGTGAGAAAAATTTCTGTCACAGCAGCACTAGGTAACTGACTGGAAGAGATTCATATTTGTTCACATTCCAAAGAAAAGTGAACCCAATGGAATGCAGAAATCATTGGACAATATCATTAATGTCACCTGCAAGTAAAATTTACTCAAGATAATTTAAAAAATAGCTACAACATTATATTGACAGGGACACTACCAGAGGTTCAAGCTAGATTCAGATGAGGACATGGAATAAGGGATAGCATTGCTGATGTCAGATGGATCTTAGCTGAAAGCAGAGAATACCAGAAAGACAATTATCTGTGCCTTATTGACTATGCAAAGACTTTCAACTGTGTGGATCATGACAAGCTATGAACCACATTGCATAGTATGAGAATATCGGAACACTTAATCATGCTTATGAAGAACCTGTACATAGACCAAGAGGCAGTCATTCGAACAGAACAAGGGGACACTGAATGATTTAAAATCACAAAGATATGGGCAAGGGTTTTATCCGTTCACTAATTCAATCTGTATTCTGAGGAAATAATCCGAGAAGTTGGATTATATGAAGAAGAACCTGGCATCAAGATTGGAGGTAGATTTATTAACAACCTGCTATATGCAGACATGGCACTGTGGGTTAATACGCCAGACTGCAAAGCCGTTTGAAATGCAAGGTCGGCAGTTCAAGCTCACCAGCTGCTCCTTGGAAACCCTATACAGGGTCACTATGGGTCAGAGTCGACTCAACAGCACTTAACAACAACAACAACATATGCAGATGACACATCCTTGCTTGCTGAAAGTGAAGAGGACTTAAAATACTTACTGATGAAGATCAAAGACCACAGCCTTCTGTATGGGTTGCACCTCAACGTAAAGAAAATAAAAACCCTCCTCATTGAACCAATACATAGCATCATGAGAATGGAGAAAAGATTGAATTTGTCAAAGACTTCATATTGCTTGGATCCAATAACCACACACATGGAAGCAGCAGTCAAGAAATCAAACAACACACTGCATTAGGCAAATCTGTTGCACAAGACCTCTTTAAAGTGCTCAAGAGCAAAGATGTCAGGTTGAGGACTAAAGTGCCCCTGACCCAAACCATGGTATTTTCAATAGCTTCATATGCATGTGGAAGTTGGAATTGAATAAGGAAGACCATAGAAGTTGATGCATTTGAGTTACGGTGCTGGAGAAGAATGTTAAAAGTACCATGAAGGTTGAAAGTAAAGCTGATGATCTTGTCTGTTTATCTCCACTCAATTCACAATAAACAGTTGGAAAAAAGATAAATAAAAGTATCATGGACTGCTAGAAGAACAAACAAATCTGTATTGGAAATATAGCCAGAATGCTCCCTGGAAGCCATGATAGTGAGACTTTATCTCTCATACTTCAGACATGTGGTCAAGAGGGGCCAAGTCCCTGGAGAAGGATATCATGTTAGGTAAAGTGGAAGGTCAGTGAAAAAGAGCAATGAGATGGATTGGCACAGTGGCAGCAGCAATGGGCTTAAGCTTAAGAATGATTGTGAGGATGGTGCAGGACCAGACAGTGTTTCATTCTGCTGTGCAAAAGGTTGTTATAAGTTGGAATTGACATGACAGCACCCGACAACACCAGGTAACTCTCAGACAGACCTATTATCTTAATTCCTACAATTCTGCATTAGGGATGATTAGTATCATTTCACAGAGTTTCTGATTCAATATGTGTGGAGTGGAACCTGAGAATTTGCATTCTACCAGTCTTTGGTGTGGGTTTCATCTCAATGCAAAGAAAACAAACATCCTCCCCACTGGACCAATAAATAGCATCATGATAAATGGAGAAAAGACTGAAGTGAGGAGCACTCAAGTTTGAGAACCTGTGTGGTAAGGGCTGCACTGACCATGGAATGTAATTCATGTTGCTGCGCTGTACATGTAAAAATAGCTGAAATGGAAAATATTTTGTGGTGTATATTTTATCACAGTTTTTTTTTGTGTGTGTGTGTGTGTGTGTAGTTTTGTTTTTCTTACTTTTAAGTTTCTTTTTTAAGTGGAGAACTGGAAAAACCAAATAAACACACCCAAAAAAAAAAAAAATTGAATTATTTTTTAAAGGTAAAAATCCTTAGCACTATTACTGCTATATCCAATATTGGCATTTTGGCTAAAAAACGTAACCCTCAATCCAATTAAGCCCCTAGATCTATCAGCTCACAAAAATAAGGGAGATATTGATGTTAAATAACATCAATAAGATGCAATTAGCCAAACTTTATTGGACACATGATCCAGCTAATTCAACAAATAAATGATATTAAAAACTAGTTTGAGGCCTGGTGTTCTATACTCTACTGCCTCTTTCTGACCTCATCTGGCAGCAACTGTCTAATGCGAGGGAGCTCTGGAGCTGAAGCTCCCAGTTGCAAAGGGTGTGGGGGATGGAGGTGGGGTGAGGAATAAGAGTGCTTTCCAAAGAACTGAGCCCTGGGAATATATATATATATAGTAAGTTATGCATTAAACTACTAATGAGCTACTAACTGCAAGGTCAGCCATTCAAACCTACCAGCTGCTCCTCAGGAGAAAGATGAGGCTATCAGCTCCCATAACTATAGCCTTAGAAACTCTGTGCTGCTATGAGTTGGCATTGACTTGGTAGCAGTGGGTTTGCTTTGTTTTTTGGTTCTCCTTAGACCAAAAGCAGTTGTCTCCAGCCTGGAGTCTAGAGTTCTAGGCAGTCTAGTGCTAAAGGTTTCCAGCTACAGGCCACTCTTTACAGAGTCCCACAAGGTGATTTCTACTCAACATTTGAAGTACAGCCCCAAGCAATAACATAGCTTGAAGACATTTAACAGACTTCTTTTCCTCCTTTCAGGCTCCAAAACACAGGCATTGATTTACATTCTCCATTCATTCACTCATTGAGTTTTTGCTGAGTGCCAATATGTGCCTGCCATCCTTGTGCCAAATGGACACATATGTCCATTGCTTTTAGGACCAGTTGATAAAGGAATGCTTCCTCCACTTCCCTAGTACCCCAAGGTTCAGTCACAAAGGATTAGTGACAATTTAGCAAGGAGCTCTAGGATCCTACTCCATGATACCAGTGCCATCATTATTGGACCATTGTCAATGGACAAGAAGAGTTGTAGGAAAAACCAAAGCCCACGGACTCATAGTGACCCTGGAATATGGTGTAGAACCAAATAGGGTTCCCAAGTCTGTAAATCTTTATGGAAGCAGAGTGCCACATCTTTCTTCCTCCCCCTGAGCAGCTGGCAGGTTCAAATCGCCAGCTCTCCATTAGAAGCCAAATGCTTTATTTACTGTACCACCAAGACTTGTTCAGAGGAAGTGTGGACCCTATTGTACAGGAACAGGGATACCCCATGGTGGAGACCCTCAACCCAGATACTGAGAGTCCAAAAGTCCCATCTAAGGGGACACTGAGCTTCTGGTAAGGGTAATGGGAAAACTTGGAAATGGATTGTGATGAGGGTACAGGACCGGACAATGTTTCCTTCTGTTGTGCACATGGTCGCAAGGCACGTAAACAACACAACAAGGAGTAAAGATTAAGGTGGGGCTAAGGACTCCGGGGTGTCATGGTGTGGCCCTGCAGGTTAATGTGCTAGACTGTAAAGCCATTTGAACTACAAAGTTGGTAGTTCAAGCTCACCAGTTGTGCCTTGGAAACCATATACAGGGTCGCTATGGGTTGGAACCCACTAGACAGCACTTAAAACAAGAAGAAGAAGAACTCCTGGAGTCCTGGCGTGGCACTGTAGGATAATGCACTGGACTGCAAGGTTAGTTTGAACCGCAAGGTTGGCCGTTCAAACTCACCAGGTGCTCTTTGGAAACCCTATACAGGATTGAAATGAGTTGGAACTGACTCAATGGTACACAACAAGGACTAAGGACTTCGGACTACAGTGGAACGAAGGCTTAAGGATGCTCCCACCACCTTTGGTTTTCCTTGGGGGCATGGTCTGAGTGGAATTTATAGATCTTCCTTGGCAAACTTCGCTCTCTTGCTCTGAATCTTGCATCTGGCTCATTACATCTGACCTCCAATTCTGCCCATCACATGACCAGATTCACCAGCTCCTGCATCCTTAGGCATCAACAGCCAGTCATCTGACTGCTGATTTGGATTCCTCAGCTCCTGAGACAACGTGGGTGAGAAGATTCTGACAGGCTGATCTCTGAACTCCGGATTTGGGACTTGTTGGTCTCCACAATTATGTGAGCCATTTCCTTTGACAGTTGTAAGTTTTGTGAGACGTTGCAATGTGTTTCAGACCCCTGTGAGGTGTAGTGATTGATATCAAGTAGTTGTTGTTAAGTCGTTGAGTCCTTTTCAACTCATAGCGATCTTGTATAGGGTTTCTGAGGAGCGGCTAGTAAGCTTGAACTGCCGATTTTGTGGTTCAAACCAACTTTGCAGTCCAGCACATATACCTGCAGCACCACACCAGGACTCCTATGGAGTGGCATGTATAGCATGTTGGAAAAGTGAGACAGTTGGAATAACCCCCACCATCTAGGGGTCAGCCTCATGCTGATTTTTCTAAAAGAAATGATTCATGAAGGATTGGATTGTGGCCCCCCACATAGCCTCTATACCTGTGGTTTGGAGCCCTGATGTGGCACTGTGGGAAGGGAACTGGACTGTTAGCCACAGAATTGGCAGTTCAAACTTACCAGCCGCTCCTCAGAAGGGTCCTGGTGACTCAGAACTGACTCCAGGGGACTTAACAACAACAACGTGCCTGTGGTTATAATCTCATTTAGGAATGGGTTGTTATGTTATGTTAATGAAGTGGGATTTGTGTAGGATTTTTAAGTAAATCTCTTAGAAAACACAAAAGGAGCAGATTAAGCAAATTGAGATGGGGTGGGGGGGAGATGGATACAAAGTCACTTGGAAATCTCTGAGCACAGAGAAACAGAAAGTGAAGAGATAAAGACCTGCCCCCAGAGTCAGCCCCCTGAATTCAGACTTCTGGCTTCCTAAACCATGAGAGAAGAATTGTCTGTTTCTTAAAGGCACTCACTAGTAGTATTTCTTTTATAGCAGCCCTAGAGAACTGAGAAAGTATTTCAGTTTCACCTGGTCAGTTTTGCCCCTAAATCCACATGATTGTGAAGGTGGTAAAGTCTCTAGAGCGCTCCCAGCTTCTGACTGTGGGGCCACTTCCTCCACTGAAGTTTCATTCCCACAGCAAAAGCTGAGTCAAGAAAGGAACTGACTCAGCACCAATCCACTGGACAGCATCTACGAACTCCCAGGATGCTCCTCTGCTCTTTCTCCCTTCTGTTTCTCTGTGCCTTGGCCCTATTCCTGCCTGTTGTGGATGGGCTTCCTGGTGTGGATGTAGGAAAGGAGGATCCTGGCCACAGAGAGCCCAGGCCAACAGTCCCACCCAGAGACTTCACAGTGTACTGTTATATTTGGATTGTGTGCCCTCAGTGTTGTTACCCTGGGCCAGGAATTGTGGCTCCAATGCGATTGAATGGCATGGGCAATGGAAATGGGCCAATATCCCCCAGAGAACTGGGCACTGTTATAAAAAAGAGGGGAGATGGGATTCCAGAGCACAAAACTACAATCTCCTCTGCCCACAGTCTAGATGTGAGGGCCAAATTTACCCCTAGCTGTGACGATTGTGACTTGTAGGAGTTAGTGCTTGTGGCAGATTGCTTCCTCCTTGGCTGCCAGCACCTGGTAGCACTAGTCAGCCCAACCTAGGGGTTGGGGCAGGGATGCTGAGGCTGCAAATCCACAGACCCACAATTCTCCTACTCAGTCCAGTCCTGATTTGAGACAGAGACATTTCTTGGTTCTCTGCTCATTATCGAAGACAGCTGTGCATTTAGAAAATCTCTAGAAAATATCTATGCTATATGTGTTGCTGTTTTTAAGTGCCAACTAATAACGACCAAGTCTGTATAGGGTTTGGTGGGTTTGAACAGCTAACCTTGTGGTTAGCAGTCCAATGCCTATCCTACAATGCTATGAAACAGACAGGAAGCTACAGAACACCCAGGACCTAAGTGGTCCATCTAGGGTGTGGGTAATGTATTCAGTGTGGAGGTCTGAATTTAAATCCCCAAACTGCCATTACTGCCTGTGTGGCCCTGGACGGGGTGCTTGACCTCTGTATGCTTCTACTGCCCTATGTTGTTGTTATTAAGTGCCACTGAGTCGTAGTGACCTTCAAGGTTTCTGAGAAGCAGCAGGTGAATTTGAACTGCCGGTCTTGTGGTCCAGTGCTTTATCCCCCCAGCACTACACCAGGACTCCAAATAGTCTAGGAATGAAAGATCACTCTATATTATTTCCTCTTACCTAGTTGAGTTCTAGGTTGATAAAAGAAGGAAAGTTTTCATTTATAAGTTGAGGAAAGGAAGTGAATTTCAATGAATTTCCTAGAGATCCTTGTCTCTTCACTCTTCTGGGACCCTCCCAGTAATCTTGTTTGATGGGTCTGCTTTCCTTGTAAGCATCAGATCTTACAAACTGGTGATGGGGTGTTCAGATAAAGCTACAACACCAAGGTCTAAGGCAGTGGTTTTCAACTGACCACTCCAGATCCATTAAACCCAAATCTTTGGGGACACAGAAGACTCTATTGAGTAACCAAGGCTAAGAACCACTGGGCTATGGGGGAATGTCGCCAGGAAGCAGAAAAGAGGAAGGGGAGGATATGAAATCCTCACCTGTATAAAAGCTGACCTGTGCTCAAGGAAAACAATGGAAACATTTGTCTTCCACCTCTTGGACCACATACTCCCCTCCCCTAGGTTTGGCAGTCCAGGGGTCATAATGAAACCTTGTGGGTCAAGCCTTTTTATCTTGTTGTTAAGTGCCATAGAGTCGGTTCTGACTCATAGATACCCTGTATAGGGTTTCCAAAGAGCAGCTGATGCGTTAGTACCACCAAGCTTGTGGTTAGCAGTCCAGTGCTTATCCTACAGCACCACACCACCATATACAACCCATTTCCAGCAAAAGAACTGTACCCAAGTCACAATAAGAAACTTCCAGAAGAGAATTTGTCTCCTTGATGATCTGGTCCACAGTCTCTGCTGCCCAGTAGCCCATGTTTTATACTGTGGGTCTGCCTCCAGTCCTTGGCCACAGCTTTTTTGGATAGGGTTAGGCCCCTTGTCCTACAACAATGAGTTTTCAGGTTATCTGGCTGCCTTCAAACTGCACAACTGACTCTATTGGGCTGGTGTGGTGACATTTGGTCATCTGAACCTGGAAGTGAGGCTCAGATGCCCCTAGGGATAAGGACTGCAGCAGAAGGTCTTGAGGCAGAGCCTGGGTAGGAGAGGCTGGGGTTGTCATAAGCAGGTCAGAGGTCTGGGGAACAGCAACAGAGGTCAGACCAGGGTGGAAAGAAATGCACACAAGTATAGTGGGGTGACTTTGCTACCAAAACACAAAAGCTGGGTTTATCAAGGAAGCTGTATCACATAACATGGATGAACTTTGAGGACCTTATGTTGAGTGAAATTAGTCAGTCACAAAAGGAGAAATACTGCATAGGACCACTACTGTAAAAGTCTAAGAAAAAGAACCCATACTAAGGGGTGGTGGTGTTCTTTACTGGTTACCGGGATGGGGGGGATGGGGGGAGGGGAAGGTAGAGCACAGTGTAGGGAATAGACACAGGATAGTTTGGGTGCTAGGGAGGGGGGAATACACAAGAAGGGGGAAGGGAATGGAAGAACAAGGCCAACTGGAAAACAATTAGGCAGGTGTGCATGGGCTAAGTGGGACAGAGGTAAATAATGATGTATGCACAACCTTGGAACAATAGGGCCCTGGGATACAGGGATTGAGACACGGTTGGAATGGGCAAAAGGGGGGAAATAATGTTAAGATGTTTGGCTGTCTTTTGATTTCCCTGGCATACCATTATAATATAGACACTTGAGGGGAAGAGAAAGGAATAGCCAGAAATATCACCATAGAAATCTTGTAAGTCTGTCTTCTGTCTATAACTGATTGTGTTGTGTTGTTGGAAGTGCTGTCGAGTAGGTTCTGATCCATAGCAACCCTGTATAGGGTTTCCAAGGAGCTGCTAGTGAGTTTGAATTGCCAACCTTGTAGTTCAAACAGCTTTGCAGCCTGGCGCATTAACCCACAGCACCATACTGATTGGAATACCTAAAATGGAGCTATAATGTGCCCAGTGAAGGAGGCTTCCTGAGGAGCTTCTGCATTACATAAGACCATAGTTGGGATCCTGAACCCCATCCAGAATTTTCTGAGGTGGGAAATTTCCACTGGAAAGGACGAGCAGACCAGCCTGGAGCAGCTAGAAGAACATAAGATACTTCTTGAGAGAAAGACCAACAGGAAAAATACAAAACAGTAATGGCAGTCCAACTGACTACTACAAGAACAAGCAAGTTGCTCACCCAAAAGACATCAAGACAAGTGGTCAGATCCCCTCAGGGCAAACCCCCTTCCAAGACTGAGACTCAGTGGGAATATACGAGTAGACACGTGCCTTTGGTCACCGATAAGGGGAAGTGCGGGAAAAACAGCAAGGAAGCTGAGAGCTAAGTCCAACCATGTTCAACACACTCCTTTGAACACAGGTGGAGACCTGGTTGGCCAGCAGTATGGCAAGACCTGGGGACTCCCGAGCCCAGAGTCAGTGACATAGACACAGAGGACTAGAGTGGAGAATGAAACGTCCAGCTGATAAGAAGAGAGGGCATCTGTACAAGAACACCCACACTTACAGATACTACCCACTTGACCTGGCTTCAACAGCTAGATGATCAGAGCTCAACTATAGGAAGAAAGAAGAGGGAAAAAAGACTAATCTGATACAATTTAATGAAGTTGACCTACACCTATGGATGCAATAGCTTAAAAGAGGGAACAAATCTTTATAGCAAGGATCACTCCCACCCCCTCAATACACAGGGTAGACAGGGATGGGCAATTTGGACATTGGCTACCTAAACTGGCGGGGGGCTGGTGGTGGTGGTGGCAAGAGTTTGGCTACAAAGGCAAGAAGTGACTAGCTTATGAGCTGGATCTGGGCTAGATCCAGAGGGCGTGGAGGAAGGTAGAATCTCCACTGAGCAGTATGCAATCTGTCTGCTGGGTGGGGTTGATGAAAGGAGATGTGGATAGCACTCATGTGGTACAATAGTGAATAATTACTATCAGGACTGACTGTGAGAGTTGGAAATGTAAAGGTAGATATTTTGTAGCAAAAGGAGGGGAGTGATTGACTCTGGAGCCGAGGTTCCTGGGATCATCAAGGGAGAAGAACGGAGTTCAGGACTCTACCCAGAGAAACAGTGACGCCAGAGATGGAGGCAGAGACGATGACGTGGAGAGGTGGAACGGCTGGGAACTCTAGACCCAGAGAGGGAGAGGGGCTGTGTGCTAATGACCAGGGGGCAGACTTGCGGGGTGTACCACTTGGTTGGTTGATGATGCATGGAAGGGATTGTAACCATGACAATGTAACAATATAGACTGTAAAGCTAATGTTCTCCCATGTAAACTAACACATAATTCACAATAAATCATAGAGAAAAAAAAAGCCGGGTTTATAAACTAAAATCCTACTAGGGTCACACAGAGTAGTGGGCTGGGCCAGGGACAAGAGTGTGGGCTTGAAGAGCACAGTTCATCCAAAGGGCAGTCCTGCAGAGCTGTGGCCACTGTTCCCATGTGGGAAAGCGACACTTAGGGTCTAGAAGTCAGAAATCCAGAATTTAGTGTAAAATTGCCTGGTTTAAAATGTTGACAACTATTTTTCTTTTAATTAACAAAAATGTGTTGTGTACAAAACAAAACATACCCAAAGGCTAAGGGTAATGAGAGCTGTTTTCTCCCATTCTCTTGGGGAAGCTGCCTCCAACACCCAGTGAATTCCCTAGATCCTTGTCTGTCTTTTCATTCCTCCTAGATCCCTCAGTTCTATTGTTTGATCCATCTGCTTTCTCCACAAACATAAAATCTTACAAACTGCTGGTGGGGCATTTAGAGAAAGCCCTAAGCAGTTTAACTTCCCATGACAGCATTCTGTTCTCACCAAGTAATTCCTGTGTCTTATTCAGACTCCTGGTATGGTGCTATAGGGTAAGCACTGGACTGCTAACCACAAGGTTGGTGGTTTAAGCTCACCAACTGCTCCTCAGAAACCCTGTACAGACAGGGTCTCTATGAGTTGGAGCCAACACCTTGGCATGTAACAATAACAATTTACATTAGGCAAATCTGTTGCATAAGGCCTCTTTAAAGTGTTAGAGTAAAGATGTCAGTTTGAGAACTAAGGTACACTTGACCCAAGCCATGGTATTTTTTTTTTTTTAATGCTTTATTGTGAATTATGTGATAGTTTACATAGGAGATCATCAGCTTCACATTGATCCCGTCATATATCGTTTCCTTGCCATGGTTACAATCAATCTGTTCCATGCATCATCCAGCAACTAAAGGGTATACCCTGCAAGCCTGCCCACCCCTCGCCCCCATCATCCATCATCCACATACAGACCCTCTTCCTCTAAGGGTTCAAAGTCTCCAGTTGCTCCATCTCCCCATGTCATTGTTTCTGCCTCCATCCCTGCCATCATTGCTTCTCTGGGTAGGTTTCTGTTCTCTGCTGTTCTCCTTTGATGGTCCCAGGGTCTTCTGCTTCTAGACTACAAGGTTAATCGGTCCCCTCCCTTTGCCCCCAAACGTCTACCTTTACATTTCCAGCCCTTACAATCAGTCCTAATAACAATTATTCTCTATTGTAACCCAAGAGATCTATCCGCATCCCCTTCCATCAGCCCTGACTAGGCAGAATGGACACTACTCAGTAGGCCATGGTATTTTTTACTTGTCTCATATACATATGAAAGTTGAAAACTGGTTAAGGAAGACCATAGGAGAACTGATACATTTGAGTTATGGTGTTGGAGAAGAATATAGAAAGTACCATGGACTGCCAGAACGACGAACAAATCTGTCTTGGAAGAAATACATCCGGAATGATCCTTAGAAGCCAGGATGGCAAGACTTCATCTCTCCTACTTTGAACATATTATCATGAGGGACCAGTCCCTGGAGAAGAACATTATGCTTGATAAAGTGGAGGGTCAGTAAAAAGGAGGAAGATCCCCAATGAGATGAACTGACACAGCTGCAGCAAAGATGGGCTCAAACGTAACACTTGTGAGGATGATGCAACACCTTGCAGTGTTTCGTTCTGCTGTGCACAGGGTCACTGTGAGTCTTGAAGGCAACAAACAAAAAAAAACAACAATCTGATGACAAAAGAGCCCTGGTAGAACCATGGGTAAGCACTTGGGTGATAACTGGTAAGTCAGTGGTTCGAACCTATCAGAAGATCAGAAGGAAAAAAGACCCAGCGATCTGCTTCCATAAAGATTAGGGATTGGCTGGCAAGAATGTGCAGAGTGAGGCCCTCCTACACTGCTGGTGGGACTGCAAAATGTACAACCACTGTGGGAAATGGTGTGGCACATTCTAAAAAAGTTAGGAATAGAAAGGAAGCAAAAATGGGGGAAGACAGATGCTATACCACATGAAGATCATCAAGAAGAGACCAGAACCTTTGTCCAGAGTAGAAAGAGAAAGGCTTCTCCTAGAGCCGGCACCCTGAATTTGGACTTCTAGCATCCTAAACAGTGAGAAAATTAGTGCCTGTTTGGTATGGCTCCCCACGTGTGATACTCTAGTTATAGCGGCACTAGAGAACTAAGACGGGGAAATCCCAGAGAAAGACTGCTCACAGAGGTCATATCCACATTAGTCCCTGGCTCCACAGCACTCCGCCTCTCTGAAGCCACCTGTATCTACACCTTCAGAAAGCAACAGTGAGGACACTTTCCTGTGTTTTTAAGAATTGTGGTGAAAATACACATAACAAAATGCATGACTTCTCAATAATTTTGATATGTACAATTCTGTGACCGTGATTATATTTCTTAAACTGTGCCACTGTTCTTGCTACTTATTTCCAAATCACTCCATTATGATTAACATAAATTCATTGACCTTTTAGCAAAAACTTCCTCTCCCTTTTCCTTTCATTCCTAGTAACCACTAATGATGTTTGTTTCTTATACATTTGCCTGTCTTACATGTTGTTATTGTTGTTAAGTACCATTAAGTCAGTTCCGATCCATAGTGACCCTCTATAGGGTTTCTGAGGAGCAACTGGTGAACTTGAACCTCTGACCTTGCAATTCAATCTTGACTATGCAGTCCAGCGCATTAACCCACAGCGCCACACCAGGACATAAGTGCGATCATATAGTATTTGGACTTTTGCAACTAATTTCTCTCAGGTTCAGTCATGTTGTGATATGCATCAAGACTTCATTGCTCTTTATGACTGAGTCATATTCCATTGTGTTTATATGTCATATTTTGTTTAGCCACTCTAGTTGTGTCATAGATTGAATTGTGTCCCTCTCCAAATGTGTGTCAACTTGGTTAGGTCATGATGTCCAGTATTGTGTAGCTGTTCTCCATATTGCGATATGATGTAATTCTCCTTCATTTGGTGATATGTTATTCTGTCTTCCGTTTTCTATGTTGTAAACCCTAGCCTCTATAAATTAATGAAGAGTTCTGATGTGACTCTGTAGGATAAGCGCTGGACTGCTAACTGCTAATGTCGCATCCTTGGAAACGCTATGCAGGGTCGTTATGAATTGGAACCCATATGATGGCACTACACAACAACAACAACATCCATGAATGGGGCAGGATTGTGGTGGGGTGTATCTTGAGATCTATGTTTACTCAAGTCACCATCTTCCTTTTTCAAGTCACATCCTTGCTGGAGCCACACATTGTATCTTATTTGAGATAAAAAGGGAAATGAGTGCTCAGAGGAGGGAGGGAATCTCACTACCACCAAGAAAGAAGAGCCTGGAATGGAGTGAGGTCCCTGTTCTGATAACCTCCTAGACCTAGGGGAAGATTGATGCCAAGACACAGGAAGATTTCTAAGGAAAAGAATCTTCCCCCAGGGCTGACAAACAGATTAAGCATTCTCCTAGAACTGGTACTCTCAATTTAGATTTGTACCCTCCCAAACAGTGAGCAAATCAATTCCTGTTTTGAAAACCAGTCGCTTGTGATATTTCTGTCACAGCTGCACTAGAACTGGTTGTTTCCACCTTTCCAGTATCGTGAAACGTGCAGCAGTGAGCACTGGTATACAGATTTCTGCTTGTTTTCCTGATTGTTCTTTTGGGTTTATACCCTAGGATTAGGATTGCTGGATCAACTTTTTGAGAAACTGTCAAACTCTTTTCCACAAAAGTGGTGTCATTTTATATTCCCACCAGCAATGGATGAAGGTTGGGGGGACATTTTTAACATATAGCAATATTTAGGAAAAAATATGTAGTTCTTGTTTCATCCATTCATAGCTTTACCATAGCCAACCACCCTCCCTCCACTCCCACCAGTCAGCAGATGCTGGATGCAGACAGATTCCCCTTTCTGCAGACACAGGATAAACATTACACCTATGACCCTAAGGAGCCTCACAGGGCAGGGCTGGACAGGGCGGGGAAGCCCCTAGGCTCTGGGCCCCACTAGAATGTAGTAAACAAGTGTTGCAATCCAGTGGAATACAAAGCTAGAGCTCCAGGCAGAGAAGGCAAAGGGCATTAGGAGGCCTGGTGTGGAGGAAATGAAACTCAGGAGTGTGGGAGAGGTGAAGAGAGGGCTGAGGTGGGAGAAGGACTTGGCTGGGCAGAGGAAAGGCAGCCAGGCAGCCAGAGAAGGTGGGGAAGAGAGAGGAAACCAGAGGACAATGTGCTGCTTGCTCTCCAAGAACACAAGCAAAATGAACACTGAAAAGGTCAGAAGTACAAGGTACTGACTGAGCAGCAAGGAGAGTTAGTCATCCTGGCATGGACTGCCCAGTGGACTGCACACGTCAGCCTCCCTGTAACTGTGTGTCTGATCTCAGGCATGTGCCTGCCCTGCCTTGCAGCTGGGCAGGGCATTCACTTCCCCGACTCACCAAAGCAGAAAACTCCAGGGCAGGAATCTCTCCTCAGACAAATTCTCTATAAGCACAGAGATGCAGCCACTTCACCAATTAAGAGTTCCCAGGTATTAGGGACCATAGGGTTTAGACTCCCCTTGGATACTGGTGATCAAGATTGTCAGAAGTTACTGTGTTCTGGTGTGGCATCATAGGATAAGCACTTGGCCTCAAGGTTGGTTTGAACCGCAGGGTCGGTGGTTCAAGCTTACCAGCCGCTACTCGGAAACCCTATACAGCATTACTATGAGTTGGAACCGACTTGAGGGCACACAACAACAACATGTGCTCAGCAGGCACACGTGCTGCCTCATGTAGTACTCACGACACCAAGCTTTGTCCTAGGCACCAGAATTAAACCTATGAACATTCTTGTACTCTTAAGCTACATTCTGTAGCTTAGAGCTACAGAAGGAGAGGGGACAAATACGTGTGTGGGGGGCGGTGGGAGTGGTAATAAGGGATATTAAGAAAATGATGTAAAGGGAAAAGAGAATGTTTTAGATTAGATGGTCAGGGTAGGATTCTCTGATAAGGTGGCATGTGCATAACCTTGAGGAGGAACATTTCAGTACAGCAAGCAGAAAACATAAAGGTACCAAGGTAGGAGAGTGCTTGTTGACTAATAGATCTGTATCCCTACCTTTAAGGGAGCTCTGATAGTGTAGTGGTTACGAATCAGGCTACGAACCACAAGGTCAGCAGCTCAAAACTACCAGCTGCTCCGCGGGAGAAAGATGAGGCTTTCTGCTCCCATAAAGATTTACAGCCTTGGAAACCCTGTACAGGGTCGCTATGGGTTGGAACCGACTCAACGGCACTTAACAACAACAACATCCCTACCTTTAGACCAGGACCTAATATCCATAGATATGTCTTTCTCAGACAAGAGCTGAGAGTAGATTGAAGGCTGGGTAGGGGTCACTTCCTCCCTTTCTTGCCTGGCAGTGTGATGGGTGGGGTGGGGGGCAAGAAGGAAGAGATCCAGATGCTGAGTCTCTCACATTCCCTGGAGAAAAGACAGAGAAGGTCAAGACCTAGGGTAGGGTCGGTGCTATTCCAGACACACACTCTCCCTCTGTTGTTTCTGGTTTCAACACTGGCATCCTATCCCATGGTCTTATCCTCCACCTCTGTCCTGGCCATGTCCCTGCAGCACTGGGAACTCCCTGCCTCCCCAGACATTCATCTTAGATGAATTATTTTCCTTTCTGTCCTGGACCTTGTTATGATCATAAGATGATTGGAACTGGACAGTCACTTCCTCTTTATTATCCCTAAGTCATTTCTGCTTTTCTATCTTGCTGACAAGACATATTGCTTTACTTCCACTGATTTAAGACTTTCTATTCTTACCAACAAAGCACATCGAGCAGCATTTCTCCAAACATGTGTGAACACATGCAGAATCTCTTAGAAGACACACCATAGACGTGGATTTACCCAAGAACTTCCTTCCTGGTCAGGTCCTTCCCCTGAGCATTCATTAACTGGCCCAGGCCCTTCTTTGCCAGGTTAGTCCCTCTTCTGCCTAGCCATAAGCAGCTCTGGTAGTGTAGTGATTACAAATTGGGCTGTGAATCTCAAGGTCAGCAGTTTAAAATTACCAGCTATTCTGCAGGAGAAAGATGAGGCTTTCTGCTCCCGTAAATGTTTACAGCCTTGGAAATCTTGTACAGGATCACTATGAGTCAGAACCAACTCCACAGCATATAACCACCAATGCCTAGCCATTGGGGGTAGGGAGGCCTAGGCTGGGAAGAAAACAGTGGGGTCAGGGAGAGAAGGTCCCTGGCTGAGCCTGACCAGCTGTCCTTTGCCTTTGTCCAGTGATTCTCAAAGCTCTGACCCCCAACCCCGTATCACCTAGTTAGCAATACACATTCTCAGGCCCTGCCCCAGACCTATGAAGTCTGAAACTCTAGGCATGGGGCCCAGAAATCTGTTTTAACAAGCCCTCCAGGTGATTAGATGGGAAGGCACTCAAAATACACAGCAGCCACAATAATGGATTCAAGCGTGCCAACCATCATGAAGATCACACAGGGCTGGACAGCAATTCATTCTGTTGTACATGGGTTGGGAACCGACTTGGCAGCAGCTAGCAGCAATAATCAGGTTCTTCTAATGCATTATGGTGTCAAGAATTCACCAGAATAAGATTCTAATTTAGAGTCCCCATCCCCCCCACCCCCTGAAGTGGGAGAGAGCAGCAGGCTCCTCCCCCTGGGGTGGGGGTAGGGTGGGGTGGAGGTGTTCCATGTCTCCATGTGTGGATCCCAGGACTGGTTTAGATGGTTTCACTCTCTGAAGCAGTGATGAAATCAGATAAATATCCAGTTTTGACATGCAGAGACAAACAGAACTTCCCCCCCCCCCCTTCTCCTTGAATGTCCTTGGGTAAAGTCCCAGGGAACTGCCTGCTGGCCTGAAGGACCCTAATAATTTAACTTACTCTATTTAGTCATGGAGAGGGTTCCTGGATGTTGCAAAAGGAGAAGTGGTTGGGCACTAAGGAACGTTCCATCCAGAGGTTCCATGGAAGAACGACTTGGCTGTCTGCTTCTGAAAGGTCACTGTCTTGAAATCCCTAAGAAGCAGTTCTACTCAGCACACATGGGGTGGACATGAATGAAAATGGATTTGTGGGCAACAGCGCAACAATAAAACAGTCAGGTCCGCTGTTCAAACACACCAGGTACTCCTTGGAAATCAACCGACTGGCCTGCACTTAACAGCAGTCAAGGAGAAAGGGATCTTGCCTTACTTTTAAGAAGGAACTCTCTTCCCTTACCAACACATACTTTTTCACAACTGAGGAAGGGGATCTTAGTTGGATCTGCTGACCTTGGATCTCCCCATCACCCACTATTGGGGCGACGACTTGTGTGAGTCATCTTTTGGAGGTTCTGGTCAGGGAAAACAAACACCAGGAGCTTCGAGAAACAATGTCTTTTGTTTTGGTGTATTTGCCTTTTTGATAGTCCCAGAGGATGTGTCCCAGGAGGAGAACACAAACAAGATTATCCTGGGTTCCAGTCCTTTTACACGTAACAAGGGTCTCACAGAAGCCGGACTTTTTACATTGTTATCTCATTTATTAACCGGGGTGTTTACAAATGTTAAACTAGCAACCCAAGGTCACACAGCGGTGGTGAAGCCTGCTGAGCCCGCACGTTCCTCCACCGGGCCATCCAGGAATTTGCGCCCCAAGAAAAGTTGTCCTCCCAGGTCCTGGGGCCAGGGAGTGACTGCAGACTCCAAAGTCAGCTCAGTAACCCCTCCCCGAGTGCCCTTGGGGCTGGAGAGCTCCCCCAGCCTGGTGTTGGGTCAACGCCCCCTCCCCCGGGCCCGCCTTCCCCCTCGAGCCGCCCCCTCCCCGGGGGTTCCTTGGCTGACCCGCTGACTCAGCGTCCACCAAGCCGGGAGGGCGGTCGGGCCAGCCGCTCCCGCCCAGGGGTTAATTGCTGTGCTTGGATTGCCCCTTCTCTCCCCGCCCGCCCTCCAGCCGCCCCGCTCCGCCCCCGAGAGAAGTCCGGAGCCCGGGCACAGGCGGCCGCAGCCGGCGGTGGAGCAGCGAGGAAAGCGCGGAGCACAATGACGGCCCTCGCCTTACAGGTAGCTCCGAGAGCCGGCGGGCAGGGTTCTGCCCCGTCGTGGCGGCGGGAGAGAGGGCCGGGAATCCGACCGAGAGAGAGCGAACCCCAGCATCGGCCAGGTGTGAGCGTGTCCCCGCCGCGACTTCCCCCAGTGCAAACCTGTCGGATTCCTCGGAGCCCCAAGGCGATTGGGCAGGAAGCAATTTGGGGTTACCCGCTCCTGTAGGTGGGACCGGAGGCGCAGCCTGACAAACACAGAGACCCCCAAAGTCTCATAGGAAGGATTTTTCCGTTTCCCTTTGGGGTTCCGAAAAACCCAATAACTTTGTTGGTTAGTTTCTCGCAGGAGAGCTCCCTGCTTTTAAAGAAACTAGTTGCATGTGTGGACGAACGGAATCCCCTTGCAAAGAGAAATTTGCCTTATGTAACAGAATGGCTTGGAAAACAAAGACTTTCTGGCGATGAAGATGGAAAGACTAGTTCCCTTCCTCAGACAGTGATTAAGATGTTGCAGGTCATGAGCCATACTGGCCCAGAAAATTGTCTGTCTCAAGCGCAGGGACGGACCTACATTCCCGATTTGGCTTCTCCTTAGAATGGTACAAGATGTTTATGTTAGCAAAGAGCCTACACATTCCTAGCCCCTTCCCTCTGCCCACTTCTCTCCAAGGAGAAGGCAGTTGGTGACTGGACTGATACGCTGCAGGTTAGCTTCAGGGAAGTGCTGGCATCCCACCAGCTCAGCTCGCCTGTTCTGAGTCAGAAAGGGCTACACTGTTAATTACAGAAGCCCATTGACTTGGCTTCTGAGTTCTCCGATTCCCTGGACGGCTGGAGTAGACCCAGCAGTGCTCATTTAATAGGCTAGGTAACTAAGGCCCAGAGATGAAGCCTATAGAATTGAGATGCTTTTTGCTCTAAATTCCTTACCCGTTTTACTTTCATTGACCAGAGAAGCCCATCCATTGGCTACCTCAAGAAAACCTTTTAGGCAGGAGTTGGGTGCACCAAGTTTCTCATCTTTGTTGTAGGGCCTAGTCTTGCGCCATGAACTGGCAACCTTCAGTGATAGGTTTTGGGAGAAAGGGACAAGCAGGGGCTGAAGGGTAGGCTCCACCAAGTGTAGTGTCTCCACTCCCTGGATGTGAGTGCTAAATTAAGAGGTGTAAAAATGCACGCAGGATTAACTTAAGCAGGGAAGCATGACTTGCTGTTGGGTGGAGGCAGAAAGCTAGTAGCAAGGGAAGGAGAATGATGTTGTGGATGCAGAGAGAGGATGTGTTGGTGGGTGCACTGTAGTCTGAGCTGGGGAGCCTTTTGACTTCCCAAGAGGGAGAGGTGCCATGAATGCCTGATAACAGTAAGCACTTACTGAGCCTTTAAACCTTAGGCCAGGGACTGTTCTATGTATATCATTTGTAATAGCGAATTCATTACACAAGGACAAATGAGATCAGCACTTTACCTCCATTGGAAAGGTGAGGAACCAGGAAACAGGAAGAGAAAGAATGAAAGAGGATGAGAATGAATGAGAATAGCGTACCAGTGGTTCAGCTCAACCAAGCAGCAGACAGTATGGTTCAGGCAGGACCCTTATGTGGGGTCACACTAGCAGGGCTTCCAGGATCAAAGGGAGGTTCACTCATTAGAAAAGTGTTGAAGTCATTTCAGACTGGTTTCGCGCTAATAATGATGATGGGGGCCTGATCTAGGCCTGAGCAGAGGGAGTGAGCATTGAGGGGGGACAAGTATGAGTCATGTTGAAGGTAGGGGACAAGTATGAGTCATGTTGAAGGTAGGGGACGTGGAGAAGAGGGAGGACCCTGAGGTGTCTAACTGGGAGTGCTGTTGGTTGAGGGGAGCCCACATGTAGGTTTTCATTGGAGGTGACAATGGCAACAAAGGCATGTGGTACAGAGGGTTAGGAGTAAAGTTCCCAATCAATGTATATTATTATTACCACTAATAAAATTAATACTAGCTCTCACGAAATTGGTTTTGATCATGTACCAAGCACCTTTATCTACTTGAACTTGATCTCACTTAATCCTTGGGAGTTTTATTGGTGGTCACAGAGTTGAAATGGAGCACTGGATTAGGGTGGGGGTGGGGGTGGAGATGGAATGACATTTAGCTATCATCTTTCTGATCCCAAGGCAATGTCTGAGGACCTGGAGTTTATAGTCCAGTCTGTCTCCAGCAGCACTGGGGCTAGGAAGGAACCAGTGCTGTTTTCCAGACAGCCTCATTTCTAGAGTCAAAAGGTAACAGTGTATGTGTTGTAGTTGAGGAGTTCTTTGGTGGTGGTGGTGGTTATGTGCCGTGGAGTCGATTTCAACTCATAGTGACCCTGTACAGGGCTTCGAGGCTGTAAATCTTTACAGGAGCAGAAAGCCTCATCTTTTGCCCACGGAACCACTGGTAGTTTCCAACTGCTGACCCTGAGGTTCACAGCCCGATTTGTAACCACTACGCTACCAGAAAAGGTTAATGTGCTTCGTTGTTAAATAAAAGGTTGGAAGTTAGAGTCCACTCAGAGGTGCCTCGGAAGAAAGGCCTGGCAGTCATCTTCCCAAACACCAGTCATTGAAAACCCTCTGGAGCACAGTTCTATTCTGACACACTGGGTGTTGGAGTCAACTCCATGACAACTGGTAACAGAACGATAGGAGGGGGCCTGCTCAGGGTTGAGTAGCCAAGACCTCTGAGGTGGAGCATTTAAGCTGAGACATGAAGAATTGAGAAAGGGAGAGGGCTAAGGGAGCCAGATAAAAGCCTTTTGGACATAGGAGGTCTGAGAAAGATAGGCACTGGGACTTGGTGTTGAAAGGGGGTTGCTTGACTGAGTGGGGGACAGGGGCACTGGGCGATGAAGCTGGAGAGGGAGGCAGGAGGGTCAAGTCATGCAGGGCTTGTAGGTCCTGGTAAAGGGTGGTGGTGGTGTGCCGTGGAGTCGAATCAGACTCATAGCGACCCTGTTTAGGGTTTCTGAGACTGTGAATCATTACAGGAGGAGAAAGCCTCATCTTTCTCCTGTGGAATGGCTGGTAGTTTCCAACTGCTGACCTTGAGGTTAGCAGCCTGACTCTTAACCACTATGCTACCAGAGCTCCTTTGGTAAAGAGTATTACTCTTTAAAGCATTTATTCTTTTGCTTTCAGACTTGTAAGATGAGAGACTGGATGCCTAGCCCAGTTTGCCAGGAGATAGGTGTGCTAGGAGGCTGATGCTGGAGGCAGAGGCTGAAGAGAAGCCTCAGTGGTCCCTCACTGCTGCTAGAATGGCCATTTTGGTCAGCAAGCTATGGGTGGGGTACAGGCTGGGCAAGACTGAAGGGCAAGGTACAGGCATCATCCAGTAACAAAGAAAACAAGGTAATAAAAGTAAGTCTTGGACTGAAAGTGGAAAGTGCAGAATCAGCTGGGTGGGGGTTAGGATAAAACTGGAAGTGCATAAGGAAAGTGCTAGAAAGATGGAAGGGAAATTAACCTTGTTAATGATAGGCTACTTCTAGGTGCTTCATACTATTCTCCAAATCCTGGCAGGATTTACAAAGAAATGTGCATCGTTATACAAGCCAGCCAAGACAGGCTTTTAAATTCAGAAATGACTGGGATTTGCCAGCCCACTAGATTTTGGGTTCCTTGCAGCACTTAACAATAACAAAAATAAGAGGGCAGTGATGGTTCAGTAGTAGGATTCTTCTTCTACATCTTTTTAACTCTCCAATGTGAATGGAGTGAAGATGTACAGAGAAGACCACTCAACAAACCGTACACCCTGTTTCATCTCAATCTTTGTCATGCAACAACAGCCATCCCACTTCCTCCGTGTGACCCCCATCTCCATTCTCCTCTCCCTCCCATCCTGTCAGCTCTGTCCCCAGGCAAACGTAGCCCCTTTGATCTTGAACAATTCGTAGTGAGTAGTGGTGCTGTGGGTTAATGCGCCAGACTGCAAAGCCATTTGAACTGCAAGGTCGGCGGTTCAAGCTCACCAGCTTCTCCTCAGAAACCCTATACAGGGTCACTATGGGTCGGAATCGACTTGACAGCACTTAACACCAACACCTCACTAGTTCATGAGTGTTGTTGTCCCCCTATATACCCACCTACCAGCTGGCTGCAAATTGGGCCACAAGGGTGAGTTCTGCTCCAAACCTGAAGGGTGGTTGAGAGCCACAGTCTCTGGCTCCTCCAGTCTCCCTCTGACCAGCATGCCTGGCCCTCTTTTTCAATTTTGAGTTTTGTTCCACACTTTCTCCCACTCCACTGGGACCTTCTAATGTGATCCTTTTCAGAGCTATCAGTAGTAGAATTCTTATTCTCCAGGTGGGAGACTCAGGTTCAAATCCTGGCCAATGCACTTCAAATGCCTTGTCAGTGGAGGCCTGTGTGTTATGATGCTGAAAGGTTTCAGTGGAACTACCAGACTAAGATTAGAGAGAAAGGCCTGGTAATCTACTTCCAAGGTTGTTAGAATCACAGAGGCCAGGGAACTTTTATTACCATATGAATAACTGGACAGTGAAGGTTGCTAGGTCTGGAATGGAGGTCAGAGGACAGGCTGGATGGTGGAGGGAGGCTTCCCCATAGGAGATGGGGAGGAGATGGGACCAGAGGAAAACCATGGCTCTAAGCAATTGGAAAGCATGTTGAAGAGACGTTGATTCCCACAGTCCCTGGGCACCCCAGAGGTAGGAGGGTGTGGGTAGCTTCCTCTGACAGTCTGCCTCCTGTGTGTCTTACAGGCTCAGAGGCTGCTGGCCCCTCGGAAGCCCCACAGGCCCTTCTTTGAGTACTTTATCCGGACCTTGATCATCGTGTGTGCTGCCCTGGCTGTGGTCCTCTCCTCGGTCTCCATCTGCGATGGCCAGTGGCTCCTGGCTGAGGACCGCCTCTTTGGGCTTTGGCACTTCTGCACTACTGCCAACCAGAGTGAGCCACACTGCGTCCGGGACTTGAGTCAGGCCCATGTGCCTGGGCTGGCTATAGGCATGGGCCTGGCCCGTAGCATGAGCGCCTTGGCTGTGGTGGTTGCCATCTTTGGCTTGGAGCTCCTTATGGTGTCCCAGGTGTGTGAAGACCGTCACTCACTGCACAAGTGGGCCATAGGCTCCGTGCTCCTCCTGGTCTCTTTCATCCTCTCTTCTGGAGCCCTTCTGAGCTTCATGGTCCTCCTCAGGAATCAGATCACACTCCTCGGCTTCACCCTGATGTTCTGGTGCCAATTCACCGCCTCCTTCCTCCTCTTCCTGAATGCCCTCAGTGGTCTTCACATCAATAGCATCACACACTCCTGGGACCATCCAAGGAAATTTTAGGTCCCCCTTCTGAGAATATGACATTCTACAAGACAGTGTGGTCAAATGGGCCTTTTTCCAAATGTGACCTCTGGTGAGACAGTAACCTTGAAACTGTCCCCTTTTGGTAGCCAAGTTGTGGATGGTTGGTCAGAAATGGCCCTGAGGCCTGAGGCCTGAGGCCAGGAAGTGCCTCTGTGTTACCAACTACACAGGCTTAGCCAAGTTATCAGGATGCTGATTTTAAGAGACAAAAAACAAACAAATGTTTCAAAACTCTTTGCCTGAATGCTTCCTCCCAGGACTGGAATAGATTTGGACCAGGGTGACTGGTGCCAAGTCCAGCTGCACAGCCAAGTATAGTTCACACCTGTTTCATGGACTCTGTGCTGGGCTGGGGACCTGGGGGTACCAGATCACTTGGCGGACATTTCCCTGGCTCCACCTTTGTTCATACCAGGGAGGCAGAGTTAGAATCCACTCAGAATTTGAGTTGTTTTGATTCCTGCTTCTAGGGACCCTTGGCTTCTAACAGCCTTAAGATCACTTTCCTTTGTCCTTCAGGAAGAGTTCTTGAGCAAGCGCCGCAGAAGAATCCACCCCACTTCTAATACACAGCCCTTCCTCAGGCGAGTGTGTGTCCATTCATTTGCAAGGCTCACACCCTCAAGCTGCCATTTTGGTCCTAGAAAATGGCTATTTTTCAAAAGCACAGGTGTTTACCTGCTGGACTCATTGGCTTTTATGAGGGTCAATGGGGAGTGGGCAGACTTTGTGTAATGATTAATCACCGTTTTGGGGATGAGTGAGGTGCAAGGGGACTGGGAACCAGTGCAGATTTCTATCCTTGTCAGCAGATCTGCATCTTTGCATATCAGCGTGTCCTCTTTGTGCCCTTCCTCTGCCCACATGGGCTTTGTCCTCACAGTTTCATTCTATGGTGATCCACACCCCCACACCTTGGAGAGTTCTGGCATCCACTGGGGTTTCTTCTAGTGTGTGCCCAGGTCCCCTTCCTAGACTGGGCTGAGTACCCATGCTTACCTCCATAGAGATTTTTAAAACTTATTCTGAGATACACAGAGATCACCCAGGAAAGGTGTCTGAAAGAATTGGTTTTTACAAAGAACAGAGCTTAATAAAGCTGCATCCTGACTCTGCTTCGTAGTCCTGGAAAATGGGAATCTGGGATGATCCAGCCCTCTTGTCTGCAAGTATGAGTAGAAGAACTGAGGAGCTAAGGCCCAGCCCTTGTCTAGGGTTACCCAAAGCCAGTACTGGAGTTGGGGCTCCCACGAGCAAGATGCTTCTTGTCTACACTTGGGACAGAATATTATTTGGGCTTTGCTCCATATTGCTTTCTTCTGAGCACTCAAATTCAGTGCCATCAGGTCGACTCCAATTTATATCAATTCTGATGCTATAAATCTTTACAGGAACAGGAAGCCTCATATTTTTCCTGAGGAGCGGATGGTTTGTTTGAACTGCCGACTTTGTGATGATCAGTCCAGTGCTTATCCTACAGCACCACACCAGCATTAGAATGCAGACATGGTTAAGTGTTCAGCTACTAACTAAGGGCTTGAATTCACTCCAAGGTACCTTGAGAAAAAGGCCCAATGATCTATTTCTGAAAGACCAGAGTCACTGAAATCCCTATGGGGTGCAGTTGTACTGACACATGGGGTTACCAGGAGTAGAAATGACTCGATGGGAACAGGTTTCAGTTTTGTTTTGATTTGGAGCACTAGTTGGTGTAGATGGGGATGGGGATGTCACCAATTTTCAGGGGAACTGAGACTTGGGAAATGCAGAGTGAATTTCTAGTCCTGGATGCCTGGGAGCTTACAGGGGTAGGGAGAAAGGCTGCTACCCTTCAGTGTCTGGGAGTGGAACCAAGGAAAGTCCAGGCATAAGATTTACAATAAAAAGGCCCTGAACTAAATTGTCATCTTCTTACTTGGGCAAGTTACAGGATCTGGGGAACCTCGTTCGCATCTACAAAATAGATTCATGCTCATTTCCTACTGTGCCTGCTTCTGGGAAAAGAGCAGCAAGAAAAGGGGCGTGCATCAGGTTCATTGGGATTCCTAAAAGGAGGCTGCAGGATCTGGGGCAGCTGTTGCTTTGAAAGGCTCGCTGAGTAAGAGCTTCTGGACAGGTGAGTGTGGCCTGGCAAGGGAGGATCTTCCTAGGGTCAAAGGTTCTGTGTATCTCTGGTTCCTGGACTTCTGAGCTTCTCCCGGAAGAAACTAGAGAACCAGGGACCCTTCCTCTGGTAAGAAGGATCTGAGTGAGTCACAGCTCAAGGACAAACAGACGGACAGATGCATGACCATATCTCACTGTCGCAGCCTTTCTGTCCCTGCCCCTTCTGTAACCTCATGGGCCATTCTTCTCCTCTTGGTCTGGCCGTTGTCCATGCCTCTCAGACTACACTGGACCTGCAGGTGCCCCGGCTCTGCTCTGAGGGGCTGGCCTTGGTGCTGTGGGTGAGGCCACTGGTTCCATTGCTGAAGGAGGAGCTGAGCACCATGGGGCGCAACGGGAGCTCATGGAGGTGCCACTGACGCCACTTCTTCTGAACCTCCAACTGCACCTGTCCCGAGACAGCCATCAGCCTAAGAAGGAAGGGTTCCTACATCCAGAGCACATCTCATTCCCACCAGGGGCCTCTGCACAGGCCCTGCCCCTCCTGCAGACCACACAGAGTGACCATTTCCAACACCAGTATCCAGTGGGTGGTACAAATGCACGTTGAAAGGTTAGCGGTTCAAGTCCACCCAGAGGTCTAGTGATCTATTTCTGAAAAAACAACCACAGAAAACTTTACAGAATGTAATTCTCTGATATGGAGTTGCCATGAGTCACGAGTCCATTCGACAGCAACTGGTTTGGTGATTTTGGACTACTGAGGGCACAGTTCCCTGAGCACTTCACTTGAGGTCTCATTTCATAGTGTCCTGAGGAAACGAACTGGGTCTGCTTTACAAACTGCCGCTCATCTGGGACAGCTGATTCCCATGAAATCACCCTAGCATAGAATGTATGTGGGAGCCAGAAAATTGCTCTTTGGAAATTTCCTTCAAAATCCTCAGCTGAGGTAGCAATCTGAAGCCTTGGAAGTTAGACCAATGTTTAATTTTTGGAAAACACCAGAGGTCATTTCCACTCATGTGGTGAACTAGGTCAAGGGTCGGCCTTTACAGAGAGATATACTGTATTCAGCTTGCGCTGATGTGTGTTCGAGGACCCTGGATAAAGAAGTGTGCTGCCCCCAGGGAATGAGTCCACATTCATTTAGGGGCCTCTGGGACTGAGCTATGGGCATCCTGTCTGAGCTCCTCACTTGATACCTGGGAATCCTAAGCCCTGCCAGTGGAGCAAGCTACAGAGCTTGGCCTCTGATTGGGGTGCTGCACTTTTCCTCTTGCATTTCCAGAACTTGGTCAAGAGTTACCTAGAGTGCTTGTTAAAATCCAATCTTAGGCCCCAGCCAAGACCTACTGAATTTTTGCTGAATCTGATAAAAGCTAGGACCCAGCCAAACCAAACCAAGCTCATTGCCGTTAAATCAATTCTGACTCATCCTTCAGGGGTTATAGAGTAGAATTGTCCCCCAGAGTGTTTTGGGGGCTGTGATCTTTGGCACTACAGGATAAATGTTCGACCACAAGGTCAATTTGAACCACCGCTCCTTGGAAACCCAATACAGGGTTGCTACGATTTGGAGCAGACTCGACTCAAAGGCAGATTGTGAGGCGGTACCAGTGTCCTGGGCGGTATCAGTGGGCAGCCTCAAATCTTCATGTCTCAGTGTTGTTAGGTGCTGTCGAGTCAGTACCAACACATAGCAACCTTATGCACGAGACAATGAAACACTGCCCAGTACTGCGCCAACCTCACAATCATTGCTAGTAGTCGAGCACAAATCATTTTAGTCACACAGGGCTCAGCAGTCTGAAAAGCTGTGAGTTAATGAGCACACATTGCTGCAAGATAGACTGGTGTCCAGGCCTAAGCCGCAAAGCCCAGATTTCTCAAACCAGACCCCACAACCCTCTTCATGTCCCCCTAACCACCACTCTTCCCAGGTGGTAGAATCTGGTGGGTAGAGGGCAGCCCACAGACACTCACCTCTCCATTGAGGAAGCAGTAGAGGACGGCCACCACCAGGCCCTGTGGAAACAGACAGTAGGGAGTTAGCATCTAAGTTCCAAGTGCTCTTGACAGCTTCCTTCCCCCAAATCCAGTACCCGAGTCCCTTCATCCTCTCTGCCATCACTGCTTTCACCTTATGGGAAGGAAGTAGAACCTCCCCTTTGCCCTGCTGATGCCCTGGCTGTGTTTGCACCCTACTGAGCTGCTTTTAGACAAAGACCACATCCCTTTCATCTGTAGTCCCATGTCTAGCAATAACGCCTCACACAAGTCAGTAACAGGGCTGACCTGAAGCCCGTGCAGCCTAGTGGGAGCAGTAAGCTAACCAAATGTTGCCTGTGAGTCCATGGGCCCTGTAAAGTATATTGTCAACATACGCTGGAAATCTGGACCTTTTAAAGACAGCAACTCATTTAAATTCAAGAGCAGTTTACAATTTAAGAGCAAGTTTGACATGCATATTTGATGGATAGGTGATGGATCTCCTGGGTTAGGGGCCAACTCCAGCACCAATGCTTTCTGTTCCTTGGCTTTGTTAGGGGTCCGTCGATGGTGTAAGTGGTGAATACACTATGCTGCTAACTGAAAGGTAGGTGGTTCGAGCCCGCACATATGTACTTCTAAAAAATGAGCCATTAAAAGCCCCTGTGAAGCAGATTTGTACTCTGACACACATGGGGTCTCTGTGAGTCAGAACTAACTCGATGGCAACTTGAGGCAGTGGTGGTGGCCAGACAGCTGGAGTCAGAGACTTGGAAATAAAGCAGATCTGGATTTGTTACACAACTTGGCCATTCGTAACAGGGATTCTGGGCTCAAGGTGTTTATTTAATCCTCCCCTAAGTACATGGAGGTAGGTGAGAGTATCCCCATTTTATAAGTAAAGAATTGAATCACTGAGTGCTAAGGCAGGATTGTCTGCTGTCCCTGTCATAAGGCCCAGGGACTTAGGAACACACTGTCACTGTAATCAGAAAAGATCAGGGAGCGAGCAAGCAAGCCTCCCACAGGCCAGTGAGTTTGAGAAATTCTTACATGGTCATTGAAAATGAAGCCTTTGAAGCATTTCAATGACATAGTTCATGGTGGGTATGATATAGAATTAATCAGAACAAGCGAGTTACAAAACACATACACCATGATCACAATTATATGGGTTCCTTAGAAATATGTTGTTATGTGCTGTTGAATTGGTTCTGACTCGTAGTGACCCTATATAGGGTTTCTAATGTATGGCTGGTGAGCCCGAACCACCAACCTTGAGGCTCAAACCAACCTTGCAGTCTAACACATTAGCCTGCGGCACCACAATCCAGATGAAATAACATGATTCTACGATTTGCTTATAATACACAGGGTAGGGGGTGGGCAGTTCAGAGGAGTGAGTGGGTACGGGGATAGAGATGAAATCAGGTAGGCTTTGCATGAGTGGGTAATTGTTGACGCTTCATAATGACCACATGGAGGTTCATTACACTATTCTCCTCAAGAATTTGTACAAGCAGCCAGAAGCAAGGATGTCAAGATTTCACCTCACGTACTTGGGGCTTGCGGTATCAGGAGGGACCTGTCCTTGGAAAAGGACATCATGCTTGGTAAAGTGGAGGGTCAGCAAAATAAGAGGAAGACCCCCAACAAGATGGATTGACACAGTGGCTGCAACAATATAACAATTGTGAGGGGGGTGAAAGACCAGGCAATGTTTCCTTCTGTTGTACATGGGGTCACTATGAGCCCAAACCAACTCGACAGCACCTGACAACAACTAGCCAAAAGGTGGACAGTTTGAATCCACCCAGAAGCAACTTAGAAAAAAGGTCTGCCAATCTATCGGAGTCCTGGTATGGTGCTGTGGGATTATGCGTCAGACTGCAAAATCATTTGAACTGCAACGTCAGTGGTTCAAGCTCACCAGCTTCCCCTTGGAAACCCTATACGGGGTTGCTATGGGTCGGAATTGACTCGACGGCACTAACAACAACAACAACAACAACAACAATCTATCTGGTGTGGTACTGTAGGGTAAGCATTAGACTGAAAGGTCACTTTGAACCACAAGGCTGGCTGTTTGATTTCACCAGCAGCTCCTTGGAAACTCTATACAGGGTTGATAGGACTCAGGAATGACTCGACAGTACTTCACAAAACAACAAAATCCACCTCTGAAAAATCAGTCATTGAAAATCCTGTGGATTTCCTCTAACACCTATGAAACTGCCATATGTGAGGCGAAATCAAAGTATCACTATAAAATCAGAGAAACCTTTACAAAAGTATCAAAATGCGAAGCTACCGATTCCCAGTATATCCTCTGCCTAGGTTTATACACTTCTAAGAGCAGTATGTCCATCTCTAATCCCTCCCCAAAGATTCTACACTGTGGTTTACAAGATGTCAACACAGCAGTTTTGGCATCGTTGACGGACTCAAGTCAGGCTCCTTTTAATGTTCTTTGAGTTTGATGGGACAAGATCAGGACTGTAGGGTGGGCTGGGTAAGGTTTCCCAAACAGATTCTCATAGGACAGGCCTTGCTCCCCTCGTTGAAAAGTGAGCAGGTACATTGTAAGGATGGCAAAAAAATTCCTTAGCACAACTTTTTTCTTAAAATTTCTTCCTAATAACCCCTGTGGTAATTCTGTGCTGTTCCTCAAGAATTTAACAGACCCAGAAGATTTCCTCAGAAGCCACAGTTTTTTCTCCACAGGAGAAAGATTACGCTTTCTGCTCTCGTAAAGATTTATAGCCTCAGAAACATGTTTAAACATGTTTGGTATAAACCCATGCATGTATGAACTGAAACCTTAGTAGCAATACTTTTTTTTAAACCCTTGTATAAAAAGAGCAAGTGTTGTCTTAAAGTAATTTTGTTAGGAAACATTATCTCATCGACCCTACAGGCTTGATCTTGCCCCTTCAGTATTACTTTTGTCCCAAAGCTCAAAGGACATGAAAAAGAACATGATTTGAGTCTCCAGGATGCCCAAGCTGCCATTTTGACATGGTGTAAATTGATGGTGCACAATTCTTTGGGGAAGGGTTAGAAAGATGGAAATACACCACCTTCAGAAGTGTATAGACTGAGATGGAAGATATGTTGAGAAACGACAACTTCACATTTTGATATTTTTATTTAATAAAAGGTTTCCATGGTTTTGTAGAAACACTTTTTGACTTAGCTGTGTGTATGAACAGATTGTTTTATTTAAAAGATCAACAAAATGGAGACATCTTTCGCTAAACTGACAAAAAAGGACATGCAAATATCTAAAAATAGAAAATAATCGGGGTATATAAGAGAATACTGACAAATTAGATGTTGATGATGTTAGGTACTGTGGGTTATGCATTGGGTTAGAACCCACCAGCGGGTCCACAAATATTGAATCTGGGAAACTCTATGAAGTATCACTATGAGTGGTAACTGGCTTGATGGCAGTGCGGTTTTTGTTGCTGTAGGTGCTACTGAATTGGTTCTGACTCACAGTGATCCCGTATGCAGCAGAATGAAACACTGCCCAGTCCTGGGCCATCCTCACAATCGTTACTGTGTTTGAGTCCATTGTTGCAGCCACTGTGAGAAACATCCATACCAACAAACACTCATGTAATCCAATCCGTACTCATTTTAGCAAGAGTGAGGTTTTCTTTATTCAATTTTGCAAAATCGGGTGCCCAACCCAGTAGACACAGGCAGACAGACGCACCACATGGCTGACCACCAACAGTTTTAATTCCCGTATCCAAAAAAAAGCCCCTCCTCCAGTTCCAGTTCCCCATATACAATTCTATGGCAAGTCCCATTTTCCCTCCCCCTAGAGAAGCCAAAATGGCTCCCCCATGGCCTTAATGATTATATTTTTATTTAACGTTCCTAGTCCTAGAACAGATTTCTTTTCTCTCTTTCCCCAATTCATCCTGCTTACATAGCCCTGGATGTAAATCAACAATCTGTCTGCCTGGTCTAGCAAGCTCATGAATTCCTGAAGATGGGTCACGCCCACAAGTGTCATTTCTCACACCACTGTGTCAGTTCATCTCCTTGAGTGTCTTCCTCTCTTTCATTGACCCTGTACTTTGTCCTTCTCCAGGGACTAGTCCCTCCTGATAACATGTTCAAAGTATATTAGATGAATCTCACCATCCTTACTTCTAAAGAACATTCTGGCTGTACTCCATCCAAGCCAGATTTGTTCCTTCTGGCAGCCCATGGTATATGCAATATTCTTCACTAATTCCATAATTCAAATGAATCTATTTGGAAACAGACAAAGTCCTAAGAACACAATAGCTTCCTACATTGACTCTAGAAGTAACAGATCTCAGTAGACCCATAAATGAAGAGATTGAATTAGCACTAAAACTACCAATGAAGAAAAGCCCTGGGCCAGAAGGCTTCACTGGCGAATTCTTCCATACATGTATGGCAGTGACTCCAATCCTTATGCTTTCTCCAAAAACAATCCTTATGCTTTCTCCAAAAATAGAAGAAAAAGAATTCCTTTAAAAAAATCTTTCAAGATCCTTTGTCTTCATAAATACATCTATGGGAATATTAAGGAAGTATTTTTGGTTTTCTCTTTTGACAGATCATTTCCTCAGACCAAAACCAAACTCACTGCCATCAAGTGAACCCAACTCAAAGCAACTCTATAAGACTCAGAACTCTTCAGAGTTTCTGACACGGCAAATCTTTACAGGAGCACTTTCATTTTCCTCCCATGGAGCGACTGGTGGATTTGAACAGCTGACTTGAGATTAGCAGTCCAATGCTTAACCCATGGCACCACCATGGCTTCTTTATGTTATTGTTGTTGTTAAGTGCCGTCGAGTCGGTTCCGACCCATAGCAACCCTATATAGGGTTTCCGAGGAGCAGCTGGTGAGCTTGAACTACCGACCTTGCAGGGATTTGCAGTTTGGTGCATTAACCCACAGCGCCATTATAGCTGTTTTGTTGTTGTTGTTGTGTTTGCAGAAAAGGAATCCAGGGTCTATCAAAGATCACACAGTTTATATTTAATTTTTATGTTTCTTTAGTCCTTGATCCTAAACGGTTCTTCAGACATCTTAAAGACAAGTCAAAAATACCACCTGTAGGGTGTCCACAGTTCCAATTACTATCCTCTACTATAGGAGTCCTGGCTAGCAAGGCTGGTGTGGCACTGTGGTTTAACGCGCCAGACTGCAAAGCTGTTCGAACTGCAAGGTTGGCAGTTCAACAACACTATAGGTGACAGGAAGTCCTCGTCTACAAATCTAAACAGATCCGGGTTTCAATTTGCTGTTAAGTGCTGTGGAGTCAGTTCCAACTTATAGCGACCCCAAATAGGGTTTCCAAGGAGTGAGTGGCAGGTGGGTCTGAGCTATGGATCTTACAGTTCAAACTGCTGATGACAAACTAACCTATTGTGCTCATAGCTTCCACTGATGGCTGTGAGAGCAGTGTGGATGGTAGTCCCTGATGGGCATTAAAAGAATTGCAACTTACTCCATCCATTGGGTTCCCAGAGGTCTGAGGCAATTGATGGGGGCTCTGGGCAGAGGCGCTTGTAAGTGAAGTGCCGCCACTTTGGTTCCAACTCATAACAACCCTGTATAGGGTTTCCAAGGAGCGGCTGGTGAGTTTGAACCACCGACAGTGCTGTCCAGTGCTTAGCCTAAAGCACCACACCAGGACTACTGGCAGAGGTGCTACCCAGTTCTTAAAGATCCTGTGTCTTTAGCCAGGGAGAGAGCTAGGGCAAGACCTGGCTGGCTCCATTCACAGGTGTGTTCCCAGTAAGGCTGGAACTATAACAGAGAAGGAGACCCATCTTTTGTGGGAACCTTGTTGAACACTTTCTAGCTTCCTCAGCAAAATGCACTGGAGAAGTTTCTCTCAAGTTTTAAAGTCTGTAATTACTGGACCTCTGGGTACTACTTGCTTTCATGTTACAGAGTTTCTATCATTACCAGGTGGTTGTGCAGTCAGTTTCAAATCAAGGTAATAATCCCATGTGAATCAGAGTAGAACTGTGCTTTCAATGGCCTTTCTTCCATGGTGCCACCAGATGGGCTCGAACTTACACCCTTTCAGTTGGCAGATGAGTGTCTTAACCTTTTGTACCACCCATTGCATTTGTCTTTGCTGTGGCTGCCAGAAAGCTCTAAACTAAATGTTGTTGTTTGTCAAGTCTGTTTTGGTTCATAGTGACCCCGTACAAGGAGCGGCTGGTGGGTTTGAACTCTTGGCCTTTCAGTTCAAAATGACCTTGCAGTCAAGTGCTTATCCTACAATGCGACCTATCTTATATTTATAGGACTTTTAATTTGTTCCTGTGTATGAACTCAGCTAAGGAGCTCTGGTAGCGTAGTGGTTACGAATCGGCTGCTAATCTCAAGGTCAGCAGTTTGAAACTACCAGTGGTTCCGCAGGAGGAAGATGAGGCTTTCTGCTCCCATAAAGATTTACAGCCTCATACAGGGTCGCTATGAGTCAGAACCAACTCCACGGCACATAACAACAATGAACATAGCTATGGCTTCATTTCTTTTTTCACTGATTTCCTCATGCCTTTATTTTATTTTGGGCCTGTGTTTGGTTTTTTTTTTGGTTTTCCCTGAAAACTGCATCATATTCTTTTTGGAAGGACATAGCTATGAGTGAATAAACAAACAACTTTGTGAAATTTGGGATTCAGATTAGTCCCAGAGAAGGTCCCTTTTGTTTCAACACATTTCCTATTTTTAAAAATCTCACAACATCTTGAGAGGTAATTTCTTTTTTGCTTTGTTATCATTTTTTAAAGATTTCGTTTTGTTGTTTTTAACTTTTTATTGTGATTTGGGTGAAAGTTTGCATAACGAATGGGTTTTCCATTCAATAGTTCATGCACATTTTGTTTTGTAACATTGACTGCAAGCCCTACAATGTGTTA
>NW_006408641.1:7396411-7398337 GCF_000296735.1 Chrysochloris asiatica
AACAACAACAACAAAAATCAGCAGTCTCCTGACACTCCTGACCATTTCCTGTTTCTGGAAGACAATTGCTTGGAACTCTGATTTTAAATTGTGTGCTGATGTTGCCACTTCTGGATTGTTTAGTTTGAGACAGTTTCTATGAACTTCCCACTTTGAAGATGAGGTCATTGCATTCTTGAAAGCATCCCACCGTCCATACTGCCCATTCATCATCAATCCCCTCAGTACATTTTGAAGGCTCAGTGGTGAGTGATCATGTTATTTTGACTATGTCTATGCTATTGGGGGGTTCTGCCTGGTGTTACAGGATAGGCACTGGACTGCTAACTGCAAGGTAGGTGGTTCAAATCCACCAGCAGCTCCTTGGAAGCCCTATATAGGGTCACTATGAGTCAGAACTGACTCGACAGCACTTAATAATAACAACAGCAATACAAGTTTGCCAGAGTCCTGGTATGCTGCTGTAGGATCACCACTGGACAATTTACTGCAAGGTCGGCAGTTCAAACCCACCAGCTGCTTCTTGGAAATCCTATACAGGGTTGCTAGGAGATGGAACTGACTTGAAAATACTTGACAACAACATGTACAATTGTTCTGCTAGCTAAAAGGTTGGAAGTCTGAACCCACCAAGCTGCTCCACGGGAGAAGGATGAATCTCTGCTCCCAGAATGACTTATAGCCTTGGAAACCATCCTCTGTCTGATAGAGAGGCTGAGCTGGAATCAGCAGGATGGCAGTGGGTTTTATATGTGTGTGAGGATCAAGCATCTATCAGTTTATCATACTTTGGGGGTTTGTGTGTTGCTATGGTTCTGGAAGCTATGGCAATGGTATTTTAAATACTATGGTAGATGGATTATAGCAGAGCTTCCACATTAAAACAGACTAGGAAGAAATGCCTGACCATTTATTTCCAAAAATGAGTCAATGCAAACCTCATGGAGCACAGCAGATTGCTACCTGAAGATGAGCCCCCTAAGTTGGAAGGCTCTTGAAATACACAATGTCTTTGACAGTGGACTTGATCATGAACAACGTTTTCATGAGTCGAAGCCGACTTGACCACAACGAGCAACAGCAACACATGCTACGATAGCTACGTCATACGTTCTAAAGCTGCTGTTACTTTGTGATTTCCCTGGAGTCAGCCTCTTTCTCCTTAGTTTTTGCTTCATTTTGTCTCCCACCACCATTTGACGGATGGGAAACTCAGATCCCACTCTGGGTCATACTACACAGTGAGGTTTCTCCCTCCTCCTCTTGGGTCCCTGCTAAGTGAGGCATGTACTTCCCAAACCACATGCTGGACTCTTCTAGAAAGCCTGGCTTGCTGTCTCTGCAGCCTCCATTTCTTTCTAAGGAAACAGAGCATGCATCTCTTTTCAGCTTAAAGGTACAATCCCTGAAACTTACTTGGAATGAACCAAGGGCCAATTCAAAAAACAGCTGGATCTCCATGGCGTCCTCGGGGGAGAAGGCAAAGACGATGTAGTGGACTCCGAAGAGAGGGATGAGCAGCAAGGTGGACTTGGCCAGCCGCCTGGGGACAGAGAGCTACTGATATGTCTTGCTGTGCTGTGAGCCCTGCTTCCTCCTGGTCCACTCCCATGTATGCAGTCCCTGTCTTGAAGCTGATTGCATAGCCACCAAGCTTCCACCCCCCACAAACCCATCAATTAGTAACTCATATAATTAGTAACTCATGGCCAGTCCTTCAACTTTCTGGTCTGGCCCCTCTACCTGTTAAACATTTGAACATGTACCCACCTACTTAACTTAATTTGTTCATAAATTGTATGCAGTATTACTTCTACTCTGTGTCTTACATATTATTGCAAGGAAAGCATTTACGTACATACATACACACACAAACACACACATGTTGTTGTTGTTAAGTGCTGTTGAGTCAATTCTGACCTATAG
>NW_006408641.1:7398808-7402077 GCF_000296735.1 Chrysochloris asiatica
AGAGAGAGAGAGAGTGTTCATGTGTGGCACTGTAGGATAAACACTGGTGCTAACCACAGGGTTGGCAGTTCAAACTCACCAGCCACTCCTTGAAACCCTATACAGGGTCACTATGAGTCAGAGCTAACTCTACAGCACCTAACAACAACACACATTCACACACATGTATCCCCAAACCAAAGCCTCTGCCACTGAGTTGATTACAACTCGTAACAACCCAATATAGGGTTTTTGAGACTGTAAGAGCAGCAGACAGCCTCATCTTTCTCCTGAGGAACAAGTGGTCGGTTTAAACCACCAACCTGTGGTTAGCAGCCCAACAACAATATATATATTGTCCATCCTCAGACTTCCCAGTTTAGCCACAAGGAGACAAATCTCTGCTTTCTGCTTTTCTTCTGGCTTGAAATTTCAATCCTTACCCCCAGGGTAGTGTTTAAGCATTTCATGCTGGTATCTGTTGCCCTCTATTGACATTGCCAACACCCTGGGACTAGGCTCCTTTCCCCTTTTCTTCTATTTCCAATAGTATTTAGCACAAGCTAGGTATACAGTAGGTGCTCAATAAATGCTTGTGCTGTGACTGGGTGTACGTATGTGACTGGGTGCGTCAAGGTCTCGACACGTACTTGTAATGGTGTACTTCATTTCCTCTTGTCTCCTGGGTTCTAAGTTTTTTCATCAGGATTCTTAGAATGTTTATAAAGAGGATGAAATTAATCTACAAAACACAAAGCAGAGGTAGGGTGAAGAAGTTATGTTTGCTTTTTAAGCTAGCTCTCCTGGCCCTGTTCCCTGGACCTACGTTCAGGGAAAATATTGCAGACATCACACTCAGAGTAATACACCGCTGCTGCCCCCATCCTGATGAGCAACCTAAAAGCCAGGGTTTGAAGCAGCATCTCCTACCACGGGAATGAAAAACTCTCAGGTCTAATCAATTGCAGCACAGATTGTTAGATGCCCTCAAGGTACCCCACTCTCCCTCATAAGGTTTTCATTGCCCAAATTTTGGAAGTAGATCACCAGGTCTTTCTTCCTAGTCTGTCTCACAGTGTGTAAACTACTCTGAAACCTGCTCAACATCATAACAACACATAAGCTCCACTAACAGACAACAGTGGCTGTGTTTGCACAGCAGCCATTAGGGACCCTTTTGGTACTTCTCACACTTTGATGTGCATTGGGAGACCCTGGGGGTCTTGTTAAAATGAAGGCTTGAGGTGGGTCCTGAGATTCAGCAGTTATAACAAGTTTCCAGGTAATACCAATACTGGCCCCTGGACTACACTGTGAGTCTTGTTATAGTTTGAATTGTGTCCTCGCTCACAGAAATGCTCAAGTCCTAGTTGCCAGCATTAGGACTCATCCTAATCCAGTGACTGAGGCAGGGATCATTGCATGGTAAGATTCTCACTCTGACATTCCTAGCTAATGTACCTATGCATAGCCTCCACCTGTCTGTCAGTGATGCAATGTGTATTGTCATGATACTGAACAGATTTCAGTGGAGCTTCCAGACTAAGATGGAGTAGGAAGAAAGGCCTGGCAGTCTAGTTCTGAAAATCAGCCACAGAAAACTCTATGGATCACAAGTGTCTGATCTGCAATTGTTTATGGGGCTAGCCCAAGACTGGGCTATGTTTGGAGGGTCATTATGAGTCGAAGGCTGACTTCATGGTAACTAACAACAACAATACAATGACTGGTATCCTGAGAAATGGAAGGAAAATTGGGTATATAGAGATAAGGGGTATATGAAGATGAGGGCAGAAATCGGAATGTTCAATCTATAAGCTAAAGAAGGATGATGCTTAGCAACATCAGAAGTTAGCAGCTAAACCTTTAACCTTTGCACCATGGGGTTCCTCAAATCGGGGGTGCTGGTGCTAAGTGCCATTGAATTGGTTCCGACTCATAGGGACCCAGAGAAGCAGCTGGTAGATTTGAACCATTGACCTTGTGGTTAGCAGTCTAGTGGTTATCTTATAACACCACACCAAGACTCTTTAAATCTGGAGTTGTTGTTATCGAGATGGTACTGCCAAGATTTTGCATTTTTAAAAAGCTTTCAGGGGGTGGTCTGGGGAACCACACTTTGAAAACCACTATTTTAGAAGTCAGTTTGCAGCTTAATTGCCTCCTCCAGGAAGCCATTCTGGATAACCTCCCTTTTGTGACTCTTCTCCCTGGGATATGTGTACAGTGTTTAGGAATGATGTTGCTATCTCAGTGTAATTAAAGAGATTTAAAAGAACCAAATTCCTACATCAGTGTGAGTGTCCACTTATCTACCAATTCAACCACAACTTCCTCAAAAAACAGGAATCAACCACCATTACCACCAGCCTTCACTGACTGACCTTTTGGAAGCAGTTTGCCAGGCCTTTCTTCCAAAGGGCCTCTGGATAGATTCAAACCACCAATCTTTTATCTGACTGTTTAACCATTTTTCCCACCCAGGAACTTCTTTTGGTGCCCCTCTCCCATTCCCAATGCCTATCAGTCAAGCACTTCTTGCGCTACACTGGTGTTCCAACAACAGAGCTTGCTTGTATATCTTGCACTAAACTGACTGCACATTGTTGACTAATAAAGGCTCATTTGAAATTTTATTTCACTTTTTTTTTTTTTTTGCCTTAGAACCGTATTTAATTTAATAGGAAGCATTCAAAGGCCAAAAAAGGATGGAAAAATGTTATTCAATCCCAAGGATAAGTCTTACCTAGTGGCATTCCAGGTTCCGTGACTGGTTGTCAGGGAGCTAATTTGGACCAGTGCCCCTTGCCACTAAGGAGCCACTAAGTAACATAATGGGTTATGTGTTGGGCTGCTAACTGCAAGGTCAGCGGTTCGAATCTACAAGCTGCTCCACAAGAGGAAGATGAGACTTTCTGCTCCAGTAAAGATTTATACCTCCGGACACCCTATACAGGGTCACTATGAGTCAGAACCCTCACCACTAGGAAACCTCTAAGCCTCTAAAGCAGCCATGGGCAGTGGGTGGGTTGTCCTCAGCCTGGCTCTCCCAAACCGAGTGGTCAAAGTCAGAAACCCACAGGGAGAGACTGCGTCCACTCCAGGAGGTCATGTCCCCTGCAGGGATATGGATAGTCATAGCAAGGTCATTTGTCAGATAACTTCAAAGGACACGGGACAGTTATATATATTGCTAAGAAAAAATAAGCTAGGATACAAAACCACATTAAGTATTTTTAATAAGAGCTCAATGCTTGGAGAACAAACAAGATGGCGGATCGGGTAGATGT
>NW_006408641.1:7405755-7415175 GCF_000296735.1 Chrysochloris asiatica
GCACAAATAGAATGCAGGGCCTTATCCAGAGAAGCAGCAGTGCCAGAGATGGAGGCAGAGATGGGGGCATGTAGAGGGGGAGCGGCTGAGGACTTTAGATTCATCAACTAAGAAGAGAAGGAGTAAGAGCTGGTGGCCAGGAGCAGACTTGCAGAATGTGCCCTTTGGAGATGTAATTTATTATATATGCCTGAGTGGGGTTTTTTGTTGGTGTGTTTTTTCAAAAAAGCTAAGGTGGATAAAGAGAAATACTTTTAACTGATGGTATATGGAGGGGATTATAATGAATGTAATGCAACAAGTTATTTGAATTGTTGAATGTGAAACTGATGATGTGCCCTGTAAACTTTCATTCAATCCACAATAAAAACCTTAAAAAAAAAAAAGAGCTCAATGCTCCAAAATAGGAAGGAAAAGCAAATATGTTCATAATGTGTATATCTAGGTGGTGGAACAATTGGTAATTGAATTTTGTTTAAAAAAATCCATCTTTATATTTTCTTTTAAATAATGAGTCCTTTTTCTTTCTCTCTTTTTTTTTTTTTTGGAGGGGGAGTCATGGATTGGACCCTTCCCACCCACTCTATGAGGTCAGTGGGAAAGGGCAGAGGGTAGGACTGAACTGGAGGTAGGCCTGTGTGCCCAAAGGTGCAGTACCCACTCCCACCTTCAGGGGGCTTGTAGTTATTAAGTGCTGTCCAGTCAGTTCCTACTCATAGCTGCCAGGGTTTCTGAGGAGTGGCTGGTGAGTTTGAACTGCCGACCTTGCGGTTCGAACCGCCATTGCAGTCAAATGTTTATCCGATAGTGCCACACCAGGACTGTATCTGGCACAGAAAATCTGCAGATGGAGGTTGAGTCCATCCATGGCCACTCTGACCCCTTTTTCTTTTCTTTTAGCTTATTTATTTATTTTTAATTGTGGTAAAATGTCTAACAAAACATTTACTATGTCAACAACTTTTACTTGAATAATTAATATTAATTATGTTCCTTATGTTGTGTTACCAGCAGTACTATCCATTTCCAAATTTTAGCATCACCCTTAATAGAAACTTGTTGTTGTTATTAAGTACCATGGAGTGAGTTCTGACTCATAGCGACCCTGCACAGGTTTTCCGAGGCTGCAAATCTTTATGGGAGCAGAAAGCCTCATCATTCTTCTAAGGAACAGCTGGTAGTTTCAAACTGCCGACCTTGAGGTTAGCAGCTCGATTCGTAACCACTACACTACCAGAGCTCCTTAATAGAATCTTAGTGCCACACAATAAATAACACCCTGCCACCACTTACCAGCCCCCGTAACCCTAGTAAACTTTGGTCTCTATGTATTTGCCTTTCCTGGCCCGCTCGTCTTATTCCATACCAGCAGATTCAGCTGCAGGGCTCTCAACCCTGGGTAACTTAAAAATAAGACCATGCCCAGGCCTTACCCCAGGACAGTGACAGCCAGGAATCTCCAAGTAGAACATCAGTATTTTTAGAAAGCTTCCAGGTGATTCTAAAGGGCAGCCAGGGTCATACATCTCTTCCCAAGACACAACTGCACTCAGTCTTCCCCAGCTCAGGATACCTGGGAAACGATCAGGACCCAAAGGCCTGGCCAAGTGCAGAGCCAGTGCGGGACAAGAAGCTCTACTCACCACATCCCACCACTGGTCAGGCAAGATGCCAGTTCTGCAAAACAATGCCTTCTAGGGCAAAGTTCCCCCTCCTGCAACTATTCTTTGTTATTGTTGTTGTGAAGTGCTGTCATGTTGGTTCTGACCCTGTACAGGGTTTTCAAGGAACAGCTGATAGAGTTTGAACGGCCAACCTTGCAGTCCAGTGTTTATCTTACATCCCACACCAGCAAGTTCCAGACACCTTTCCTCCTCCCACCCCCTCAATATATGGAGGGTCTATAGTTCATCCATCCCAACACCCCAGGGAGGAATGCTAGGCCCTTCTTCCCACCAGTGCTTGGTTGCTCCCTGTGGAGCCCGCTTCAGGGGAGGATGGTACTCACCAGGATGGAGAGGATCACAGGCCCACGGATGACCCACCAAATGGAAGCTTTGGTGTTGATGTCCCAACACCTATAGGAGGGAAAGCCAGGCACTGTCAGGGGCTGGGTGTGTGGGTGACCAGGAAACATTCCCTGAGGTGGTCCTTCATATGAAGGGCGCTTAGGGTTGCCTGTGTGGTCAGCATCATCACAGCTTGTCCCTCTCCTACAGCCCAGAAGTGCTGCTGTCAGTTGTGGATGTGGATCCACCCCAGGCAGGGCCCTGTGAGCATCGGGGGAGCTGGCACATGTAGGACCCAAGAGCTAGAAGACCCCTAGGTCCCAAAGCTAGCCTGCAGCTGGAATACACTGAGGAGATTGAGGACAAGCTCAATTATCCACAGAGGTCAGGCAAGTGGTGACAAGGCTGGGTGACTGACATGGGGCCTCAGAACCCAGGGATATCATTGGAGGAGGGTACTTGGCAAACTAGAGAGCACGGATCTAGCAGCCTCAATTCTGCTCCAGCTGATTCTTGCCTCAAAAGAAAACGAGGTATGTTGATAGAACTTTCTATTTTTCTCTAGAGAAACTGAAAATCCAGATTTTTTTTTTTTTAAAGTAAAATGACTCAATTTTTAAAGTGTATTGGTTGTGTCCTTATCTAGCTGAGAGGTTGACCCCAACTCTCTGAAGTCTCACTTCCTCTCAGTGGCTTTCAAGCTTTCTCCCTGGACTCCCCTCCACGTTGAGTGCCTCATATCTCCCTTGAGTGTTCCCACCCCTGTCACAGCCTGGAGTGTTACGACTGCTGCTGTTCTGTTCCCTGCCTGGCATGTACGATGGAAACCCCCAGGGGCAGGGAGAGATTGTGGAGGGAGATCCAAGAGGACGGTAGGCCGGCTGACCCTTTCCACAGTGCCCTCCACTGAGCAGCCTCTGCCTGGAGTCTCCCAGGTCTTCTTTGGCATTGGACCTCAGCACAGAGCTGGCAGGACAGGCGAGGAGAGAGGAAGAAACTCAGTGTGCCCACATCTGAGGCACATTGGGCATTCTGCAGCCTGGCATGCTAGCAACTCTCCTGTGGTCCTCAGCATGAGAAACAGGCTTTCTCTAAATAGCCCAAAGAAGAATCTATCCTGTTTGAAGAACTGGACCATATTGAAAATACCTCTCTTTCCTAAAGCTTACCCATTGTCTTCCAGAAAGTGCCTGGTGATAGCCCACGAAGTAACAAAGATGGCTGGGGAACCTGAGGATTAAAAATAAGGGGAGGGGGCAGAGGAACACAGGTATGAGGAACAGTATGTCAGTTATCCCTCAAGCTAAGTACCAATCAGGTATTAAGGTTTGATTTCCATGGAAATCCCCTTTCTATCCAGTGTAAATGGAAAGTCACATTCTTAAAGGGTACTAAGGATGTTCTGGAAAGTGAGGTTGGGTTTGGCTGATCCTGAAGGCCACTTAGGGTTAGAGATCTCTCGGAAGCCTAGGCCAGACCCCTGTGGACCTCTGCTGAGAAGGAGGAAGGAGATGGAAACCCCTTCTCTAAATGGGATATGCTCAGCAAGAATGGAGTGTGGGTAGCACAAAGGCAGGTGAGAAGCATTGGTTTTATTGAAATATTGGCTTGAAAAATGCTTAGCCATTTAATTGGTAGGCAATTGCTGTCATATTTAAACAAAAATATACTATGGGCTAGACAATAAAAAGTAGACAGGAATTTTAAAGCTAAAATGCAAGAACATTACCCGACTTCTGAGTAAACATGGCAAACTGAACATATACACTTTTCTCAATTTCCCCCTAAATCCTTTCTAAAACAAGAGTAAGAAAATAAAACTGATCCAAAGCACAAAGAATGAGAAAGAAAGGATAGTGGGTCAACACAATGTAGTAACATAGAAAGCTTCACAGAGTGGTAACTGGTGCTGCAGAGCAGAGGCCAAAGGGAAGTGATACAAAAAGGGCTCTGTTGGGGGTTATCGGAGTGATGTAGGAGGTAGGGTGGGGTTGATGGGAAAGGGTTGTTTGGAAGTCTGCATAAGAAACAGACAACCACCCCAGGTGGCTACCACTACCCTGCCACTGCTAAATAGTCAGCTGTGCATCCAATTGAGCCAAGGAGGATGGGCTCAGGGCCAGCAGAGTGCCAATGGGATGTTTGGCTACCCCCCCCCCCAGGTTATAATGAAGATAATAAAATACCTGGGGATGTGAAGGACTTATATAGTGAAAAGTATAAAATACTGCTGAAAGGGATTAGAGAAGATTCAAATAAATGGAAAGAAATTCCATGTTCATGGATTGAAAGACTCACTATTATTGCTAACACGTCAATGTTACCCAAAATGATCTATAGAGATTCAATGCAATCCTGTTAAAAATTCCAGCAATCTCACTTACAGTAATGGAAACACCAATCCTTAAATTTATATGAAATGGCAAGAGGCCCAAATAGCTAAAGCAATGCTGAGAGAACAAAGCACGGGAACTCACAGATTTTAAAAACACACTGGTCCTATAATATCAACATTGGACTGTGAACCACAAGGTTGGCATTTCCAACCAGCTGCACCTGGGAAACCCTATACGGGTTGCTGTGGTCGGAACCAACTCGATGGCACTTAACAAACAACAACATTGCTACTGAGTTGTTTCCAATTCATATTGGCCCTGTAAAGGGTTTCTGAGGCCGACATCTTTGAGGGAGCAGAAAGCCTCATCTCTCTCTCATGGAGTATCTGATGGGTTCAAACAACCAACCTTATAGGACTTATAGGATAAGTCCAGTGCTTATCCTATAGAGCCATCACACTCTCTAAAACACACTATACAGCTGCAGTAATCAAAACAGCCAGGTATTGGTATAACAATAGACACACAGATCAATGGAATAGAATTGAAAGTCCAGCTGATTTTTGACAAGGGCCCTGAGTCCATTTGATGGGGAAAGAAGAGTCTCTTAAAAAATGGTGCTGGGAAAATGGGATTTCCATATGCAGAAAAATGTAACAGGATTTCTGCTTCACATCATATACAAAATCAAATTAAAAATGAATTAAGGACCTAAATGTGAAAATTAAAACCATAAAATTCGTAGAAGAAAATGTAGGGGTAAGGCTGTTAGGCCTAACTTTCAACAATGGATCTTCTAATATAACAAACAACAACAACAACAAAACCCCCTAACAAAAAATGACAAAATAAATATATGGGATCTCATAAAAATTTTAAATTCTTGTCATCACAAGTCTTTATCAATTTTCCCTACGTAGAGAAAAGAAGAGTGATAAAAATTTAAGATGACTAGGTTCTATTAGTGCAGTGGACTAATGGGGCCCATGAATATCAGTTGTTGGTGATGAGATAATGTAGTCCACAATGACAATGTTCTACAACCTTGAGTAGCAACTGGGGTCTTAAAAGCTCGTGAATTGCCATCTAAGATGCAACTGTTGGAGGAAAATAGAGTGAATAAAATTGATAGTGCATAAAAACAGTCCAATGGACTAATGGACCATGCAGACATCAGTCTCCAAGACCCTGAGACCAGAAGAACTAGATGATGCCCAGCTACCACTAACAATTGTTCTGATAGGGATCAAAATGGAAGGTCCTGGATAGAATGGGAGAAAACGTGGAAAATTCTATACTAAAAAAATAAATAAGGACCAAGTTTACTGGTCAGAAAGAAACTGGAGGAACCTGAAACTATGGCCCTAGGTCACGCTTCAGGTCTGGAACTGAACTCACCCTCGTGGCTCAATTTCCAGCTAAGCAGTAGATATAGAAGGCACACCTTAGAATGGTCAACCATCCAAAAAATGCTGGAAAGGGTATGGAGAGTATAGGACCCACCTACATTGATGGTGGGACTGTAAAATGATGCAACTACTGTGGAAAAACAGTATGGCACTTTCTCAGAAGGTTGTTAATAGACATACCATAGCATCCAGTAATCTCTACACTTGGTACATATCTTCAAGAAATAATAGTCATAATGCAAATAGATATATGTACACCCATGTTCATTGCAGCATTATTTACAATAGCAAAAAGATAAGAGACAGCCTGAATGTCCATCAGTAGAGAAATAGTTAAACATACTTTAGTACATACACACACAATGAACTATTATGTAACATAGACAAATAGTGATGAATCTGCAAGACACCAAACAACATGGAAGAACCTGGAGAACAGTATGCTGAGTGAAATTAGTCAGTAGTAAAGGGATTCCTGGTGTGGTGCTGTAGGATCAGCACTGGACTGCAAATCACAAGGTTGGCAGTTCAAACCCCTCAGCTGCTCTTTGGAAACCCCATACAGGGTCACTATGAGTCGGAACTGACTTGACAGCACTTAACAGCAACAACAAAGATATTCTGGATTTCTGTGGGGAAGTCATGTGATTTGATAGCTTATGTCAATCAATGTAGTCCATTCTCTCAGGTCCCACTGATTGATTCGAGGATGTGTATGAAATTTGTGGCACTGTGGGTTAATGCGCCAGACTGCAAAAGCCATTTGAACTGTAAGGTCGGCAGTTCAAGCTCACCAGCTGCTCCTCGGAAATCATATACAGGGTTGCTATGGGTCGGAATCGACTCGATGGCACTTCACAACAACAATCAGACTGAGCCACAGAATATTTGCTGGGAGGGCTAGGAAATAGCGTTTTTCTTTCTAACATTGGGTACAAGAAGGCCTATAGCTCAGAAGCTGCTGGAAATGTTGCAAACCGAAACAAGGGTTTGCTGCCTGTCACTGTAGTCAATCACAGAGACAGGGAGAGACCCAAAGCACAGTTTATTAGCAGAAAGCCACCAGTCTGGAGGACAGAGAGAATAATTTCTCAAGACCGTCCTGTCTTTCACAAAGAGCAGGCACATTATATAAAATAAGTTTTAACATATTTTATATAATGTACATTTGGATGTACACTATATCTATTTTAACATCAAGATAGTATTCTTTGGGAAAAGAAACAAGGCAATACTTCCTCAAACAGTCTACCTTTAGGGTCTCAGCTGCTTAATACCTGAGATAATTACCTGGGTGGGTTTAAGCAGACAAGGAGAATTGTTGTTGTAGTTAAGTGCCATTGAGTTTGTTCCGACCCATAGCGACCCTATATAGGGTTTCCAAGGAGCAAATGGTGAGCTTGAACCTCCAACCTTGCTGTTCAAACAGCTTTGCAGAAATAAGGAGAATAGGACTGCTTAGACCAACCCAGATAGCTATCTCAGGAATTAAGCAGCTGGGACCCTAAAGATAGAATGTTTAAGGAAGTTTTTATTGTTTCTTTTTCCCTAAAAGGTACTATTCTCCTAGTCAGGAGCTCTGGTAGCATAGTGGTTATGAATCGGGCTGCTAACCACAGTGACAGCAGTTCGAAACTACCAGTTGTTCGCGGGAGAAAGATGAGGCATTCTGCTCCCATAAATATTTACAGCCTCGGAAACCCTGTACAGGGTCTCTACGAGTCGGAACCAACTCTACAGCACATAACCACCACCACCACCATTCTCCTTGTCTTGTCCTCTTTCTAGGACCACAAGGTCATCTTAGCTAATTTATAAACTTCCTCATTTGCAGGTTGAGATTCAATGACTAAACTGACTCAGTTTTGTTTAGGTAAGTAGATCCACGCTATCAGTAATTGTGTTGGGAGCACCATCCTCCCAAGAAATGGTCACAGAAGGAAAGTGGAGAGAGAAAGTAAGAAACACTGTTGAGCTGATGGGTTGAGCCTCACCTGAAATTGGTGATCCCTGAACGTTTCAGTTACATGATAAATTAATTTCCTGTATGTTTAAGCCTAATATAAGCCCAATTTTCTGCTATCAGTTAGCTCTGGTAGCGTAGTGGTTACGAATCGGGCTGCGAACCTTAAGGTCAGCGGTTCGAAACTACCAGCTGCTCCGCGGGAGAAAGACGAGGCTTTCTACTCCAGTAAAGATTTACACCCTCGGAAACCCTTTACAGGGTCGCTATGGGTCGGAACCGACTCGATGGCACTTAACAACAACAACAACAACAAACTGAAAAGGAAAGGAACCAAGAACGAGACCATATGGGACAAAAGTCTAAGGAAGAAGAGTCAACAACTGTTGGGGACACCAGGTTGTGAAAAGCTTTGGGTTCCAGAAATTGGGGTTAAATTATTTTCAGATATTACGTTGCATTTAACAGATAGAGAAACTGAGTTCAGTAGCCTAAAATGACTCATCTTAGGTCATACAGGTTAGTTAAGTAAGGTGCTGGACTAGAAACAAATGCCTTCTGACTCCAAAGTCTATGTTCTTTCCCACTTCCCACACAGCTACTACCAAACCCTGGAGAAACATACCCCATCCAAGGAAAACAAAACCCTGGAGGCACTTCCTTTCCGAGAAGAAGGAGATAGCCAGGAGTGTGTGGAGGTAGAGGCCTTCTACCAGCAACCAGGTGTAGTTGGCCACAATGCAGTACTGGAAGAAGACCATGACCAGCTTGCAGCCCACCTGGACAGAGAGAGGCAAGTAAGCTACAGGTCAGGTGATTGTGGGCTTCCCTTTGGTGATCAGCCCCCAAGGGAAGAACCAAGGTGATGTAAGGGGCAGAGAACGGGCCACAGAGAGCCTCAGGGCAGTGGGCTCAGTCAAGATGGTCAATGGGTCATTGCAGGAACATGAACTGGATTCAAATCCTGTAGCTGGCTGCCAAGTGAAGAAGAGGAAGATCCTCCTTTAACTGCAGAACTGTGTCAGATACTGCCCACCCGCACCCTCACTTTTTAGATAAGGAAGCTGAGGCTATACTCTTCACTTCAGTAAAGAGTATACAAAATCCTTTCTGAGGTCAATTATACAGTAAAAAGTATACAAAATCCATTCTGAGGTCAATTTCCCTGGAAACAGATAAAGAATGGGCATGCCAACTATATTAGGAGGCAATGTTGCTTATGGTAAAAATTGCCCCGACTAAACTGTATCTCGACTGTTGTTGTTAAGCGCTGTCGAGTCGGTTCTGACTATAGCAACCCTGTACAGGTTTTCCGAGGAGCAGCTGGTGAGTTTGAACTGCCAACCTTGCTATTCAAACTGACCTTGTGGTTGAGTGCTTACCCTATAATGCCATATCTGGACTTGTTGTTGGTAAGTGCCGTTGAGTCAGTTGCGACCCATAGTGACCCCGTATAGGGTTTCCAAGGAGTGGCTGGTGAGCTTGAACCCCCAACCTTGCAGTTCAAATAGACTTTGCAGTCCAGTTTATTAACCCACAGTGCCACACTAGAGAACTATAATTACCCAGTGCCATAATTTGGGCTTCCCTGAACCACATGGTTTACTATGCCGGGAATGACAAATTGAAGAGGAATGGTGTTGCATTCATCATCAAAAAGAACATATCCAGATCAGTCATGAGGTACAATGCTGTCTGTGATA
>NW_006408641.1:7417436-7427028 GCF_000296735.1 Chrysochloris asiatica
TGGCAACAGTAGTGAGGTTGGCCCAGGATCAGGCAGTGTTTCGTTTTGCTGTGCGTAAGGTCGCTATGGGTTGGTACCGACACAATGGCACCTAACAACAACAACAATGGAGTCCTGATACGGCGCTGTGAGTTAATGCGCCAGAATGCAAAGCTGTTTGAATTGCAAGGTCAGTGGTTCAAACTCACTAGCTGCCCCTTGGAAACCCTATACAAGGTCACTTTGTGTCGGAACCAATTCGATGGCACTTCACAATAAGAACAACAATGGAGTCCTGCTGTGGCGCTGTAGGATAAGCACTGGACTGCTAACCAAAAGATCATTAGTTCTAACCCAGCAATCGCTTCTCAGAAACCCTAGATAGGGTCGTTATGAGTCAGAACCAACTTGACAACACTTAACCACAACAGAGACACATGTAATAGACATGTTCCTTGCAGAAATCCCTGGAGGTGATGTCAATAAGATGGTAGCAAGAGAGCTCAATTCCTGTAGGGCCTGAGGACTCTCTGCTAGGTTCCTCCCTCACAGTGAACTATCTTCGGGAGAGAGGAGCTCTAGGGATGGTCCTGTGGGCTGCTGTACAGACTGCCAGGACATGCCTACGAAGAGGAGGTTGGTGCTGCCTGTCCTTGGGCCTCTGGGTACTCTGACTCCAGGAGTGGCCTGCGGCTAGCTGGTGAGTATGAATGCTTAGTTCAATCTAAAAGGTTCCATAGTGGGTATTGCTGTTCACTTGTCCACAGCTGGTCTCTTGACTCCTGGTCTGATATTCTTCTTTTACCCTAGAGAGTTCTGTGAGAGTCATGGGCCCTACCTTGAAGAGCTCCTCACTCTGAATAAGCAGTAACATACACACAAGCACATGCACACGCACAAGACAAACTGTAAATGCTACTAACTAAGAGATCTATAAGAAATTACAGATATGCGTGGCTTGAAGTGGCAGGCACCCTAGGTTGAGGCAACCTCCAGTTCTAGTCCCTGTCTCCCTATAAGAATTTTTAAAATCCACTCTCCCCTTTTCCTTTGCAGTTAAGTGTGGTCACAAACTACAATGAAATGTAGTTGGGAGTCCTTGGGGAAGACAGAGTCACTTCCCAAATAAAAAGACAAAGTCTCCCATAGAGACTTTGGCTTTTGATCTTTCTCCTCTTTCCCTGGAACATAGGCGTGAGGCCAGGCATTCCAGCAGCCATTTTGCACCAATATGACATAAAGTATGAGTTCAAAGGCTTACAGTAAGGATAGCTTAAGAGAAAAGATGGAAAAAGACACTCTTCATGACATCTTGGAGTCACTGTGCCACTTCTGATTCTCCATCCCTAGAGCACCTATTGTGGGAGACAAGCCCATATGTTTAAGTCACTGATATACATACAGCTTTGCTATTTATAGCAAAATGGGTTCACAGTTGGTACATGGATGATGATAAATGAAGATTCATCTGAGCATTTGGAAGGAGAAAGAGTGCTCAATTTAATGACACAATCATATACTGCAACACATGTATACAGATGCATACTGACACATGACCTTCATTTTCTTCCTATAACCAAGTTCAACCATCTCTAGATTTAGCCTGGACTTGGCAGGAGTAGTGAAAGTTACTTATCAATTAATTCCCAGGGTGTCTAATTCACTCTTGGAAATGGGCAGTTGAGAGATGGGCACCACAGGTTTCCCAACAAACTCCTCATATGTGACTCAGATGATGACGTGGGGCCCTGGACTGTCCCTGAACCTCTGGGTTTGGTTTTGGCACTGACCCCTTTATCCTGGGCTTCGGTATGGACTTGGGGAAGGACAGTTGGGCTACAACCCTCTCCGAAGTGAGGCTGGGGAAGACAGGTAGGCCTGTCTGTGCTCTGGGGAGCCAGACACGTTACCCTGTGGGCATCGCAGCTGGCAGCATCATCTGAGGAGTACAGCACTGCATCCTTGATGAAGTTGGAGAGGGCACGCAGGATGAAGGACACAAACAGGTGCATGTGGATGTAGTTGCGGGTGCAGTGAAGCCTCCTGGAGGGGACAGAGTGCAGGACCATAGTCAGGAGGGGCCAGGGCTTACCAGGTCTGCCCTTGCCCCAATACATGGAAGACACTGGCCCTCTCCAGTCCATACATTTCTAAGCAGAACCGAGATGAGAACCCAGGCCCCCAGGTGTCCAGTCTCTGGTTCATGCTATGGTTAAAAAGAAGAAAGAAAAAAAAAGCCGAGAATTTAAAAACCATAGCGGTGATAGTTGTACAACTTAATGAACGTAATAATGCCTCTGAATTGTAAAACATGTAAAAAAATGTTGAAATGGTAGTTTTTTGGTTTTTTACTATGACAAAACACACACAAAAAAGCTGGGGTCTGGGGTAATATTATATCCTGCCCTGTCCTACCTCCATCCCTGCTTCCTGTATTATTTGGAACAGAAGGAGGCAGGCAGCAAGAATGGGAGGAAGCAGGTGGCACAGAAATAACACAGGCTGGGAGCAGAAATCACATGCAGTCTGTGCCATTTTTTTTAGCGATATGACCTTGAGCACACCTTTTCAACTCTTACAGCCTTGGTTTCCCCTCAGATGTAAGGAGCATAACTCTTCTCAGTTCATGGAAAGCCCGACCAATCAGAATGCTCCATTCCCTGGCCACAGTGATAGGCTCAGACTTGTACATGTGACCAAGCTGGGCCTATGAGGACTCCCGGTACTGTGGAGCTGCTGAAACGTCCATCTGCAACTGCTGCTTGCAACCCAAAAGGAAGCCTGTCTGAGGAGGAGGCCAATGCAGAGCTGAGAAATGGAGGAGGTCAAGCTAGTTGTGCTGATTCCTTTTTTATTTTTAAAAAATTATTTTATTTTTGTTTTTACTAAGAATATATACAACAGAATATATACAAATCTGGCAGTTTGTACATATACAACTCAGTGGCATTCATTACATTCTTTGAGTTGTTCAACCATTCTTACCCTCCTTTGCTGAGTTGTTCTTTCTTCAGTAACATAAATTCACTACCTAAAACAGTTACTATCTCATCTTTCCAGTTGCCGTTGCCAAGTTGATCCCATAAAGTTTGCAAAAGGGCACAATGCTCAAGGCAAACATTTTTACAAGTTAAACTTGATTTTAAGAAGACTTCAGGGGATATTTTTGGTTAAAGCTTTTAAAGACTATTTCAGGACAATAGATTCGGGGGTTCATCCAGCTTCTCTGAAATTTGAAATTCTGTTCTGTATTTGCCCCCTTGTGATCAGAGTTCTTCTATAGAATTTTTGATTAAAATGTTCAGTAATGGTAGTTGGGCACCATCCAGTTCTGGTTTCATGGCAAAAGAGGCAGTTGTTCATGGAAGCAATCAGTTGGTTACACTGTCCATTTGCAACTCCTATTTCTGAGTCTCCCTCCTCTGTTGCTCTATGTGTATAGAGATCGATTACTGTGCCATGGATGGATGCTTGCAAGCTTTTAAGACACCAGGCACTATGCAATGTGCTAGGAGGTAGAACAGAAACACAAATCACATTATTAGGCCAGTTACTGGGATGCCCCATGAAAGCATGATGCAAGTAACCAAATTTCATGAGGCATTTGTTTGTACATAAGTAGCTTCAGAAGATACTTTTATGTGTGTTTTATTATTGCAAATTCTGCAGATACCTTTGAACCTCTAGATCCAGTAATGTCTGAAGCCAGTTGTCCTTGAATTGTCAATTATATGGGTCAAGCCACTTTTGCTTTTCTTAAGCGGTTTTGAGATGGGTGTCTGTCTCTTGCAACTGTAAATCTGGAAAATACTCTTATAAAATGAGTGTGATACCTACCTTATTGCATTGTTTGAAACTCAGAAATATTCCAAGTAAAGCCACTGGGCACAGTCAGTCTCAATAAACAGTATTCATAATGATTTTCCTTCCAGCCCCAGAACCCCATGAACGCAGGATTAAGGACCATGTCTTATTCGTGTTTCTATCCCAATGTGTGGCCAGAGGATGCACTTAACTGAACAAATCAAGGTTTGGAAAAATGAACACAGTTACAGAAACTTAAATGTTTTACTGCAGGTAACCTTCATCAGAGGTGATAAATGGCCCACTCAGACTCTTCTCTCTGGGTACTGAATAAAGAGATCCGATGTCTATGTTGGAGGAGTCTGGGGCTGGAGAACAGATGGGCAGTGTGTTCTTACCGGAAAGCACAGAGAATGCTGAGGGCAACCAGGAGCATCACCAGGGAGGAGCTGTAGCCTACAGTGTACATGACCTTCAGTTTCAGCAGGTATGCATGCTGCAGAGAGAGGTAGTTGTCAATTCCACCCACCCACATGGCTGGCTCTCAGAGTGCACCTGTTCAAGGCAGCTTGAACCCCACCAACCTTGCCCAACAGCACCAATGGACAAGTTCCTAACATCTTGGCTTTGGAAAATACCCTGGGAATCATCTGATACCAATTTAAACTGCCAGTGTTTATAGCCCCTGAATTCAACCCTATGCTGGAATACCTCCAGGGACGAGGTGCCTTTCAAGGAATTTATTCAGGGTATGAAATTAGATATTTTTTCAAGTGAAGCTGAACTCTATTACCTTTTATATTGGTCTTTCAGATTTTTTTATATCTTCTGGAGCTACCTAAAGTAAGCTGACTCTATCTTGAACATAAGAGTTGTCAGTTTTTTGTTTTTTTAATTTTTCATTGTGAATTGAGTGAAGGTTTACAGAGCAGATCATGAGTGTTACATTCAAGAAATCATATATTACTTTGTTCCATTACATGGTTGCAATCCCCTCCATGTAACAACAGTTAACAGCATTTACCTCTATTCCCTTAAATTACTGCATTTCCGTGTCTCCCACTACCTTCATCTTTCCTCTGCTAACCTCACTCTTGTTGTATATTGCCTGCCCTGTCACCCGTGTTACCATATGTCTGCCCTCTAGCCCATGAATACTTGTCCCTCCCCACTACCTCCTGTAACCACCATAGATTGTTTCTTTAATCAAGAAAATAATTTTTTTACAACATTGGCCTCATACAATATGTCCTTTTGTGATTGACCAATTTCACTCAGCATGATGTCTTCCAGGTTGAATCGTGTTGTGAGACATTTCAGATTCATCATCATTCTTTAACATTTTATAGTATTCCATTTTGTGTATGCACCAAAGTTTGCTTAACCATTCATCTGTTGATGGACGTTTAGGCTGTCTCCATCTTTTTCTTCTTTTTTTTTTTTTTAAGGGGGTAGGGTTTTCTATGGGTTAGGGTGTTCCAGGGGGTTAGGGTTTTTTAAGCGGTTATAGATTTTTAAGGGTTAGGGTTTTTTAATGGATTAAGTTTCTTTAAATGGCTAGAGTTTTTTTTAAGGGTTTAGGGGTTTTTGAGGAGTTGTGGTTTTTTTAGGGCTGTTCTTTTTAAAGGGATTATGTTTTTAATGGAGTTAGGGTTTTTTAAAGAGTTAGGGTTCTTAAGGGGGTTAGGGTACTTTTGGAGGTAGGGTGTTTTAGGGGGTTAGTGTGTCCTAGGGGGGTAGGGTTTTTCAATCAGTGACAGGTCTCTTATCGACAGCATATTGAAGAATCCATTCTACTCTTTATGTCTCTTGACTAGTGCATTCAATCCATTTACATTCAGTGTAATTATCAATAGGTAAGAATTGACTGTTGTCATTTTTCTGTGTACTTTTTTGTGGTGTTGCTGGATTCTTTGCTCCATATAGGTTCATTTTGTTTGTGGGGTTTCTTTTCATCTTCACTTCTGTTGTATTAATGTTTACTAAATCTTTCTAACCGCTCCCCCTCCCTTTTTTTTTTTTTTTTTTGGTGTGCAGGTGTGTTCTTTTTCTTTGAGGTTACCCTGTGATTTATTATTTTTTCCCTGCTTAAAAAAAATCTGTTTTATCTAGAAATCCACTTGACTTCCTTGCCATTTGGAAGTTCTGTATCCACACTATTCCCTCTTTTTGTCTTGTAGTTGGCTTCTTTATACATTGATATCTCTGGTTCCCTATTTTCAGTCTTGTAAATTTGCTCTACTCCAAATACTTCCATGTTTGAATGGTGTTGTCATGTGTGATAATCTCAGGTTGTTGTCTGATGTCATTGTCTCTCAGTACAAAGAACACCCTTTAAAATTTTTTTGTAAAGTTGGGCTGGTCATTACAAATTAGTTTAGTTTTTCTTTATCAGGAAATGTCCTAATTGCACCATCACATTTGAGGGACAGCTTTGCTGGTTATATGATTCATGGTTGGAAATTTTTTTTCTTTCAGTATTTTGTATATATTATCCATTGCCTTCTTGCCTGTGTGATTTCTGCTGAGAAATGAGAGCTTAGTCTTACTGATTTCCTTTGTAGGTAGTTTTTCGGTTTTCTGGAGCTGCTCTCAGGATTCTTTCCTTGTCTTTGATTTTAGAAAGTTTGATATGATATGCCTTGGTTATTTTCCTCTGGGATCTATCTTGTTTGGAGTTTGTTCAGCTTCTTGTATGCTTATCTTCTCATCTTTCATGCTCTTAGCGAAGTTTTCTTCCAACAATTCTTTGACAATTTTCTCTGTACTTGTCCCTTCCTGTTCTATCACCTGTAAGTTGTTCTTCTTCCGGGTGTCCCACATAACTCTTAGGTTTTCTTCAGATTTTTTCATTCTTTTCTGATTGCTCTAGCACAGTAGTATGGAAAGATTTCTCTTCAAGCTCACTAATTCGGGCTTCAATTGCTTCGCATCTACTCCTTTGTCCTTTCAATGGATTGTCCATTTCTGAGATCTTAGATTTCTAATGGCAGGTTTATATTGTTTCATAATTTGCATTTATTTTGTCTGTTCTTACAGTATTTTCCTGAGTTCTTCTAAATTTTTTGCTCTGTCCTCCTTGTTTTCCTTCATCTTCCTATGGATCCTTTGAAAGTATCTAATTATAATTTTTTGGAACTATTTTTCAATTAGTTCTATTACATTTTCTTCCTCAGAATTGTTTTCTGGCACTGCACCATGGCCATTTGTTTGAACCATTCTCTCTTGTTTCTTTGTGTGAGCTAAAATTGTCTATTGTCTCCTGGGAATTGTGAGGTTATCATATTTGAAAATCAAACAATGCAGTTGTTTGACCCAGAGGGGAGAAATCTCTGGGAGGGCTCCTGCAATTCAAGGAGCTCATGAGATGACTGTGAAAGGGATGTGACAGCAGAGGTCCTGGTCTTAGATGGAGGTCCTATTGGCCTCAGTGTTATCTATATTCAGGGCACTCAATCTGGAAGTAGTTCATGGAACCCTTGGAAATGGTTTCAGTGTCTGTTAGGACCACAGGGAAGCTGAGGGCTGTTTACTAGTTAAATGCTGGTCTGGTGGCTCTGTGGGTTTTGTAGGTCTATATCTGAGCCCATCTGAATCAATGCACCATGCAGCACACCAAAGCAGCAAAGCTGGCCCCACCTCACACTGGCGTGGCTCCCAGCCACGTGGTTCCAAACTCCTGGAGAGCAAGGTCTGAGCTGAGGGTGGATAAGGGTGACAGCTGGTCACCAGGGGAGCATAGGGGAAAAGAAGAAATCACACCTAATCTGTTGCTCTCGGGATTCTGCTCAGCTAGGCGTTCTTCCACTGCCAAACTGCTCACAAGATGGTCAAGTGGTGTCTGGCCAGCCATTCACCATCAGTCTCCCTCTATTATTGTCCCTGCTTGGCCTCTCCTCCCAGCAAGCACTCCACCCACCTCTCTAACCAGAATTTTCATCTGTGTCTGTTTTATTTTGTCTCTTGTATCTTTGTTGTAGAGGGCCCATGTAGTGCATCTGTCTAGTCTGCCATCTTGCCAGAAGTCCAGGTTGCCATTTTTTAAAAGTACACTTTTCACATTAGAATTATTTTAAATTTACAGAAAAGTTACAATGATAGTAGAGGAGGTCTGTCATTTAAAATAGAGCTGTTGTGTCTGTTCATCTTTCAGTTATCTTTTCAGCATTTAACATCCTGTCTTTTTAATCTCCATGCACAGGCTTCACCATTAATGCAATTATCCAGTTTGCCACCATCCTTCATATATAAACACGCAGAACCTGAAATGAAGCATCCAGCTGATAAGAAGAGAGGGTGACACAAGCTTACCATTATAATATAATACTGAAGGTATATAGAGAGACCAACACAGAGTACTAAGGGGGTCATCCTGCAGGAAGAAGAGAAAGGACTTCCTGGAGATTGTGGGCTAGAATGGAGTCTTGGAGAACATGTAAATATCAGTCAGAAAAGTAAAAGTTGGGAGGGCTTTCCAGATAGAAGATCCTAGCAAGGCAAAGGTCCGGCCAGGAGGAAGCTGGCACAATTTGTGTGAGGTTTGACAGGGCTGTCCTGAGAGGCAATGGCTCTGCTAGAAGTCTTCTGAGAGGATGGTTACTTGGAGTGAGCAAGTCTGGCAGCTGCCTTCAGGGAAGCCCTCTAGAATCTCCCCAAAAAGTCGATCCCCACAGCTCACACTTTGTCTTCTTTCAGCTCTGGATTGTGCCTGTGGTTAGGCAGCCTTCATCCTTAGCAGAACCAGGAGACAATTCTTTTTTTTTTTTAAGCAGCATGTCACACTTATTGAGGACCTGGGTTTGGGCGATAGTAGTGAAAACCAGGTAAGGAACTCTCCGTGGTGAAGGGACTGGGACCTCACGAAGGAAGCGCTCATAGAACAACTCCAGAGCTCTGGATCTACCATAAGATCCAGGACGTCAGTTTCCCGCACTTGCAAGTGAAAAAATCAAGATATTAAAGAAAATACTGTGAGTTAGGAATCTGGAGACGGGACTCCCTCTGTGGCTACCCCACCCTGGCAGAGTTTAGAGGGCGGGACTACAGCCAGTGGGGCTCAGAAAACCATTGCTAAAGCAGTACAAAGACATTTACAAAAAAAAGAGACGCCAGAGACAGCATATTTCTCCTTTTTTTTTTTTTTACCTGTCGTGCCCTTTTTGCTCAGCCTGGACAACATCAGGCGGGACAGTTTTCCCACGGTACAGAGAGAGGGAGCTTGGCGCACTTATGACATCAGCCGTGGAGACACAGCCCTAAAATTTTCTCCTGCAGGACCCTTGGTGGCTGTGCACCGTTGAGTTGGTTCCAACTTCGGGCGACTCTGTGAGGGGGTTTCCAGGGCTGTGGGTCTTTGGGGGAGCAGAGAGCCTCGCCTTTTTCCCACGGTGAGGCTGGTGTTTTTGAGCTGCTGACCTTGTGGTTCACGGCCCCATTCATGGCCACTGCACTACCTGAGCTCTCTGCACAGGACCCATATAAAGCAATCTGTAAAACTCCAACATAAAAGGACTCAACCATCTCTAGAATTGCACTGTGCACATGCAGATACCTAACTGACCTTCAGAGACAAAAATAGTGGACAATCTTTCTCCCATTAACTTCTTAATATCTACCTGCACACCTCTACTGAAGTGCTGGAGGAGGGGCCTGAGCGAGCGGACACCCTCACCCACTGCTTCCACCTTGCACACACACTGCCTGTGTAGCTCTGGACAGTTAACCACAGCTTCATTTCTGTTCCAAAGTGGTGGTTTTTGTCTCTACATTCATATTACTTCTGCTTTTGGTCCTTTTGATCACACATCTT
>NW_006408641.1:7430658-7440071 GCF_000296735.1 Chrysochloris asiatica
CCTCAACATAATCAAGAACATTTATACAAAACCAACAGCTTACATTACTCTCAATGGAGAGAAACTGAATGCTTTCCCTCTGAGAATAGGAACCAGACAAGGATGCCCTTTATCACCACTCCTATTCAATATTGTGCTGGAAGTTTTAGCCAGAGCTATATGGCATGATAGAGAACTTAAAGGGGGAAAGCCTTTAAAAGCAGCCCCAGATAACCAAGAGGGGTCCCCAAGTGGCCTGGCCTCTCAAACTGCTCCGGTGGAGAAGCTTGGGGATGGAAGGCAAGAGACTCACCTGGGTGGGGGAAGGGGGTGCAGCCAGACACACAGCAGCCAGGTGGGTGGGGGCAGAGCAGGGACACACACAGGCGGCTCACCACCAGCATCCCTTAATAAAACATGGAAGGTGGTGTGACAGAAAAAAAAGGGGTGGGGGGAATAAATATGACCATTTTCAACCATAAAAAAACCTGTGTACATGGCTGGCTCCTGGCAACCGGGAGGGCAGCGGCGGGTGGGAAGGCGGCCCTATTTGTAGAGGATGTCGTAATGCCCGCCGGTAAAGAAGGTAGACCTTGGGCTCTGAGTTCTCAGGGAAGACGTGTGGGTTTGTGGTACTGCCCTCCCCAAGGTCCATGTACTCTACCTGGATGGAGACACCGAGGGTCTGGGCTAGCGCAATGACATGGATGTAGTCACTCTCCTTGCACATGGGCTCCCCCTCCTGCTGGTAGAACTCCTTGGCCCACCCACCCTCGATGAAGTGCTTGAAGAACTTGCTCTCGCGCTGCAGGTAGCCCAGGTGAGCAGCTGCAGGTAGACCACCAGGTAGTCTGAGGTGCTGTGGTCATTGAAGGAAGCCAGCAGGTCGGTGACAGAGGCCCGCTTTTCCACCTGCTCCATCAGGTCCATGAACGTGTTGTGGACTCAGTGAAACCCTGGAACACCAGGTCCTCTTTACTCTTGGCAGACACAGCCTTGAACCACTGCAATTCCTTGCTGTCCTCCAGGAGCGCCTCCAAATGGGAGAATGTAAACGCTCAGTAGAAACAGTTCCCATCGGGCCTGGTCTTAGGGATTTACAAGTGCTTTTTGTGGAGGTCCTTGATCTTCTGTTGATAGATGTTAACATCCTCAGCATACTCCTTGTACATGACCAAGAGTTCCAGCCGCTCCGAGACCAGAGGGTTCTGCATAGCAATCTCTTGCTGAATGTGGCCCTGCTGAGCCATGATGCTTCATCATAGGCCAGACAGTTAACACTTTCAGAGTCGCTGCCCAGCGCCTCTGCTGCTGAGGTTCCTCCGCCACCATCTTCAAACAGCACTGCACAATTAACCCCAGGAGGCAACTCTTTAGAGATCAAGCATTTGAGGACTCACTGTGGTCATGTGCTCTTCCACACTTCCATAGAGGATCTCATTTCATTCTCTTCACAAACCTATGCACGCAGAATTATATTTAAAACTCCTTTTCTAGAAGCAGAATCGGAGGCACAAAGAGATAAGTACTTTCATCCCAACCCTGGTCACATGTCCAGATCTGACTCACCAGCCTGGTGCGGAGCATTTAACTGCTATGGTATTTCTCTTTCAGTTTAATGAGTGTGAATCATCTCCAATCTCTTATGGTGGTTTATGGAGATTGCAACTAGGCCAAGTGTCAGAAGAGCATCACCTCAACACTCTGACACAGGGGAGTAGGATCCCTGGTTGACAGATAGGACCATGGCACCAGCACACTGAACACACGGGAGCAGGGGCGGTAGTAGGGGGTAGCCCCCAGGTGTCTGACCACCCACCAGGGATGCTCTACCTTGTCTTCTCTTAGGGGCTTCTTGTCTGCAGGACCTTGTTCCAGGGTGAGAGGGGTGCTTGACAGACTTACCCGTTTCTCATTAGACAGGTTGTTCACATTAATCCCACAGGCTACATCCGGTTTGGGGAAGGTTTCAGACCAGCCATCTTGTGTACAGTTTCGAAGCATGGAACCTGTGGGTGCCAAGCATTTGCGAGTGAGCAATGGAGACACAGCCTTGGTCCAGTAAGTACCTACCCCAGAGGCCTTGCTCTTCAAAGCTTGGTTGGATGGCAGAAGGGCGAATGGATAGGGATACAGAGCCTACTCTAATCTAACTAGAGAAGAGGCGAGAGCCTTCCAACAAGAAGTTTGTAGAGCAGGAGGCTAAAGATTGAAAAAGGGGAGTCAGTGGCCAAGAAGAAAGTCTTGGAGAGTTGTGGGGAAGAGTTGCCTCTTGTCCTCAAATGGCCTGGCTGCATTTTGTACTCTGGGCAGTCAAGGAGGGCTGGGTTCTGATCCTTAGAATCTAGCAGGTAGTGGGAAGCAGGGTGTAAGCCTGTGGATGGGAGTCCTGCCATTTCCTTTTTTCAAACTCTTGTTCCATTCAAATAAAATAAAACCCAAACCAGTTGCCATTAAATCCATTCCAATTCATAGCAAAGCCCATGCATGTCAGAGTAGAACTGCCCATAGGGGTTTTCAATGGCTGATTTTTCATAAGTAGATTACTAAACCTTACTTTTAAGGCACCTCTGAGTGGACTTGAACCTCCAGTCTTTAGTTAGCAGTCAAGTGTTTTAACCATTTGTACCAGTCTATGGGACCCCTTAACAACCCCAGCTGCTGATTGCATTCTGGGCCTGGTATGCTTCTCTTTACAGTCTCCAGGATTTAGAGTCAAACCGGTTCTACTGAGCTGGAGAAATATAGGTAACATTCAAGAAGTTGCCATTATGCTAAGTGCTGATCCTCAGACAGCACCAATGAAGGTGTTGCTGGTTCATTTTACAGATGAGGAAACCAAGGCTAGAAATGGGTAACACTGCCCATTCAGGATCTGATACGGCTGGGTTTGGACCCAAAGCCTGGGTCCCATCCCTGCCCTATCTCTACCTATGTCCCTAGGGGCAGCTTCTAGCACTTGAAGACTGTAGCCCTTGGCATCTGGGCATGCCTGGCCTACTCAGAGTCAGGAGAGTTGTCCTGCAAGGTGCCGGGCATCTGAGCGCTGCTCCTGAGTTTGAAACCCAGCTCTGCTCCTGGTCATTGTGCAGCTTTCCGTGCATCACTTCTGTGTCCAAACAGGAGATGTGACCCACACTGCAAGTGTCTGGTCAGGATGAAAGCGGATCACTTACATGAAGAGTCCAAGCTGGGGCTGGGCACAGAGTGGCTACTCCAGGGTGTTGTTGCTGCCTCCTTTGGCCTTTCTAAAATAGGCATGAGTGGGTGGGACTCAGAGTCTTGGGATTGAGGGGAGGGGCAGAGATTACTGTGATGAAATCAAGAGAGCTAAACTGTCAGATGGAGTCAGGAATACCCATAAGGCCAGAGGGAAGGACAGGAAAGTGTGGTTAAATGTCAGAGGGTAGGACAGAAGGTGAGTTAAGGCAACAACGACTCCCAGGAGCCCAGCCGGAAGGAAATCAGCCAGGAAATCAGGCATGCCTGGAGAGGCTGGCTCACCCAGCGCCCCAGGCCTACCTGCTTTGGGGTTCACTCCTCACTGACCCAGCAGGATTCCTCCTGTAGAAGCTTCAAATGATCAAAGCCAGGTGATCAGAGCCACTCACAAGGTGCTGCCCCCTCCTGGCAGGGCAGCCCAGGGCCCAAGAGGCTACTGAAGGGCCTTTGGTAAAACTGTAAAGGAATCAAGGGTGGCCTCTCTCTGGGGTACTTTTAAACCACACCCTTCCCATGAATTAATTCCTATAGGTAAGGGGTCCTTGACCAGGTCAGGTCCAGGTCCATGTTCTCCCCATGGGAATGCTGAAGTAGTAATTTTTTTGGGTAAAGTTATTGTTGGCATCTGTTGTCGTTAAATTGGCCCCCAACTGAAGGTGGCTCCATGCACAACAGAAATGAAACGCTGCTGGGTCTTGTGCCATCTCCGTGCCTGGTTGCAGACTGGACTGTTGCAATCCAGAGGGGTGTCGTCAACTGAATTTCACAAGGAGATGGTCAGGCCTTTCTTCCTAGTCTGTCTTATGCTGGGAGCTCTGTTGAACCCTGTTGAGTATCATAGCAACACACAAGCTTCCACAGACAGATGGGTGGTGACTACACAGGAAGTGCAGTGGCTAGAACCAAACCTGGATCTCCTGAGTAGAGGACAAAACTTCCACCACTGAACCACCACCGCCCCAAATTTGGAAGCTTTTTGCAGATTCTCTGAGGGCTCCAGGAACGTAATTCAATTAGGAATCACTATTGCTTTAAGGCCTGGATACCCACTAAGGGAGCGAACAAAGAGTGCTAAGGCCAGGTCAGGCAATGTGCTTTTAAATAAGAGACTCTAGAAGACCAATACTCTTTAAGTGCAAAAAACAAACTTAAGAGAAATACTGGGGTGGGTCCAGCCTACAGGCTTACGAAGTAAATGCTATGAGAAAAAAATTACTTTCTGATTTAGTTTTTTTTTTTTCTTTCTTGAATGAGGAAGGGTTCAGAACACCACTATAGACTCATTGGGTAGTCCTCCCTGTAAACGGATTGGGGCAGGGAGTTAGGCCCTCTGGAATCCTGTAAGGCACCACAGAGGGGAACCACGCATTCTGAGAGAAGAGGAGGGACAGCAGTCTAGTCTGACCTGGAGGTGGAACTCTGGGGAGAGAAGGTCCTTGGTGAGTAACTTCTTGTATGCTCTGAGAGCAACAGCCTGGAACCTGGCCCCCAGGGTGAGAACCCCTCTCCCAGAACCCCAAGGGGCCTATCTGACACTCAGTACAGTGTCTCAGTGTGAAATGACACACTGCCCACTGGACCCTGCATCCCCACAGTGCCACCATGTGGCAGTAGAGAGAAACTGCAGCAAAGGTAAGCTTGGGACCCCAGCATTCCTTCCCCACAGTCAGCCATTGGGTAACTCTCTGGGTAGTGAGCAAATTGAGGGCAGGGGAACCTCAAGAGGGAGACTGAGGGTTTCTAGTTAGCAAGGTGGGTGGTGGCTCAAGGAAGTGACAGGAGCAGCATCTGGTTACTCATGTGGACATGTGCACCAGTTCTGATGGGCTCCTCTGTGAAATTATAGGCATGGGACTCTGGAAAAAGAGAAAGTTCTGATTCCTCTTCAGCCAGCCTCAGAGAGAGCACAGGATAGGGCTGGGAGACCATCGTCTAGTCATGATTTTATAGCTCACCAGTATGGTGCTCCAGGTTGACAGTTTATGAATGGATCTGAGCTCCTGGTCCCCAGAAACAGGAAGGGCGGGATCAAAAGGTAAAGACCGTCAGTGAACATGTCTGTGAGGTGTGTATGTGTGGAGGTGGTGGTGGTGGTGGTGGTGGGGATTTCAGGAGGAGAAGAGGGATAAGAAGGGAGAGAAGGAGGGCAAAAAGGAACAAGATACAATCTTAAAATCTGATGTCCAATCACAGCCTTACAGTAAAGATAGGATTTGTTGTTTTGTTGTTAAACGTCATCAAATCGATTCCAACTCATAATGACCCTGTATAGGGTTTCGGGGGAGCAGCTGGTGGATTTGAACCACTGACCTTATGGTTTGCAGTACAGTGCTAATCCTACAGCCAGAAAATGGAGGCTCAGAGACAATGAGTAAGTTGGGCATTAAGGCAGAGGCTGGCAGCGGACTGGATGGCACTTCCTGTGCCCTTGGCTCTGGCTGAGGGGGGGGATGTATTCAGAAGCTTTCAGATTCTCCTGACTCCCCACCCCACCCCACCCCAGCCTACCCCATGTAATCCCTGGGTCCCTTCCCCTCCCACGGTCACTCTGGAAGCTGTATGTTCAGGACGCTGAAGTCACAGGTTGTAAGGTATTGGGGCCCTGAACCACTATATGAAAAACCTCCCCCAAAATCCCACTTCTGTCAAGTCAATTCTGATTTACAGTGGACCTAAAGATAGAACTGTTCATAGAATTTCCGAGCCTGTAAAATTTTAAGGAAGTAGAATGCCACACCTTTCTCCTGCGGAGCAGCTAGTGAGCTTGAACCACTGACCTTTTAGTTAGCAGCCTATCACTTAACCCATTTTGCAACCAGGGCTCCTATGTGGAAGACAGCTACCTGACTGGAAGAATTTGTATATGACAGCAGCTAGCCTTTTACATCCAGTGAAGAAGGAAGGAGTAAACTTCAAACCTGTCTATCCAGTCCCTTGCCTGCCCCTAAATCGGGACTATTGAGTCAGGCTGAGGGGAATGGTGAGCTAGAGCAATGCATTTTCTAGATCTTCATGTGCATGTGTGCATGTGTGTGCATACCATGTGTGCCCATGTATGCTGGAGGATGATAGTGAGAGCAGGCTGCACCCCTCTCCCAGATGCATGGTATCCGGGGCCTTCTTTCCTTGCCTAAGTTTGGTGGTGGTGTTAAATGATCTCTTCCTTAGTTCATACGTGTGGAGGACCTCATCTGGCAGCTTTCCCTGCCCTGCATGAGGGAGGGAGAAGGAACAGAAGGCCAGGCCCTTACATGCACGATGACCCCAAACTTACCCCACCTCTCCCCCAGGGTTACTCCACTCATTGGGCTGAAGACCACCCTCTACCAAGACCTCAAGAACAAAGCACTGGTTTTGAAGTCAGAGAAAGCTGGGTTCTAGTCCTAGTTTCTCTACCTGCTATTGGTAACATGTAACCCTAGGCAAATGGTTAAGCTTTTGTTAGTCCCAGTTATGATTGCTTTTTACTAGGTCAAGTGGGACAAATAGAGGAATTGCAGGGGTTTTGTGATGATTACATGGGCCCATATACAAAGGAACTTGAAAACGTTGTGCAAAATGGAGTGAAAAGATCATGGAGTTTCCCCTCAAACTTTCTGAGGCCTCCGTGTATATAAAAAAGCCATTAACCAATGCCAGTCCTTGTCATTCTCCCTGTTTTAGAAAAGCTCTTCACTTTGTTGTTGTTGTTAAATGCCATTGAGTTGGTTCTGACTCATAGCATTTCCAAGGAGGGTTTCCAAGGAGCGGCTGGTGAGATTGAACCACCGACACTGCAGTTCAAATCGACTCTGTAGTCCAGCACATTAACCCACAGTGCCACACCAGGACTCCAAGCTCTTCAATTTGGTGCCTGAAATTACAGAAATCCTCCTAAACTGAAAGCTTTCCTCTGGCAAGAACTCCCCAGGAGTCAGGGGTCCCAGAGGACATGCTTGTACAGGGCCTTGCAGAACAGGCACAGAGGAAAGGCACTTTGTGAAAGGCTGGACTGGGACCCACAGATGAGGAGGGCTAACGCAAGAGCCCTGATTGCTAATGGCGGCAGAAACATGGTAGGAAGAGAACCCAAAACACCAAACCCATAGCTGTCCAGCAGTTTCTGACTCCTGGCATCTCCACGTGTTACAGAGAGAACTAACTGCTCCATAGGTTTTCATGGCTTGAGTCTTAATGAAACCACATTGTCCAGCCTTTCTCCCAAGGTACCACTGTGTGGGTTTGAACCACCAACCTTTAAGTTCCTAGCCAAGTACAAACTGAGTCACCAGTGGTGGGAGTAGAGGTGGGGCAGAGAGAAGCAAACCCAACCTCCTTCATCACTCTCCTCACATTGTCCTTTGTTGGGACCTTGTGAACTGAACCCACCACTCGACTCCCCAGCAGGGTTTCTATTCCCTACAATGGACTTCTGCTGATTACTTGACCCAAGCAAAGGTTCCTTGATCTTAGACCTTCAGGCCGAGGCTCCTTCCTACCCAGAGCCCATCCCTCAGCTCCTTAGCCAGTTCTACTGGGTTGGGCCATGTGAGAGCCACATTCTGGCCATTACCGTTTTTGCCTGTGAGCATCTGGAGGAATCGCGGACACTGCACTTCCACAGTCCAGCCTGGCATGGCGGAGGGCCAGCAGCTCATATTGTCCCACAGTCCCTCGCAGCCTGCGGAGGAGAGCAGCAGCATCAGACAGGATGAGTGTGGGCCCACCTCGTCCCCAAACCTAGCACCCTAGCCTGCTCCAACACCCACCCCAAGAGAACTTTCTTGTGGCTACCAGAGTTCCCATTAGACACTGGAGCCTTGAAATCAGGGACCAGTGGTATCTAATATACCTTTTCATTTTCAGGGCCATGAACTCTGCCATCTACATAGTAAGTGATTATTGGTGAAAACATAAATGAACTAAGGAATGAAAGCAAAGTTGGGTGTTACAAGTACAGAACTCAATCTTTCCAGAGTAGACAACACATCTTGCATTAAACAACTAGACAATGCTTGGCCTCCATCCTGGCTGCACAATATAGTCATCTGGAGAGTTTGAAAAGTAGACCTAACTGGGTCCTACACTCAGGGATTATGTGGTGCTTCTAGTGTCTTTGTTCCACATAATTTTCTGCACTGAGTGTGTGGATTTTCTTTGCATTTTCAGTTCTGCTAATGCTTACTAAATCTTCCTGATTTTCCTGTTTAAAATTTTGATCTGTAGGAGTATTCACTATCTTTGAGGTTACCCTGCAATTTATTAACATTTTCCATATATAAAACAATCTGTTTTATCTTAACATCTCCTTGCCTTTTGGAAGTTCTGTATCTACATTATTCCCTCTTTATGCTTTGTAGTTGACTTCATTATAAATTGACATATTTTTTTACTTTTAATACTAACCACCACCACCACCATGCAATAAGCACTGGACTGTGAACCAACCACAAGGTCCGAGGTTCAAGTCCTTCAGCTAATCCGCAGGAGAAAGATGAGGATTTTTTGCTTCCTCGAACATTGAAAGCCTTGGAAACCCTATACAAGGTCGCAATGAGTCAGAACCAACTCAACAACATTTAAAATCAACAATAACAATATATCTGGATTGAGTTCTGGGTCTTGTTGTCATGTATGGAAATCTCAGGTTGTTGTTTACTGTTGTTGGTTCTCAGTTCAAAGAACACACTTAAGCATTTTTTGTAAAGTAGCTCTTATCATTACAAATTCCTTTAATTTCTGTTTATCAAGAAAAATTCTAATTTTGTCATTGTATTTTAGGGACAGCTTTGCTTGGTTGGCATTTTTTTTTCTTTTAGTGTTTTGTCTATGCCATCTCATTGCTTTCTTACCTGCATGGTTTCTGCTTAGTCTTACTGCTTCTCCTTTGTAGGTAACTTCATTTTTCCTGAGCTGCTCTCAGGATTCTTGTCTTTGGAGAGTTTGGTTATGATATGTCTTGATGATATTCTTTTGTGCTCTGTCCTGTTTGGGGTTTGTCCAGCTTCTTCTTGTATGCTTATCTTCTTGTCTTTCATCAACTCTTCAAAAATTTTCTCTGTGCTTTTTCTTGTTTCTTCCTGTTCTGGAATGCTGATCACCCAGAAGTTGTTACTCTTCATAACTCAGGCTTTCTTCAGATTTTTTCATTCTTTTTTCTGAATGTTCTCCCATTGTTGTTGTTAAATGCTGTTGAGTCAGTTCCAACCCATAGTGACCCTGTATAGGGTTTC
>NW_006408641.1:7440171-7441386 GCF_000296735.1 Chrysochloris asiatica
GAAGCCAAATCTATCAATACTGCTAAAATAGAAGAGCAAGCAGAACAAAGGATAAAAAAATCTGAAGAGCGTCTATGATTCATGCTGGATAACATGAAGAGGAACAACTTAAGAATTATTGGCATTCCAGAACAGGAAGAATCAGAGAAGTCCACAGAGGAGATAGTTGAAGAGCTTCTGGAAGAAAAGTTCCCTAGCATCTTGAAAGATGAGAAGATAAACATTCAAGAAGCCGAATGTACCCCAGGAAGGATAGATCCCAAAAGAAAGTCACCAAGACATATAATAATCAAGCTCTCTAAAATCAAAGACAAGGAGAGAATACTAAAAGCGGCCAGGTAGAAGAGAAATGTCACTTTTAAAGGCAAGCAAATCAGATTAAGCTCTGACTATTCAGAACAAGCCAAGCAGGCAAGAAGGCAATGGGAGACATATGCAAAGCCCTACAAGAAAAAAAAACAAAAAACTGTCAACCAACAATCGTCTATCCAGCAAAACTATCAATCAAATACGATGGTGTGATCAAGATATTCCATGATAAACAGAATCTGAGAAATTTTATCAAAACCAACCCAACGCTTCCAAATATCCTAAAGGGAGTCCTGTGGACTGAAAACCAACAAGAACAGACAACAAACAGAGATTGACAGGCGTGGCAACACCACCTGGAACTCAGTCAACAGAAAGCACAGTCCAGAACAGAACAAGACTACAACAACAAACTCAAAGGAGCTGGGAGGCCAACTGAAGATCAAAATTATATCAATGTCAAAGAAAGGAAAAACATTGCAACAGAGACCCAGGTGGTGAGGATGTCAGGTAAATAACAGGATACAATGGATTCTCTTAAATGGAGAGAAAAGTTAATAGAATATAAGGTAACCCCAAAGAAAGTTAATACTTCACAACTTACCACGAAAATGAGCTTCCAAGCAGAACAAGCAAACACAAGAACTACGAAGAAACTGACAAGAAGTAGCACAAAAAACACAAACCCAACACAAAAAGGAATGCAGAACAAAAGAACAACACCACCAAAAAAGTAACATAATGGCAGCAATTAATTCATACCTATCAATAATTACATTGAATGTCAATGGATTGAATGCACCAGTGAAGAGACAGAGAGTAGCAGAATGGATAAGAAAACAAGACCCTTCAATATGCTGCCTGCAAGAGACACAACTTACACACAAAGACAAAAACAGGCTAACA
>NW_006408641.1:7443956-7452587 GCF_000296735.1 Chrysochloris asiatica
AGGACACCTAGAATACTAATATTCAGAGATTCATCTTCAAGCTCATTAATTTGGGTTTCCATTGCTTTGTATCTACTCTTTTGCCCTTTCAATGTATTGTCCATTTCTGAAATCTTAGTATTAATCTTCTGGATTTCTAATTGCAAGTTTTGTATTGTTTCAAAATTTGCATTTATTTTGTCTGTTTGTTCTTGTTGTTTTCCTGAATTCTTCTAAAGTTTTTACTGTGTTCTCCTTGCTTTCCTCTATTTTTCTATCAATCCTTTGAAGGGGCCTAATTATCATTCTTTCAGATTCTTTTTCAGTCAGTTCCATTATCTTTTCTTCCTCAGAAACGTTTTTTGGCTCTGCATCTTGGTCATTTGTTTGAGCCATTCTTTCCTGTTTCTTCATGTGAGCTAAAATTGTCTGCTGTTTCCAGGGCATTGTGGGGTTGTTGTATTCATATTTAATTAATGATTGTATCTTTGTGTGTTTCCAGGCTCTCACCAACTGTCTCCTGTGGGTGTAGTTAGAGAATGGAAGCATGTACACTGTTCTTGTTTGACATTCATGCACTTGAGTTTACAGTGGTTTTGTCTGGTGTTGGCTGACCAGGTGGCATAGGAGCTGGTACTCAGAGATTATGATTTAGTCTGTCTTAAGTGGAGCCCAGGTGTGATATTGTGCTAAAACTTTCCAGGTGATTCTAAAAGAAAGATTTTGTGGCGAACTCTTGGTCCCAAGATTGCCAAACTTTAATCAGCTTGCAATGTAGTCACCCAGAGAACTTGTGAAAACACAGGTTATTACACTGTATGCTTAGTGTTTCTGACTTAGCAAGTCTGAGAATTTGTATTTCTAACAAGTTCCCAGTTAATGCTGACTCTGCTTGTTGGGAGGCCACAGATCAAGCACCTCCATCCTGGTCTGTGACAGCAGCTACAGCAGAGTTGCTATTATATTTTTGTTGGGATATCGTTGAGGAAAGAGCCCTGGTAGCATAATGGATTATGAACTGGGGCGTTAATTGAAAGGTCAGTAGTTCAAATCTACAAGTTGCTCCATAGGAGAAAGATGAGGCTTTCTGCTCCTCAGAAACACTATATAGGGTCACTATGAGTTGGTAGCACATGACCATCACCATTGTTGGGGATGTTGTTCACTCCCTTACAGTGTTCCCTTTATGAGACTCTACCTGGAAGAGAACCTGGTCTTGGTATCAAGAGAAGCTGAACTTCTCCTGAACAACTAGTATATTCTAGCCCTCTAGATATTTGAATAGAGTCCTGGTGTGGGGTTGTGGGTTAATGCACTAGACTGCAGTTGGTTTGAACCACAAGCTCGGTGGTTCAAGCTCACCAACTGTTCCTAGGAAACCCTATACAAGGTTGAATGGGTCGGAACTGATTGGATGGCACTTAACAACAACAACAAAGAGATTGAATATTATTATTTATTTTGTTGTTGAAAATAGACACAACTGAACATACACCAATTTCACAATTTCTATGTGTACAATTCAATAACACTAATTATATTCTTCATGTTGTGCAACCATTCTTATGCTCCTTTTCTGAGGTTTTTCTTTTCCATTTTAATGAACTCAGTGACCCCAAGAGCTTCCTGTCTGACCTTTTGAGTTGCTGTTGACAATCTCATCGGAACTAGAGCTTAAAGTCTAAAGCATGGGTTTGTGGAAGGCTGCAGTCTACAGCCAGAGCCTTAGCTCCATTTTGAGGCTTAACATAAATTCAGACTCCATTTGAGTTCAACAGTGTGGCTATGCTTAGACAAGCCCAGGGAAAATCCAGGAATAGGCAGTGTGTCCTCAGGAAGAGTATGGTTGAAAGTAGATTATACAGAAAAATGCTTACACAAAGAACTGGGGAACTTGCCTGGGGACTTACTGAAAATAGCCAATTAGAAAGGAGCTCTGGTAGCATAGTGGTTATGAATCTAACCTCAAGGTCGGCAGTTCAAAACTACCAGCCATACTGTGGGAGAATGAGGAAGCTTTCTGCTCCCGTAAAGATATTACAGCCTCAGAAACCCTGTACAGGGTTGCTATGAGTCGGAACTGACTCCATGGTACTTAACTACAACAACAACAGCCAATTAGATGCAAGTCACCTAATTTAAGTTATAGGTTGGAGTCCTGGTGACTATGATTCAGGACTGAATTATGATGAGTCATACCTCGACCACCACACAACCAGGTAACCAAAACCCCAGAACTAACCTTATAACCCTCCATATGATAAGCACTGGATTGTGAACTTTCAAGTCTGCCAGTCCCTCTGCAGGAAAAAGATGAGGATTGCTGCTCTCATGAAGATTTAAAGCCTCAGAAACCCTAAACAGGACTGATATGAGTTGGAACCCACTCCATAGCACTTAACAACAACATTATGTACGTATCCCAGTCATGGTCCTTCCTCCACTTCTGTATTCCTGTTTGTGGCAGTGATGAATTGACCCGCCATTAGTCATGATCTTGTGGTAATTCCCTTTGTTCTCTGTTGTTTAGATAATGAAGACTGGCTGTGAGTCTATCTGTCTCTGTACTCTTGGCATGCTGATGGTTTCCTTCATCCAGATGGTTTTGTTTGTCTTGTCTTAATAAAAGAGTCTCTACAGAACTTAATAAAAGGAGTCCTGGTGTGGCACTTTGGGTTAATGTGCTGGACTACAAGGTTGGTTTGAACTGAAGGTTGGCAGTTCAAGCTCACCAGCCACTCCTCAGAAACCCTATACAGGGTCGCTGTGAGTCGAAACTGACTCAATGGTACTTAACAATAACAACAACATAGAACATGTTTGGAGTCCTGATGGATAAGCACTGGGCTAGTAACCACAAATTGCTCCTGGGTCATTATGAGTCAGAACTGACTTGATGGCACTTAACAACAACAACAACATAGACCATGTTTGAATCTGGGTCTTCTTCCTCTAGCACAGATTCCATATTCTTTAAAAGAACATAATTCTCCAGGCAGGCATTTACTGATTCAACTAACCTATTGGAGTCCTGGTATGGCACTGTAGGATAAGCACTAGACCCAATGATCGGTTTGAACTGTAAGGTCAGTGGTTCATACTCACCAGCTGCTCTTCATAAACCCTATACAGGGCCGCTATGAGTCAGAACCAACTCATGGCACTTAACAATAACATTGTTTGGTTTAAAGATGACTTCAGGGGATATTTTTGGATTATGGTTTCAAGATGATCACAGGGCGATCATTTCAGCTATTCATCCAGCCTCCATGGCTGCAGAAAAATCAGAATTCTATGAATATTTGAAATTCTATTCTGCATTTTCCCTTTTGCTTATATAGTTTTATTTATTTTGTTGTTGAGAATATATACAGCAAAACTTTCACCAACTCAACAATTGCTACAGGAACCATTTAGGGACATTGATCACATTCTTTGAGTTATGCAACATCCTCACCCTCCTTTGATGAGTAGTTCTCCCACATTAATATAAATTCACTGCCCTCTAAGGTGCCTATCTAATCTTTTGGGTTGCTGTTGTCAATTAGAACCCATATAGATAGAGCTTTAAAAAGCATTCTGCTCAAGGCAGACATTCTTAGTAATTAATCATTGGTTTTAAGAAAACTTCAGGGGATGTTTTTGATTCAAGGTTTAAAGATTATCTCATGGCAATAGTTTCCACTTTTTATGACTCCAGGAAATATGGAATCCAGGAGTATTTGACATTCTGTTCTTCATTTCCCCCCTTTTGACCAGTATTCTTCTAGGAAATGTTTGTTTAAAATGCCCAGCATTGGTAGTCAGTCACTATCCAGTTCTTCTAGTCTCATGGCAAAGGAGACAGTTACCTACACATTCCACTTCCTCCTCCTATTCCTGACTCTCCTTCCTCTGTTGCTCCATGTAAATTGAAGTTAATTGCTGTAAGCTTTTAAGACTCCAGACACTGAATCTTAAAACTGACTTTCATGGTTTCCTTTCTGACTTGACTGCCAGGGAGCCCAGAACCAGATCTGTGACCTACTTCTAGTATCTGAAAGTCTTTGAACTGAATCAAAAAGACCACTGGGTGTCTTTAATGCAAAACTAGGTGCTGCTTATGCACAGCTTTCTGGGTTATCTGGTTCTGTGGCTTCAGCTGGTCTATTGTTAACATTTGAGCTATTTTTACAACTCTGTAAATTATAGATAACTGAAAGCAATGTAAATCGTTCTTGCCTATAGGCATACAGGTAAGTTTAGTCTAATCGAAATATAATTGATTACCTTCTCCTCCCCAGTTTTGCATTGACTTTCAAACTAATCGTACTGTTCTGCTTATATACCTGGTACTTTAAATTCTCCTATGAAACAGAGGTAATATCTTACTGGTTCCCTCATTCATCACATGATAGGTACTTATTTTATATTTGTATGTTATTGTTGCTGTTGTTAAGTGCCATCAAGCTGGTTCTGACTCAAAGCAACCCTGTATGGGACTTTGGTGGATTTGGACCACTGTGGCCAGATTAAGTCTGAGAGAGAAACTAGCTTGTCTGGTCTCGGTGCATTTTCAACTACACACTGCCTTATTTCGGCAGTTCGGTCATCAGAGGTACCTGAAGTACTCAAGACAATGGCATCTGAAAGAAAAAAAAAAGTCAACTTTTTATTTTCATTGAGTGAAGGTTTGCAGTGCATAGTCTCAACTTTATATTCAACAAATCATACACTTCGTTGCATCTTGATTGTAATCCCCTCAATCCACTTCTTCCTGGGTTTCTTGTTTCCATTCCTCCTTCTTTCCCCACCCTTCTGAATTACAACCGTATGTAAATGCTGTCCTCTTGATGTCCAATGGTTGACCATTCTACAGTGTGTGTACCAACCTATATATCTACTGCTTAGATGAAAATGGATCCACGGGGGTAAATTCAGTTCCATCAGTCTCTATCTGACCAGTAAGACTGGTCTTTTTTGGGATTTTGAGTTTGTTCTACATTTTCTACCACTCTATCCAGGATCTTCTAATGTGATTCCCTTCAGAGAAGTTGGCAGTGGTTACCAGGCACCAGATGGTTCTTCATGTCTCAGGGTAGTAAAGTCTCATGGTCACATGCACCTTCAGTTGTCATCACTCTTCTTCCTTCTAACCTTAGATGGCCGCTCATGTGTTTTTAAGATCCCAGTTACTACTCATGAAAGTTTGTAGAACATTGTCTTTGCGGACTATGTTGTTGTTGTTGTTAAGTGCCATTGAGTGGATTCCAACCCATAGCGACCCTGTATAAGGCTTCCAAGGAACAGCTGGTGAGCTTGAACCACCGACCTTGCAGTTCAAATGACTTTGCAGTCTGACGCATTAGCCTACAGCGCCACACCAGCACTATGTTAGGACATCTGAAATTGAATATCAAGGCACAAATTGGAGCTAAGGCTCTGACTAGCTGTAGTCATCTGCAGCCAAAGTGCCCCTAGATTTCAGGCTCTAAGTTACTGGTGACTCATTAATTTCACTCAACATATGTTTTCAAGGTTCATCCATGTTCTAGCTATATTAGAAGGAGCTCTCTGGTAGCGTTGTTGTTGTTGTTGTTAAGTGCCTTCGAGTCGGTTCCGACCCATAGTTACAAATGGGGCTGCTAACCTCAGGGTCAGCAGTTAGAAACTACCAGCTGTTCCTTGGGCAGAAGATGAGGCTTTCTGTAAAGATTTACAGCCTCGGAAACCCTATACAGGGTTGCTATGAGTCGGAACCGACTCCATGGCACATAACAACAGCAGATACATCAGGGCGTCATTTCCCTTTATGGCTGAGTAATACTCCATTGTATTTATATACCACCTTTTGTTTATCCATGCATCCTGCCACTGGACATTTATGTGAAATCTTTCTTGATCTTTCTAGTTGGATGTGCTCTTTCACTCTACTGACTTCCTAAACATTGTGTCTGTACTGTTCTTACAGCATTCAAGATTTTTATGCTTTGTTTGAAAAATGTTTGCACATTTCTCTTATCTGTATTGTCAGACTATAATTTCTGTGACCGTATCTTGCTAACCTTCACCTCTCTTGTGGTGATACACACATTACAGAGTCTTGCACATTAAATAGATGCACAGTAAGTACTTACAAAGTTGAACATGTGAAAATCAGGATGCAACCGTGATATACACTCTTTTAAAAGCCATTCCTTAATATAACTACCCACCAACTGATCTCAGGGAAAAACTGCTTGCTGTGACAGGCTTCTGGGAGGTCCATGCCATCTAGAGGGAGATCACTCGAGGGAGGCTTGGCAGGATCTGAGGTGACCAGCAATAAATCCTCATACCACAACCACTCAGAAGAAGCCTGGGCCCCGATCTTTCCTCACCCATACTAGCTACAGTACTCCATTTCCCTGTCTTCTGGGGAACACAAATACCTTCCTTAGAATGTCATCAAAAGGAGCCCTGGTGGCACTATGGCTATGCATTGGGCTACTAACCATATGGTTGGTAGTTCAAACTCACCAGTAGAAAGAAGATGAAGCTTCTACTCCTGGCAAGATGTACAGTCTAAGAAAGCCTACACAGAGCTGCTTTGAGTCAGAATCGACTCCGTGGCAGTGGGTTTGCTATTTTGGTTTTAAGGTTGCCAAAAGCGTGTGCTCAAAGGACATACATCAAGTCTGGTACAACCCTCCCCTACCCTGAGGCCTCTTTCTTTCTCCTCCTGGCATCTGGAGGGGAGGGTGGGTCAAGCTGACTGTAGAACAATTCTTAGCTCCAGGGAGGGATGGGCTGAACTACTCAGAGGGCAGCTTCACTCACAGCTTTGGTAAAGAGCAGAAATCTCTATTTTCAGACATCAATAATCTAAAGTAAGACTCAAAGCACTGACATCCTCTGTGGTACCTTTATCCTCAGTTAGTGAAGTCTCCCTGGCTACCAGCCCCCTTTCAGAGGTCCAGACATTCCTGTGTACACCAGAAAAACCTGGGGAGCAGGTAGAGGTCCATAGCCCCAGCCCAAGAGATTCGAATTCAGTTTTTCTGGGGCTGGTTCTGGGAATCTGCACTTTAAGACCTTCTTAGAGATGCTGCTGTATGGGGGTCATTAGACTTTGCTGGGAGAATCTCCACACTGCCTTTCCTCCTCCACACAGCTGTTGTTGTTAGGTGCGTATAGTCATTAAGTCGGTTCCAACTCATAGCCACCCTATGCACAACCAAATGAAACTGTGTGGTCCTATGCCACCTTCACGATTGCTATGTTTGCTTCCATTGTTGCAGCCACGGTGTTGATTTACCTCACTGGGGGGAAGGTATTCCTACCACAGCTGAGAGTCCATATTTCAGGGCTCCCGTGAACAGGTGTGATGTGGGGTAGTGAAACTGGGAGAAAGTGGGCAACCAACGCCAGCCTTATCTCCCGAAACCAGAGGAGGTCACTAATGGTGCTCACTCTACCTTGGTGCCTGGGCACAGATGCCTCCCTCACTACTAGGAGAAAGTATCTGAGAGCAGGAAACACCTGACCCACCAGCAGCTGAGGTTTCTGTGTCTGCAGTGGACCCAGCATACAGCAGTGCTCAATAAACATATTGGAGGGATAAACAATGACAAAGGCTAGCGCCGCAGGTTCCTTCACATTCCCCATTATCTGTCCCTCATAAATGGACTTGCAGGAGTAGGCCCTACTTTTCAAGTCCCTGTCAAGGTCCTGACCTCCTAGTTCTCTGTCTATCCACTCACAATCTCTTCCCACCTGAGCAGCCTCCAAAACAAAGCAAAACAAAAAACCTCAACCCTATTACCATCTAGTTGGTTCTGACTCATAGCTAGTCTATAGGGCCAAGTGGAACAGCCCCATAGGGTTTCCGAGGCTGCAATCCTTACAGAAGCAAACTGCCACATCTTTCTTCAGCAGAGCAGTTGGCAGTTCAAGCTAACCAACTTCTGATTAGGGACTCAGTGCGTAACCTCTGCACCAGGTGGAACCAATGCCAGTCTTCCTAGTGCCCTGCTTGCCAGAATCAGGCTGACACCCAGTGGAGGGAGTCAGGGTCGGGAAGGGAACTAGACAGAGGCACAAAGGTAGAGGGGATGCAAAGGGTGGGGCTGAGCCCTGAGGGAACGGGTCTATGAGGATACAGCAGAGAAAAGCAGACCTGGAGGTGTGCAAGGTAAACAGCCACTGTGGCAAGTTTCTCCCCCTGTAGTAGTACCAGCCCTGTGATGGACAGAGGGAATCTGAGGTGCTAGAGAAACCAGGCCAAAGGTCAAGATGCCTGGGTGACTCAGCCCTGCAGTGACAAGGTAGGCTGTGGCCCAGGGAAAGGTGGTGTGGATTGTAGGAGACACCCGGGGACTAAGAGGGCATGGTTTATATGGGGCTTTGACAGGGAGAAGTCCCCATGGGATCGAGGAGTGGGGGATCTGTATCCCTTGAAGAATATGGAAGATGAGAAATTACTTTGATATTCTTGAACCTTCACCCCAAATCTCATGGCTGCTCTGTATTTTGAACTCTTCAAGAGTATGAGGCAGGTATGGAGGAAGGTAGAATCTCCACTGAGTAGTATCCAATCTGTCTGGGCAGGGCTGATGAAAGGAAATGAGGATAGGTCTCTTGTGATACAATAGTGAATAATTGTTATCAGGACTGATTGTGAGGGTTGGAAAT
>NW_006408641.1:7452872-7455603 GCF_000296735.1 Chrysochloris asiatica
TAATGTTCTCCCATGTAAACTGTCACATAATTCACAATAAAACATTAAAAAAAAAAAAGAGTATGAGGCAGGATTCACCACTGTTGGGGAGACTGCTTATGAAATTCAACTGTAATTGCTGCACTCCAGGTCTGAGCAGGGTTCCCCAGAGATCAGCAGATCTCTGGGTGGCTTGGTGCCTCCCACAATGCCCTCGGGATGGTGGCTCACTCTGGGTCTCTGCCATCTGACTTAGTCCAGCATCTGGAGGCACTAGAGGCTTAGGTCACCCCACTTCCTCGTTCCTAAAGCAGAAGACTCCAGCATGAATTTGGGAGTCTTCATCTACACAACAGCTTTCATATCAGCTCTGGGCACTGCCAGACAATGAAAACACAGGTATTTATGACCTCTTGCTGGGAGCAGGTCGGCCAGGGTACTGACTCAAGGCTCTGGTCCACGAAGCTAGGAGGCCAGGCTGGGCTGGCCAGATAGATGCTGCGGGTGCCAGGGAGCCTGGCAGGCTTCCTGGCATGGGTCATGTAAGGCAGGGCCCACAGGGACACTGGACTCATTTTGGCAGAGGGCAGAGCAGTAATGGCTAGCAGTTAGGGTTTTATAGAGGAGAGGGTTACACTGACAGTAATTGCGCTACATCCTGCATGTCAGGCTTGTATACAGAAAAGGTGCTCAGGCTGGGGAAGTGGCACCATAGGCCCTGTGCCAGACCTGCACCATCATTCTGGAATTTAATCCTCACAACTGCCCATATTGGTGGGACAGGATCACTGCCCCATCACAGAGGAGCGGAGCCTGATGCAGAACCACAGAGCTAGTTGTGGTGGGGTTGGGATTGCCACCCAGCCTTTTTGTCTTTTCATCCCTGAAAAGCCCCACCTACAAGGCTGACTCTTGATAGCAAAATGTTATTGTTGTTAAAGCTCTTTTAAGTGGCGTCGAGTCGGTTCCAAGTCATAGCGACCCTGTATAGTTTCTATGTTGCTGTTATGTGGTCATTAGACATTGCTTTGAGAACCTACACATTGCCTTCCTTTCTCCTTTCAGCTGTGGAGAGGCTGATGGGTTTGAATCACCGACCTACAAAGACATACCAGGCAGCTGTTAATTTCCTCAGCACCCTTCAAATGGCCACACTCTTTCTGTGCCTTGGCCTCAGTATCCAGGCTTGGAAGGCACATCTTACTTCCCAGATGTGATGAACAGGCCCTAAATGGATGTATTTTTAGCTGGTGCATGATTAAACCTTTTTAACAGTTACACATTTTTAAGGAAAATATGAAGAATATTATATTATAAAGAAAATTATATCAGAGAATGTAATGTATATTAGCACAGTTGTATTGACACACTTATCACTGCTAAGATTTTATAGACTCTTTTGTTTGGGATGGACCCCTGGTAGTGCTGTGGATTAGGCTGCTAACCGCAAGCTTGGTGGTTCAAACCCACCATCCACTGTGAGGAAGAAAAATGAGGCTGGCTGTAACCGTCAAGATTTAGTCTTGGAAATCCTATATAGGGCTGCTATGAGTTGGAATTGACTCGGTGGCTCTGGGTTTGGTTTGGGGGTTTTTGGAATGTTTAGGATGAGGTCCTGGTTCACATTTCTCGAGGAACCCAAAAACTGGCAGTTTGTATGGACCCATCTATACCAGCAAGATACGGCCTATTGATTTGTTTTCATGAAAATTAAAGCCAAGAAAACTCCATGGAGCAGTTCTACTCTGTATCACATGGGGTTGTTATAAGTCACAGTTAAGTTTTAGTAGGACATTGTTTAGGCTGGAAGCTAAGTTAAAACAAGTAAATTGACATAAAGAAAAAACATATTAAGGAAATCGCAGCATAGGTGGCATGTGGCTGTAACAGATCATGTGACCGAGTATAGTAGGCCGAAAGGGACATGGCCTAGAGAAAGAAGCAGGGTGGTCAGTGGATCCCTCCTATGGAAAGACCTGTTCCAGGGCCCTCTCTTTTGAGTCCCTAGTCCAGAGACCAGGATACAATTCAGGCCAAGCCAGCACTACACCAGGAAGGGTGTATGTGTGTGTGTGTGTGTGTGGTGGGGAGGGCTTCCTTTCCTGTGCTCCTAGGGTGAGCAGTGAGCATAGAGACACTTGGGATGTACTCAATGCCCCTGGGGCTCTCATGGAGTGTCTAGCAGGAATACAAGGGTCAAGTTGCTCCCTGCTCACCTGTGGCTCAGGCATCCTGGCCCAACCTTCACTGGAAGCTCTCCCAGAACTTGGATCTCTGTAGGATTCTGCACAGTGTTTAGATCCAGAGCAGCAGAACTCACCTCCTGAGGTGGAGATGGTGAAGGGGGTTTGATATGGAACTGGGGAGTTTATTATTCAAGGTTATTGTTGTTGTTGTTGTTTTCTTTAAACTTTATTTTAATCATTTTTTTATGTGAACAGATTTCTCTTCCTTGTTTCCTCCTTTCCTCCCTTTCTTTCTTTCTTTTTGCCTTCCCCTTCACCTAAGATGACATCTGTCACCCTCCAGTTAGTTATTTACCCTCCTCTCCTCTCAGCCATGGTAACCATTGAAGGTTTCTTTTAGTATGAAAACCTTTCCTTGACTTTATATATATATATGGAGCTCTGGTAGCGTAGTGGTTACGAATTGGGCTGCGAACCATAAGGTCAGCAGTTCGAAACTACCAGCCGCTCCGCGGGAGAAAGATGAGGCTTTCTACTCCCGTAAGGATTTACACCCTCGGAAACCC
>NW_006408641.1:7461179-7470537 GCF_000296735.1 Chrysochloris asiatica
GTTTTTATCAAGAACGGATGTTGGATCTTGTCAAATGCCTTTTCTAGGTCAACTGAACATGCAATTCTTTTCCTTTGTTTCATTTATGTGGTAGGTTACATTGATTGTTTTTCTAATCTTAAACCATACTTGTTTACCTGGTATAAATCCTATTTGGTCATGATATATTATGTTTTTGATATGTTGTTAGATTATACTGGCTAGGATTTTGTTGAAAGGGATATTGGTCTAGAATTTTCTTTTTTAGTGATGTCTTTGCTGCCTGATTTTCACATTAAGGTTATGCTCATGTTATAAAATGAATTCAGGAGTATTCCTGAACGTGGAATAATCTGAGGAGAATTTGTGTCAACTTTTTTCTAAATGTTTGAACAGGACCAAAGGCGACATAGAATGTATTCAGGACAATCAGGTTGTCATCCAAAAGCTGGACAGTAAGTTGATACTTATAGCCACAGTTAAGTCGAGCTCCCCACCCTCTATCTTACCAAGCATGATGTTCTTCTCCAGGGTCAGATCCCTCCTGATAACATCCATCTGATCTCAGCAATGCTGTCCTTTGTTGTACATGCTCTTCTGAGCCTATGCTTGAATTTCTGGCAGTTCCCTGTCAACGTACTGTTGCAGCTATTTTTTTAATTATCTTCAGCAGAATTTTACTTGCACGTGATATTAATGATATTGTCAGATGATTCTGCATTCTTTTGTCACCTCTATTTGGAATGGGCACAAATACAGATCTCTTCCAAGCGATTGGTCAGGTAAGCTGTCTTCCAAATTTCTTGGCATAGATGAATGAGTGCCTCCAGTGCTTCATGGTACGGTACGCTCATTGTGATCCATAGCATTTTCATTGATTTTCAGAAATAGATTGCACCACTCTACAAGACTGTCCTGACGCTCACCTGGTGGCCATCTCAGAGGTGACCATGGCAGTGTACCAAGCATACCTGGGTCCCCAAAGTGAGTCTGGGTCCCCAGGGTGCCCTCCACCCTGACTCATGTCTTCTGGGCTCCGGGCCCTTTCAGCTCTATGAGAGTTCTTGTGTTTGATCTTATAGTTTTCCAGAATTCTTCTAAAATTTTTTCTGTGTTCTCCTTGCTTTCTTTGATCTTTCCATCAATCCTCTGAAGGTACCTAATTATCAATATTTTGATTTTTTTTAAGTTACCTTTTCTTCCTCAGAAACATCTTCTAGCTCTGCATCTTGATCATTTGTTTGAGTCAGTTTCTCTTTGTTTCTTCATGTGAGCTAAAATTGTCTGTGGTCTCTGGGGTATTTTGAGGTTGTCATATCTGTGAAAACAAACAGTGCAATTGTTGAACTTGGAGGGGAGAAATCTCTGGGGGCTCCTGCAATTCAAGGAGCTCATGAGGTAGTTGTGGAAGGGATGTGACAGCAGAGTTCCTGGCCCTCGATGCAGTTTCTATTAGCCTTGGTATTATCTATGTTCAAGACACACAATACAGAAATAGATTGTGGGGCCCTTGTTGGAGCTGATTTCAGTGTCTGTTAGGATCACAGGGAAGCTGGAGGCATGGTGACTGGTGAAATGCTGGTCTGGAGGATTGGTGGATTTTATAGGTCTGGACCTGAGCCCATCTGAATCCAGGCACCAAAGCAGAACACAAAAGCAGTACAGCCAGCCCCCACACCTCAAGCTGATGTGGCTCCTAGCTCCAAACTCCTGGATAGATGATGATGGGAGCTGGCCATACGATGGTCACCAGGGGATCGTGGGAAGAAAGAAGAAACCGGACCTGTCCATTTGCTCATGTGAATCTGCTCTGCTAGGTCTCCCTCCACTGACAAAACCGGTCACAAGATGGTTGAGCTGCATCTGGCCAGCTGTTCACCAGTCAAGCTCTTTCTTTCTTGCCATTCCTGCTTGGCCTTCATCCTAGCAAGCACTCCATTCACCCCTCTAATCTTTCTTTTGAAGTTTAGGTTGTCAGAATTTTCATCTGTGGCTGTTGTATGTTGTCTCTCGTATGTTTATTGTAGGGGGTCCATGTAGTGCATCTGCCTAGTCCGCCATCTTGCCAGAAGTCTTCTGATGTCTCTCATACACCACATATCGAAAGATTCTGTTTTCTTATTCATTTGGCTACTTACTGTCTCTTAACTGGTGCATTTAATCAATTTACAATCAATGTAATTATCAATAAATATGAATTGATTGTTGTCATTTTGCTGTTTGTTTGTTGTTTTTTTAGTTTTGTATGTGTATGTGTCATGCTACTGGTTTCTTTGTTCCACATAATTTTCTGCACTGAGTTCACTTTGTTGGTGGATTTTCTTTTAATTTTCATTTCTGCTTTTTTAACGTTCACTAAATCTTTCTGATTTTCCATTTTTATTTTTATGTAAAGGTGTATTCATTTTATTTGAGGTTACCCTGTAATTTATTATTTTTCCCCATTGGGAGCATGGATATTTATTATGGTATGCCCTCTTGTTTGATTGACCCATTTATCATATAATTTATTGTAATTGTCCCTTATGTTGGTTTTTGCCATAAGATCTATTTTTTATCAGAAATTAACTTTGATACTCCTGCTCTTTTTTGATTGCCATTTGCTTGATATCTTTTTTCCCATCCTTTGATTTTTAGTCTATTTTTGCCTTTGTGTGTCTTGTAGACAGTATATTGATGAGCTCTATTTTCTTATTTATTCTGCTATTTTCTGCCTCTGGACTAGTGCATTTAATGCATTTACATTCAATATAAATCTTGTTAGGTATACATTTATTGGAGTCCTGGTGTGGCGCTCTGGGTTAATGCGCCAGATTGCAAAGCCGTTTGAACTGCAAGGTTGGTGGTTCAAGCTCACTAACAACTTCTTGGAAACCCTATACAGTGTCGCTGTGGATTGGAATCTACTCGACAGCACTTAACAACAACATATATTTATTACTGACATTTTTCTTTGGTTTTATGTGTATGTGTGTGGTGCTGCTGGTTTCTTTGTTCCACAAAATTTTCTGTAATGAGTAGTACATTTCCTTTGTTTGTTCTGTTTTGAAGTTCACTAAATCTTTAAGATTTTTAAAAATATTTTGATGAATAAAGCAGGGCTGTGGTGCATAAGGTTGCTATGGGTTGGTACCAACTCAATGACACCTAACAACAACAACAGCAGCATTGTTACCAACCGTCCATGGCAAGGCCTGTGACAAGCCCCAGTGGAAATGAACATTAAGTAGCTCTTGGGTAGGCAGGGCCCAGAGAGTGGTAAGGGATATTTCTCCCAGGCCTCTGCTATCTTGGATGATCCCCTGTTACCACTGACAAGAGCAAAAGGTATAGAAGTTTGGGGAGGTTTAAGTGGGAAAACACAAAAACCATCTGGGGTGCAGGAGTGCCTACCTGTGTGTTTGTGGCCTAAGAGATCAGGTGTAAAGTGCTGGGTTGTGGCAGGTGATGTGGTGGAGATAGAATGGGTTTTGGAACCAAACCTAGCTTGGGCATGCCACTTATCTCTCTGAGTCTAAGTTTTCTCATCTATGAAAATGGTCGTAGTAATAACCCTCAGGATTTCTGTAAGAAATAAATTTGTGTGGGCAGAGAATTATTTTTGATCGACTGACCTCTGTTCTTTTTTCTCTTGGTACTTTCCCCTCAAACTTTCACTCTCCTTTTTCCTCAAAGTACTTGTCTGAAGCCTCGGAGGAGGGCAAAAAAATTAGAGTCTTCCTAGGGTTTCTAATAAAGAATTGTGGTATCATCAACATGCTTGGGAGATAAAAATCAAAAGAACAGAATTTATCCAAAGTGGGAGATAGGAAGGAGAAGGCATGTAGAAGGTTCCTGTAAAGAGCGTGAAAAGTCTACTGCCCAGCCATCCTGGAGGGACACATGTAGTCAGTCAGGACCATAGAAAATCTTGCAGAGTTCTGTGCATCCCAGCAAAGCCTGAAAGGGGCCATTTCAGCTACCACAACCTAGAGCAAAGCTTGCAACCCAGTAGATTCCTCTGTGAAACCTTTGTGCTTTGCAAATCTCTGGAACCCCGGGCAAGTTAGAGGAAAGATCTGGAAAACATTCAACTTTAGTTTCTGCCATCCCAGGGGAATGGAGTCAGAATCTAAGGTATAGGGAACAGAAAAGGAGATTACAGACAGAGGTCTATCTTCTTCATATACATGGAGCTCTGGCGCTGGGCCTGGCACAAAGGGAACCCTCAGTAATTACAGCTTCCTCTTTCCTGCCCAGTGGGATATAGTCCTTGGAGATCCGGCAGTGGACAGGGGAGGGCTGAGATAGGGTGGGAGGCAGTTTGGAGAGTGCTATGATGATCTCTGAACCCCCTGTGCCTAGCCTGTGCCTTGAGTACAGTGAACTGTTTGCCAACCACAGATCTGCCTTGTGTTCATCCAGAGCAGAGCATCCCTCCTCCAGGCCTTGATTTATTTATAAGTGAGCTCAGATGGCCTGATGATAACCTGGGACTATTTCTAGAGCAATGTGTCAGGCTGCAGCTACATGGGATCAAAAATGAGCCAAGCCCTGTGAGCATCAATGCTGGAAGGGACCACCTCCCTCTTTACCCACTGACACTCACTTTGCCCATCACTCAATTCTCCTTGGCTCATCTCCATGCCTCTTCTAGCTTCTGCTTGACCTGAGAACTACCGCAATCCATCTCCCAGACTCCTGCATGCCCTCTATCACTTCTAGTGCACCTCTTTCTTCTTCCCAAGACCTCATAGTGGACAAACTCTTGCACAGTCTGTCTCCTGTCTTCTTCGTATCTTCATTTGCTTTTCTCTGCCTATCCCTAACCCATCCCAGGCCATCCAAGAACAGCCTGGTGAGGTTTTCTTGGCTTTGCTAATGGTTGTTGTTGTTGAGTGACAGCGAGTCAGTTGACTCACAGCACCACTGTATAGGGTTTCCGAGGAGAAGCTGGTGGGTTTGAACTGCCAACCTTGCAGTCAGCAGTTCAATGCCCATCCTACAGCACTATACCAAGACTCCTGCTAGGTTTGCTAATGGTAGTGTAGTATTTAAGTCAATAAAAGCATCAGTTCCTCTCTCTTCTGTGATGGCCAGACCACACCCGGAAGCTATAGTCAGGATGGTTAAGCCTAAATGAAATCCCAGAGTGGCAAACACATTCCCTCAAAACCACATCACAGGAGAAACAGATAAAGAATCTGGAGTATGTTTTTAAGACAGGAAGTACAGCCATTAGTTGGGACAAACAATTGAGCAAGAACACCCCAAGAGTTTGGCATTGACAAATTCTCCCTTGCTTTATTTCCTCTTTCTCTTTTTAAATGTAAAACCCTTTTAGGGAAGCCAAACACACAACATTCCATTTACAAATGAACTTGGGACTGCTGACATGCTAAAACTGAAGTTAAAACTCTATTTTGATTCAACAGTAACCCCTGCATCAGAGACATAGCCTGTCAGTCATGTAAGTCTTCACTGGCCCTAAGAAAATTACTTGGCAAACAATTTCACAGAACAATTCTGAGTTGCTTACTTAAAAGTTCTGTTTGCTCCATAGGAAGCTGAGTTCAAAATAATTCTCAAAATAGATACTCAAGACAAACTTTAGAATGACACATGTCTCTTTGTACTCTGCAGTCATGCAAGGAGGGGCTCACAATTATTTTGAGGCCAGATGCACCCAATTTAATGATTACTTTGTAACTTTAAAAACAACTTCAGAAAAAAAAACCTTCAGAAACATGTATAATCTCCTAACAATCAGATGTACCACCCCTCAATTTTCTAACCATTACCTACATGTCAAACCAATACTGAATTCTTGCTGAATTTCCTTGTATTTTTAATATAAACTCTGATTCATCTCCTCCTTGAATCACTTAGTTTAGCATCCTCTGGACTTTGTGATTTCCAATTTGCAAAATGTCTTGTTCCTCAATAAAAGCTTTCCACTTCAATCAGGCTGTCATTTTGCGCTAAGACACTGTTTCAGGAACACTGAGAGTGTTTAAGCAGAACCTTGGATGCTGGAGGAGCTTGGGCCCTTAGTTGGAGAAGGCACAAGATGAGATGAAAGACCTTTCACACCCTGAGACTGAGCAGAACCACTTGCCTGGAGCAGGCTGGCCATCTCTGTCCAGAGGCCGGCTCAGAGTATGACTCTGAGCACTCTGCCACCAATACATGGCAACTCTGTCCCCTGGGTCCCTCCTCATCCTCACAAGCACTCTTCTTGACCTAAGGCTCTTGCTTCTATACCACATGTCATGCTCATTCAAGATTAATTGGCATTGACAAACTCTCCCTTACTCTATCTATTTCCTCTCTCTCTTTAAATGTAAAACCCTTCTAGGGAAGCCAAACACACAAGATTCCATTTACATGAAATATCCAGAAAAGACAAATCCATACAGACAGAAAGCTGATTAGTGGTTGCCAGGGGCAGTGGGAAGGTGTGTGTGTGTGTGTGTGTGTGTGTGTGTGTGTGTGTGAGTGCTTAATGGGTACGAATTTCCTTTTGGGATGATGGAAAAGTGCTGGAACTAAATAATGGTGATGGTAGCACAAGATTGTGAATGCACTTAACGCCACTGAATTGTACACTTTAAATGTCATGTGTGTCTTACCACTGTTTGGTAGTGACAACAATGAAACCTGTTCTCAAAGGATTTCAGGCATTCATAGCTCTGTTGTGATGACTTTAATCAGACTGAATTGCAAACTTGAAACTGCTCAGGATTTCGTCTAAAGATTTCAGTTGTTGTTGTTGTTATGTGTCGTGGAGTCAGTTCCGACTCATAGCAACCCTATACAGGATTTCAGAGGCTGTAAATCTTTACGGGAGCAGAAAGCTTCCTCTTTCTCCCACGGAGCAGCTGGTAGTTTCAAACTGCTGACCTTGCAGCTCACAGCCCGATTCGTAACCACTACGCTACCAGAGATCCTTTCAGTGGGGAGTTCTATTTCAGCTCTATGTAGTCCTGGGCTATTTGGAACCTTAGTTTTCTCACCTGTGAAGTGGGGATAATAATGATGCTGTAGGATAAGCACTGGACTGCTAACTACAAAGTCAGCAGTTCAAACCTACCAGCCACTCATCAGAAACCCTATACAGGGTCACTATGAGTCAGAACAAACTTAGCAGCACTTAACAATTACAACTCTAGAGGTTGGGGTAGGGAGAAGAGTTGAGTTGTGGGCAGAGTAGAGATGGTCTGGCTACCAAAGGGCTTCAAGAACCTGAAGGGAAGTCCAGAAAGGGCACTGGTGATGTTTACAGAAAAACGTGTCAAAGTTGGAAGCTTCCTTCCTGCCTGTGCCTGGAGGTAGTAGGCAACCAAGTGGGCATGGACAGGAAGAAAAGGGGATGGCATGTCCTCATTCTGAAAGTGAGAACAATAACACCCATAGAGGATAAGAGTCTTGCTCAAGATCACACAACTCACAAGTAACAGAGCCAGGACAAGCACTCATGTCTGTCTGAGTGCCAAGCCCACATCTTTCCTGCCACCACCCAACCTCTGGAACATTTTCCCATAGGGGAGCCAAAGCCCTTTCACCAGCCAGCTCCATGGAGGTATCAGCTTCTGTAAACAGAGTAATAAATAGCCCAGTGGAGCAAGCCATGCAGCTATTAGGGTGACCCTGAAATGTTCCCACAAAATGCCGGGAAGACCTTGGCCACCTCACCCAGAATAGCTGAAGAGTTAATTTTTTATTTATGATAAGTGTGCCGAGCTTGGTGACTACTCACTGAGTGGCATTTCCAGTGACTCGTCTGGTGTTCAAACATTAACCTCCTTGCTGGGGAGAAGTGGGCAGTTTAACCATTAACCTGGTGTCACCAACGGAGAGTCCAACCGGGCCCCCAAGCCACTCTTGGGCTCAGGACAGACACCTGGAGAGGTTGGCACCAGGAGATCTCAGGAGTTTGCTCTAGGGGGCTCTGCTGCAGAAGTCATGGTAACACAGGTTTTGCAAAAGGCTGGAAGGTTTACTGGATCACCTGCCTCCCGCATTCTCTGGTCCTGACGGGACACGCTGGCTGAGCCAAGCCCAACAACTCACACCCTCTGCCATTGTTCCTCTCTTCCCAATCTTCTATGGAGCTCTTTCCTTGGCCACTTCCTCAGTCTGAATTCTTGGTCTTTGGCTCTGCTCTCTCATCTTTTCAGCAGGATCCTGTTAGCTATGTTTTTAAGACAACAGAACCCTCTCTCCAAATGAAATCTTCTGAAGAAGGCCAATATGCAACACAAGTCCAAGTAGCCTGAGCCACTAAAGGGTTGTTGTTAAGTGCCATCGAGTCAGTTCCGACTCATAGCAACCTTGTATAGGGTATCTGAGGGAGAGGTTGGTGGAGTTTGAACTGCTGACCTTGTGGTTAGCAGTCCAGTGCTTATTCTGCAGCACTACACCAGGACTCCTGAGGCACAATAGGGCCACCTTTCACCCACCAGCAAATTCCTCGCTGGACCAAACACAGACTCAAATCTCCCATGCAGATTGAGCACAGTCCTTTTCTCACTCAGTGAGGCACAGAGGGTCTTTCACTGAGGAGCCCTGAATAAGCCTTCTCAGCCTTGGTGCTAATTGGGACAACCAGGGAACCTCAGGAAAGAAAGATGAACGGACCTGCTCCAGAGCAATTATCCCAGAGTCTGGGCATGCCTATTTTACAACATGTCCAAGTAATGTCATGCAATGGTGACCAGGGCCATAATTAATTAAGGAATTAAAATGAAGAAATTAAGACATATTAATCGAGGAATTGAAATAAAGAAATGAGACATGGGGGAACCTGTGCATGAAGAATTAATTGTTTTTGCAAAGCAACAATGAACTATTTTCTTTTCTTTCTCTTTGGATGGCAGAGCCACAAAGAGTTGTTTATTATTTTTTATGCACAGACCCCTAGTTAAATTTTTCTCTTGTTAAATCATTCTCTGATTTATTCATGATTTATTAGTATCCCTTTTACTTTAGATTTTTGACTCTCCTACACTTTAGTATATTTTTATTAAAAGTTAGAAACCACACATTAGCTACATTTCATTCTACTTGTAATCATAGGTAGTTTTAATACTTATATTAACAATGTTCTTAAGACTGCTAGGAGACAGGATTTGTCAATTGAATTACTGCCAGCTTAGGTTTAGTGATTGTAAACATTCTTCCTTATAGCCTTATTTTAAGGCAATAAAGAATCTTAAACGTGAATAGACCATAAATAAGGGCTGTGGGTTTTCAGTGACTAGCGATTCGGAAGTAGTTTGTCAGTTTTTGTTCCTAGTCTGTCTTTGTTTTGTAGCTCATCTGAAACCTTTCCACCATGGGTGACCCTGCTGGGTATTTAAAACACCGGTGGCATAGCCCTCAGAATCACAGCAACTCA
>NW_006408641.1:7470743-7481283 GCF_000296735.1 Chrysochloris asiatica
AGGCTATGGGTATATACAGATACTAAATAAAAAACCTGACTTAGACTTTCTTAAATTAATGATCAGTAAATTAGAGAAGTTGTTTTTCATAGCCTCAGTTTCCCTCATAAGTGATGTTTTTGTAGGCTATAAACAGATAGTGTATGGAAGAAGTTAATGGAGAGTTAATTGCATCCAACAACTAAAATTAACAGGACTTAACAGACAAAGGTTAAGAAATATGTGAAGGTTAACTTTCTTCTCAGAGAAAAGAATAGATTTATGTAGGAACAAATGTTTAACTAAAAGGTTTCAAGGCGCCTGAATGTCTCCTATGCCTTGAGATAATGTCTTTGCTGTAGCTTCTCATCCCTGTTGTAAATTTAAGAATTGTAAACCATGAGGAATGTGCCCCAAGATAGATTGTACCTTGATGTCATTGATTACTATGAATGCAATGTTTTTTGTAATGGTATATAAGGGGGTTGTAAGATAGAATAGAAAGAAGTAGAAGTAAGTAGAAGTAGAGGTAAGTAAGAATAGAGGCAAGAAGTAGAGGTAAGAGTAAGTAGAGGGAGGTAGAAGAAAGGAGTAGAAAAAAGGAGAGAGGTAAGAGATGTAGAGGCAAGAGTGACAGAAGTAAGTAGAAGCAGAAAGAAGTAGGGAGAGAAGAAGGAATATGAGGTGGAGAGGAGACGAGACAAGAAGTAGGGAGAGAAGAAGGAATATGAGGTGGAGAGGAGACGAGACAAGAATGGAGGGAGGATAGAGGGAGTAATGTAGAGAAGAAGCAGGGGAGTGGAGTAGTGAAAGTAGTAATGTAGATAATTAGGAGTAGTAGTGTAGAAAGAAAAAGAATAAGAGTAATGTAGAGAAGGAGACAGTAAAGAAATGGAAGGAGGGGAAGGGAGAAAAGAAACAGAAAAGATGAGCAGGAGGGGAGCAGGAGAGGAGAGAAGGAAAACAGGAGCAGGGGAGCGGAGAAAGGAAGCAGAAGAGATGAGCAGGAGAGCAGGGGAGTAAAGAATGAGCAGGACAGTAAAGAATGAGAGAAGTAGAGTATTAGAGTAGCCATAGAAATAATAATAATAAAGCATGTAAGAAGAAGATTTTGAATTTATCATGACCCATGACTCCGTGTAATCCTTATCGCCGACGTCCGCACACGTCTTCGGAAAAAACCCTGGAATAAATATGCCGGGGCAGGCTCTCGACATAATGGGGCTTTGGGTGTTGGGCCCATGTTGCAAGACCTCGGCTCTGGAGGAGAAGGGCATGTCTTCCAGCAGGAAACCCATCTCATGGGTCTGTCCCAGACCCATTGCTACAGGCCAACCTGATGAGTAGTGTCCACTGTCCATCAGCATTCTCAGCCTAGCTTATCAGAAACCACCTGTCCAGTACCCCAACAGACCTAGTCCCTGCCCCCTGGCTGGTACCTAGAAGCCACAACCCCCAGCCAGTAGATGAAGGGAGTGAGGAACACAGGCAGGCCCTACCCCCAGTCAATCTCTTGTTCTGGACCACTTCCATCAGTTCCCTGGAGCCATCTGGAAGTCAGGTCTTCTGCTCAGAGTGGAAACACTTGAGATGAAGTTGAGGAGGTTGTGAGATCAGAAGCCAGCATGTCAGACTGGTATGGATACTGACAGACACACAGATATACCATCAGTACCAAGCTAGCTTGGAGAGCAGTGAACATTTTAGATACATCAGGTGCTAATATTTAAAAATGGTGTTGTTCTTAAGTGTCATCGAGTCATTTCCGACTCATAGCAACCCTATATAGTTTTCAAGGAGTTTGAACTTCCGACATTGCTGTTCAAACACTTTTCGGTCCAGTGTTTACATTGCCACACCAGGACTAATGTTGTTGCTAAGTGCCTTCAAATCGGTTCCAACTCATAGCGACTCTGTATAGGGTTTGTGAGGAGGGGCTGGTGAATTTGAATTGTGACCTTGCGGTTCACACCCACCTTGTGGTCTGGTACATACTCCCACAGCACAACAGGGAGGACTCCTTACACCAGGACTAATAGCCTTCCCTTATTCTCAGTGTGAATCCACTTTCATATCATTTCTCCCAGAGGCTTGGCATTCTGAGCCTTATGTCTCAGGGCAGAATGAAGGTGTCCAGGCCCTGTCATTGGAATTTTAGCCATTCACCTTGGACACTGAAGCAGAGGGCAGTCACTGATTTGCACCTGTGGTTGGGTTTGTCAGGAACTTGCTCCCTACCTATTCTAGACACTGGGATAGCAGAAGGGCCCAGGAAATCAAGAAAGTTTGACTCAGTGGTGCCCACTAGGAGTATTACAGACTGTAATATGGCTCCCCACAGGCAGTTTTTACTGCCAATTAGAAGAAGAGACTCAAACTTCGGGCTAGAGTGAGGTTTTGGGACCAGGTGTTCACTCAACCATACTGTCCTCTTCCCTCATGTGGTAGATGAATGACTTACTTAAAGTGCATTGTTGTTGTTATGTGCCATGGAGTTGGTTCTGACTCATAGTGAGCCTGTACAGGGTTTCCAAGGCTGTAAATCTTTACGGGAGCAGAAAGCCTCATCTTTCTCCCGTGGAACAGCTGGTAGTTTCGAACTGCTGACCTTGCGGTTCACAGCCCAATTCGTAACCACTAGGCTACCAGAGCTCCTTTAAAGTGCATTACAACATCCCAACTGCTTGCTCTCTATCCATCACCACAAGCTGATGTTCCTCCTGCTCTGGCTGTTCCTTGACAAAGTCTTCCTATTTGGCCAATGAGGGCTGGGGAATGCTTTCTCCTTGGGAAACCTCAACTTATCTCCAGCCAGGACCTCTCCTCTGCAGTGTCTCAACTTCACACCTCTACAACTGAACTATCTTTTGTGTCCTTTCTCTCCAAACTCCTGTTGCTTCACCCCTTCCTCCAGTTGGACACCTGGAAGTGATCCTGGATACTGCCCTTTCCCATCATGAACGTATTTATTACCAAATCTTCATCAATGGGGTCGCCATGAGTTGGAGTAGACTCAACCAAAGCTAACAAGTAACTCTGTTTCTTTTTAACTTTTTATTGTGAATTGAGTGCAGGTTTACAGAGCAGAACATTTCCTTTATATTCAGCAAATCTACACTTCATTTTATCTCAATGATTGCAATCCCCTCAATGTGCTTATCCCACTTCCTCCCTGTGTTTCATTGTTTCCATTCTTCCTTCTTTCCCAATCCTTCTAAATTTTGTCCTTAGGTAAAATCTGCCCTTTGCTCTCTTATGTACTAGGGTTGTTGTCTCCACTATATGCCTATCTATTGTTTGGCTGAAAATTGAGCCATGGAGGTGAGTTTAGTTCCAGACCTGAAGGGTCACCAAGGGCCATGGGCTTGGGGTTCTACAGTCTCTATCTGACCAAGTACACCTGGTCCTTTTTGTAATTCTCAATTTTGTTCTACACTTTCTCCCGCTTTTATCCAGGACCCTCTAATGTGATCCCTTTCAGAGCAGTTGGTAGTAGTAGCTAGGCACCATCTAGTTCTTCTGGTCTCAAGGTCATGGGGACTGATGTCTATGTGGTCCATTAGACCACTGGACTAATTGTTTCCAGGCATCCTCAGTTTTCATCATTCTTCTTTCCTCTGGACACAGAGAGACCAATAGTTGCACCTTAGATGACTACCCATGAGCTTTTAAGATCCCAGTTGCTACTCACCAAAGTTAGTTAGTTAGTTAAGTGCTGTCGAGTCGGTTCTGACCCATAGTGACCCTGTACAGGGTTTCCAAGGAGCAGCTTGTGAGCTTGAACCACTGACCTTGCAGTTCAAACGGCTTTTCAGTCTGATGCCTTAGCCCACAGTGCCACACCAGAATGTGTGGACTGTCCTTATGAACTACGTGGCTCTACTTTTCTCCATCTCCACCACCCTTTATGGAGCAGACTCTATTAGTGCCTTTGCCATACCTCTGTGGACTTTGCTTTTTCTGTTCATGCCAGACCCCTTACAACTGTCAGGCCTTGAGTTCCTTTGTTTGGGGGTTTCCCCCATTTTCTGTAGCCTCCTTTGTCCCCATGCACAGCAGGATGGATTAAGCAAGGAAAAAATGCCCTTTCCCCAGGAGCAACCCCAACTCTGCCTGGTAGGGAATTATTGGGTAATTACTCCAACTCTTTTGTCACTTAGAGGAGTGTGCTCTACACTGGCTCCCAGGAAGAATAAGCTCCAAGCGTCCAGATTGTAATGTAACATTGACTGTCTTCTTTCTCTTCTCTGCCTGCTTCTCATTTTTTTACTGGTGTTTCCTGGAATTATTGCTAAACAATCTATAAGCATTTGAATTCTTGCTTCAAGGCATGTTTTGAGGGAACCTAAAGGAAGACACCTCTCTAGTCCCAGTGACTTTTCTCTCTTGTCCAGATCCCAACCTCCCAATGGACTTGTGTCTTTCTCCAATTTTCTTTCCATATCGCATCAATGAGTCAGATGATCATGTCTCTCTCCCCTTGAGATTCTCAAAGATGTGCCATTGCTGTTAGGATCTGCTTGAAAATCCTCCACCTGGCTGCCCCTCGAGCTTCATTTTGCTAAAGTCGTCCTCTCATCTCTAGGCTGTGTTCCAGCCACAGTGGCCTTCTTCCTTTCCTCAAATGCACCATGCCCTCTCCCACCACAGATTTGTCCTCTCTGTATGAAGCACACGTTCTTCTTCTCTTTGCCTAACAACTGTTCTATACCCTTAGATCTCAGCTCCAATATACTTCCCAGAACCCTGGTGACACACTTACACAGAGTCACTGACAGTGTTGTGCTTGTTTCACTAAAGTGGATATTGATTTGTGGTTATTCAATGAACTTCTTCCAGAGTCATTATGGCAGAGGCTGCTCAGTGCCCATCACTAGCTCTTCTCTGTTCTTTCTGAGTAACGGAAACTGATTTTGTTCAACACAGCCAAGGGTGCAGCTAAGAATTCCATCTCCAGCCTCCACTGCTATCAAGGGTGGCCACACAGTCAAGTTCCAGGCAAGGTGGTGTCAGCGGATCATCTAGAGAATTCTTGGAACATTTGACTTCTTGGCATTCTTCCTTCTCTCCTTTTTGGCAGGAACATAGGCACAATACACTCCTCTCCTCCCTGAAGGTACAAAGGTCACCTTCCCACCAAGTGGACAAAAGAGGCATGTTAAGCAGAAAGATAGAAGGAATCTTGAATTTGATGGCATCTTGGAGCTTTGCACCAGCTCTATACTTTTGTATGAAACAAACTCCTACTTGGTGAAGCCAGTATATCAAGCTTCTGCCATATGTAGCAAAATACATTCTTAAATTATAGAAGAATAATCGGTGTTCTTTTTCCCCCTTGCCCTTATTTCCTCATTTTTACATTACAAGTGCCCTCGAGTCAGTTCAAGTGACCCTATGTTGGGTTTCCAATGCTGTACATTTTTACAGGATCTGAATGTCTCATCTTTCTCCTGTTGAATGACTGATGGACTCGAACTGCTAACCTTGTGGTTTGCAGTCCAGTGCTTATCATACAGAGACACCATGCCCCCCTTTATAATCTACTGTAGGAGCTAAATACATAATTGTTGAGTGAATGCTTTAAATTTCACACCAAACCCATAAAACAGATGTGGAAACTGAAGCTCAAAGCCATCTAGTCACTAGTTCAAGGTCACGGTCTAGTTTAAAAGCCTGCGTTCTTTTCTGAAAGCTACACTTCTCCTTATACTTGGATGGTGGAGAGCAAAGATGAGAAGTTAAGGAAGGGAATAGAAAGAAAATGAATACTTAAATATTAAATATAATTTAAATTGTTGTTATTCATATTTAAATTAATATTTGTGAAACATCTGTATTTTTCATAGTTTTTTTCATTTGTCATTACAAATGCGAAGTAGACAGTAGCTGAGACTCAGGGGACTAAATAATTTGCTCAAGATCATACAGCCAGTAGGTGTCTGACTTTGTACTGCTTTTCCTACTATGGCACTTTACAACAACAACAACAGTGTAAGGAGCTCTGGTAGAGTAGTGGTTACGAATCGGGCTGTGAGCCGCAAGGTCAGCAGTTCGAAACTACCAGCTGCTGTGTGGGAGAAAGATGAGGCTTTCTGCTCCCGTAAAGATTTACAGCCTCAGAAACCCTGTACAGGGTCACTATGAGTCGGAACCGACTCCACGGTACATAACAACAATGGCTGATTTTTCAGAAGGAAATCACCAGGCCTTTTGCCAAGATCCCCCCGGGTAATTCAAACGTCCAACCTTTCCGTTAGTAGGCTAGCATTTAACTGTTGGCTCCACCTAGAGATTTCAATCAAGGTTGTTGTTAAGTGCTATCGAGTTGATTCCAACCCATAGCGACTCTGTATAAGTTTCCAAGGAGCAGCTGGTAAACTTGAACCACCGACCTTGAAGTTCAAATGACTTTGCAGTCTGACACATTAGCCCACAGCACTACACCAGGTCAGTCAAGGTGATAGTGCCTTTAAAGGTCATTGTTATTGAATCTCTACCTGATGAAGTAATCATGTAGAAACTGAAGGTAAGAACACCCTGGCTATATTCACATTTCCAGAGTGAAGGAAGAGTGTGATGATCTGGCTTTGGGGGCATGTGTAGACTGTTCACCAGGATTAGTCAATACCCTCCCTCCCCATAAATGATTATCTGGATGAATGAACTGACCAGAGCACAAGTTTCCCTTGATCCAGTTGGACAGGACATGATCCATGTCCAAGAGTGGACATGGTGCTAAGTTGGTCATGTACCTGGTGTTGGCTGCTCCACACCCAGGTCTTCTGTCTGCTCCCTGGAAAGATCCTGTAGGCACTGGTCTTGTTCTGCCCATAGTACACGGAGCACATCACACAGTTGGGGGAGGGCTCCAACCTGCAGGTTCAAAACCAAGAATGTTTATCATTACCACTAACTCAATTCTACCAGATGAGGACTTTCTAAGAGCAAGAATGGTGCTAGCCAATGCGCATTCAAAATAAAGAAGGCAAAGTCCCTGTCTGCCATGAGCTTCTAGTCTGTAGGGAAGTGAAGCAATCACTACTGAGAGAGAATTCAGAAAATAAGTGGGAAGTCTTGGATGTGTAAACAGTCTATAGCTTAGTAAAGTGGAGGGTCAGTGAAAGAGAGGAAGACCTCCAAGATGGATTGGCACAGTAGCAGCAACAATTATTCCCATTTAAATTCACATGAATAATAAACAAGTATGAGGATGCTGCAGGACCAGGCAGTGTTTTGTTCTGGTGTGCATACGGTTCCTTTGAGTTTGAACCAACTTGATGGCACCTAACAACAACAACAACAAACAGCCTGTCCAGTACAAAAGCTGTCCTAAGTTTACCAAGACTCCTGAAGGACATCAAACTTCAAGGGAGGAAGAACTGGCAACAACTGTTCCTAGAGTAGATTTTCATAGCATGGCTCCATTATTTTATTTGTGTCCCAAACACATATTTTTCAGTATGTGGGATGGATAAATAAATAAATGAACAATTAAACAGATTAATTATTGGACCTCAATTTCTTTTTTCCAGGATATGAGATTTTAGTATTATAAAGTCCCCTCATATACATTAATTTATATAGTCCTCACAATAATCTTGACAAGAGAGGGAAAAAGGCAACTGAGGCCTATAATAGTGGATGTGACCAATGTTGTACACCAAAGGCTCCTGATTTCTCCCAAGATGTCAAGGATCCCCTAGTCAACATGACACTAATAGTTCACAGGTGGTAATACCAACATAATGGAACAGGGAAGATGCCTATACTTCAAAACAAAAGTTCTGTGTCAGAAAACAACAGCTCAAGTGTGTCTGTATTGAAGTGATTCTTATGTCATCACCCTTCACTAATGCAGTCTAAGAAGATCTACCAACTGTCAGAAGCTACCCTTTGTCTCTCATTTCCTGACCTCAGTGGTCTGTTTTGTAGTTCCCACAAAATATACAAATCATGTACTCTGGAAACTCCTGGCCCTGTTCCACTCTCAGGTCAGACCATGATCATTCCTTCTCCACCTTACTCCTCACTTTGCCCCACTATAATATTGCAGATCACTTAATCATATTGTTTTTTAAGCTCTTACATTGAAACAAGTAGATTCCCTAATACAGTTAATTTGTCAAGAGAGCAGGCATGTGTCCCCTCAACACCTGTGCCCTTGTCCTCCTCCTTGTGGGGTTATTTCCTGGTCCTAACTGAAGACCATCATCTTCAGCACCTCTGTATTTTTTGTTGAGGTGGCAGTGAGCTTAAGTAGGAAAAATCTACCTACAGCTGAGCAGGTACTACCCAGTGTCTGGGATTGTGGGCCATACCAGATGATACCGTCAGACTCCAAAATAACTATAAAATTTTTGCAGTGTTTCAGCATAAATTAATTTTTTAAAATAACAAAAAGAAACCCCCCAAAAATTTAAATAACAACAACAACAAAATAGTTTCATTCCTGTAGCTATAACAACAAAACCTCTTTTTTTGTAAGCCCATTTGTAAACTCAGTTTATGTATGTCAATATACCAACAAGGCTAAAACAATGATGTTTTATTTCTTGGATCGTCTAATGTTCTCTGGTCAGAATTGTCATTATTACCCAATTACAATGCTGCTTTGAGTTATGTGGTTTCATCTACATGAGCTACAAACACAAGCTGTTGCTTTCATTGCTGCCGGTGTTTATATGTTGTTATTGAGTGCCAGTCGAGTCAATTCCGACCCATAGCGACCCTGTATAGGTTTCCAAGGAGCAGCTGATGAGCTTGAACCACTGACCTTGCAGTTCAAACAACTTTGCAGTCTGACGCATTAGACCACAGCACCACACCAGGACTCCGGTGTTTACATAGTTGTTGATTTTGTCAAAGGTTATGATGTTTTAACTACAATACTGTAGTGATTAGATTTTTGAAACTATACAATGAAGTCATAATAAAGGAAAAAAAACAAAGCAAAACATTAAACCCAATGCCACTGGGTTGATTTCAACTCAGCGTGACACTATAGGATAGAGGAAGACTGCTTCTTAAGGTTTCACTGGAGCAAGACCGCCTGGTCTTTTCCTGTGGAGTAGTTGCTGGGTTTCAATCAATGAATGATCTTGAGGTTAGCAGTCTAATACTTAAACCACTGCACCACCAGGGGTCATTAAATTGAAGTAAAAGAAGAAGAAAATTAGGCTTCTTCTATTCAGCTACTAACACTATTGCAATTCAATGTGAAAGGTTTTTACTTGTTGTCATTGTTATGTGCCATCAAGTTGGCTCTGACTCCTAGAAAGCCTGCTCAGTCCTGCACCACCTTCCCATTTGTTATGCTTGAGCCCATTGTTGTAGTCACTGTGTTGCTCCATCTCTTTGGGAGTCTTCCTCTTTTCCACTGATCCTCTACTTTACCAAGCATGATGTCTTCTCCAGTGGCTGGTTCCTCCTGATGAGATATCCAAACTCTCATCATCCTTGCTTCTAAGGTGCATCACTTGAAAGAGATCTTTTGCAGCAGGTTTTCTCAGTGCAAAACATTGTCTGAATTTTGTGACTGCTGCTTCCACAGGCATTGATTGTGAATCCAAATAAAATGAAATCCTTGACAACTCAATCTTTTCTCTGTTTATCATAATATTGTTTATTGGTCCAGTTGTGAGGATTTTTGTCTTCTTTATGTTGAGGTCTTCTCCATACTGAAGGCTGTGGTCTTTAATATTCATCAGTAAGTGCTTCAAGTCCTCTTTGCTTTCAGCAAGCAAGTTGTGTCATCTGCATATCTGAGGTTATTAATAAGACTTCCCTCAATCCTGATACCACCTTCTTCTTCATATAGTCCAGTTTCTTGGACTATTTTCTCAGCACACAAATTAAATAAGTATGGTGAAAAGGCTACAACCTGAGTGTACGTACACACAGTATTTCCTGATTTTAAACCATACAGTATCCCTTTGTTCTGTTGGAACAAGTGCCTCTTGTTTTAAGTTTTTCAACTTTAATTTGAATTTGCATAGAACAATTATGGTCTGTTTGACAGTGTGTCTTTGGTCTTGCTCTAAGTGATGACATTAAGTTTCTCCATCATCTCTTAGACTCTTGGTGTGGTGCCATAGATCTGCTAACTGCAAGATCAGTGATTAAAATCCACATTTGCTTCTCCGAAACTCTGTACAGGTCTCTATGAGCCAGAACTGACTCGATGGAACTTAACAACATCAACTCTTTCCACAGATGTAGTTTATTTGATTTCTATATATTTCATCTGGCAAGGTCCAAGGGTAAACACGCATTTCCTGTTGCTAAAAAAAAAAGGTGATTGCAATGAATAAATGGTTAGTCTTGCAAAATTCTATCATGTGATCTGCAGCATCATTTCTATCGCTAAGGCCATATTTTTCCAACTATTGATCCCTCCTTTTTTTCCTTTTATTTATTTATTTATTTATTTATTTATTTATTTATTTATTTATATTTTTGTAATTTAAGGTTTTTATTGTGGATTGAGTGAAAGTTTACAGGGCACGTCATCAGTTTCACATTCAACAATTCATATAACTTATTTCATTACATTGATTATAAT
>NW_006408641.1:7482761-7487559 GCF_000296735.1 Chrysochloris asiatica
CCTTAGCTTCTGCGTATCCTGGAATGTTTTGATTACACCATCGTATTTGATTGACAGCTTTGCTGGGTAGAGGATTCTTGGGTGGAAGTGATCCCTCCTTTTTGTTTCAACTTTTGCATTCCCATCAACAGTAGTTATCAATGCATCTTGACTACATTTGATTAGTTTCATAGTGAAGAAGTTGATAGAATTCTTCAGTTCCTTCATCATTGGTTTCAGTGGTTGGTGCATAAATTTGAATAATACTTGTATTAACTGGTCTTCTTTGTAGGCTTATGGATATTATCCTATCACTGACAACATTGTATTTCAAGATAGATCTTAAAATGTCTTTCTGATGATGTATGCAATGTCATTTCTCTTCAATTTGTCATTTCTACCCTAGTAAACCATATGATTATCTGATTCAAAATGATCAATACCTGTCCATTTCAGCCAATAATGCCTAGGCTATCTTTATGTGTTCCATTTCATTTTTTGACAACTTCTAATTTTCCTAGATTCATACTTCATACATTCCACATTCTGACTATTAATAGATGTTTGCAGCCATTTCTCCTCATTTTGAGTAGCACCCCACTAGTAAATGAAGGTCCTGAAAGCTTTGCTCCATCCACATTAATAAGGTTAACTCTGTTTTGAGGAAGTAGCTCTTCCTCAGTTATATTTTGAGTACCTTTTAAACCTGAGGGGCTCATCTTCTGGCATTACATCTGACAGTGTTTCACTGATTTTCACAAGGTTTTCAGAGGCTAATTCCTCAGACGTGGACCACCGATTCCTTCTTTCTTAGTCTGTTCTTAGTTTGAAAACTTCACTGGAACTTGCCTACCATGGGTGAGTGACCCTACTGGTGCTTGAAATACCAGTGATATAGCTTCCAGCATCACAGCAACATGAAAGCCATAATAGTATGAAAAACTGACACATATTAGATTCCAGAAAGATCTCTGCTGATGTCAGATGGGTCTTGACTGAAAGCAGAGAATACCAGAAAGATGTTTACCTGTGTTTCATTGACGATGAAAAGGTATTCAGTTGTGTGAATTATGGCTAACATTGCAAAGAATGGGAATTCCAGACATTTTATTGTATTCATGTGGAGTCTGTTCAAACAGAACAAGATTCTACTGTGTGGTTTAAAATCAGGAAAGGTGTACATCAGGTTTGTATCCTTTCACCATACTTATTCATTCTCTATGCTGAGCAAATAATCTGAGGAGCTGGACTATATGAAGAAGAACGTGGCATCAGGATTGGAGGAAGACTCATTAACCTCAGATATGCAGATGACACAACCTTGCATGTTGAAAGTGAAGAAGAGTTGAAACATTTACTAATAAAGATCAAAGACCACAGCCTTTAGTATGGTCTACACCTCAGTGTAAAAGAAAACAAAACTCCTCACAACTGGACCAATTAGCAATACTATGATAAATGAAGAAAAGATAGAAGTTTTCAAAGATTTCATTTTACTTGGATTCACAATCAATGCCCATGGAAGCAGCAATGAACAAACCAGACAAAATATTACATTGAGCAAATCTGCAGCAAAAGATTTTCTTAAAGTGTGCAAAAGCAAAGATGTCACTTTGAGCACTTCAGTGGGCCTGACCCAACCCATGGTATTTTTCATTGTTACTGATAGGCTATAATATCCATATACCTATTAGGAGGGCAAGAGTCCTGGTGTGGCGATGTAGGATAAGCACTAGACTGCCAATTGCAAGGTCAGCAGTTCAAAACCAACAGCCATTCCATAGAAACCCTATGCAGGGTCACTATGAGTCAGAACTGACTTAGCAGCACTTAACAACAATATCCTATGGTAGGATGTATCCCAGCCTGCATATAGCTACCAAAAAATCCATCCTTCTGATATTTTTATAGGAATGGTGCTAGGCCTGACTAGCAATGTGAGGAGAACTGATATCTTTGCTATGTTGAGTCTTCCAATCCATGAACATAGTATGTTTCTTCATTTATTTAGATCTTAGTTTTCTTTCATCAGGGCTTTGTAGTTTTCAGCATACAAATCCTATACATGATTTTTTTTATATATTGCCATCTAAGTACTGTATTTTTAAAAGCAATTAGAAATGAAATTGTATTTTCAATTTAGTGTCTATGTGCTCATTGTTAATATATAGAAATAATATTTTTGTGTTCAGCTGATTATTGGAGGCTATTTTTATTGATTCCTTGGGATGGCAATCATGTTATCTGCAAATAGTAGCAGCATCAACTCTTTCTTTCCAATGTGTTTGCCTTTTATTTTCCTTTTTGCCTTATTGCCCTAACTAGAATTTCAAGCACTATATTGCATAAGAATGGTGTAAGCAAGCATCATTGTCTTGTTCTGGAACTTAGAAGGAAATCATTAATCTTTTAACATTAAGTATGTTAGCTGTGAATTTTTTGTAGATGCTATTTATCTAGTTGAGACAGTCCCCCTCTATTCCTATTTTTCTAAGAGTGTTTATCATGAATATGTATTTTTGGTATCAATAAATATAATCCAACTTCTTGAATAATGATCATAATAGATAATCAGCATAGAGACTAATATGGTGAAAAGAAACAACCTTCAGGCACACCTTTTCTGATTATAAACCATATATGTTGTTGAAAATGTATTTGCAATGAATGCGTCATTGGTCTTACAAAATTCTATCATGCAGTTTCAGCACTGTTTTGATCAACAAAGCTCATATTTTCCAGCTGCCAATTCTTCTTTGTTTCCAACTTTGGCAGTCCAATCACCAATGATTATCAGTACACCTTTTGGTATGTTTGATCAATATCAGACTACCAAAGTTGGTAAAAATCTTTAATCTCTTCATCTTTGCCATTAGTGGCTGGTATGTAAATTTGAATAATGCTCATATTAACTTGTCCTCCTTGTCGTCGTTGTTGTTATGCACCATTGAGTCAGTTCTGACTCTTAGCGACCTTGTATAGGGTTTCTGAGGAGCAGCTGGTGGGTTTGAACTGCTGACCTTGCAGTTGGCAGTCCAGTGCTTATCCTACATTGCCACACCAGGACTCTTGCCCTCCTTATAGGCATATGGATATTATAGCTTATCAGTAACAGTGTTGCATTTCAGGATAGATCATAAGATGGTTATTGACAATGTATACAATACCATTTATCTTAAATTGTCATTTCCAGCACAGCAGAACATATGATTGTCTTATTCAAAATGATCAATACCAGTCACTAATACCTAAGATACCAATCTTTATGCATTATGTTCCATTTTTCTCAACTTCCAATTTTCCTAGATTCATATTTTGTATATCCACCTTCTGATTATTGATGGATGCTGGCAGCTGTGTCTTCTCATTTTGAGTCATGCCACATGAGCAAATGAAGGTCCTAAAAGCTTTACTCCATCTACATCATGAAGGAACTCTCCATTGAGGAGGTAGCTCTTACACAAATGTATTTTGAGTACCCTCCAACCTACGGGGCTAATCTTCCAGCAACTATATCAGAAAATATTCTGCTTCTGTTCATAAGGTTCTTACTGGCCAGTTTTTCAGAAGTAGATTATTAGGTCCTCCTTTTTAGTCTGTAATAGTTGGAATGCTCTGCTGAAACTTATACCATGGGTGACCCTACTGGTATTTGAAATACTGATGGCATAGCTTCCAGCATCACAGCAGCATGTAAGTCACCACAGTACAACAAACTGACAGATGAGTGGTTATTAAAAGAGAGTGAGAGACGATCTAAATATCTAAGTATGGGAGAATGGCCAGTTGACCAAACTATGGTGAATCCATTCAGTGGAATATTTTTAGCCATTACACATAATTATTAAGAAGATTATTTAGTGCTGCAGATTATTTAAATACCCTGTGAAAGGAGAAAAGTCAGACACAAAATTTTACATAACATATTATTGTCATGATATAAAATATGCCAGTCTTTTAAAGGAAAACATTGAATGAAAATATTATGAAAATTATAAATAATATATAAATACATAGAAAAAGGTAGATACTTAACTAATGTGTACATATACCAGATATCACTAAGTAAGCATGTTAAGAATTGCCATTTGTTGGGGGAGTAGAAGAAAATGTTACTAGTAAAGTGGGGGTAGCAGTTTAGAGACAGTTAATTTATTAATCTAAATCAGCTAAAATGTGGTTTCTTTCTACTGGGGTTTGTTAACTGAGAGTCTAATTACTACATATTACATATTCAGTAGAAAGCTCCATTCCATCTCCCCACTTTCAGTCCTACCTCTAGTGATAACCTCCTTACTGAGATTGACTGCTCTTTGTTCTCCCCAATTATCAAACTTTCCTTCTCCTATTGTACTCAAAACACTAATTGGGCTGTAGATGGATGGGCAAACAAAATGTGCTATAGACAAACAATGGAATGTTACTTAGCCAGAAAGTGAAATTAAATCCTTATACACACTAAAACATGGATGAACCTTGAATATGTTATGCAGGGTGAAGTAAGTCAACCACAAAAGGACAAATAGTGTATTATTTAACATGCATGAAATAGCTAGAATTAAGCAAATGTATAGGAGTCCTGGCATGGCGCTGTAGAATAAGCCCTTGACTATAAGGTCAGTTTGAACTGCAAGGTCAGCTGTTCAAACTCACCAGCAGTTCCTAGGAAACCCTACACAGGGTCGCTATGAGTCAGAACTGACTCAACCACACATAACAATAGCAATAGAGACCAAAGCTTATTAGAGGCTACCAAGGGATGGGGAGACGGGGAAAAAGGGAAGTCATTATTTGGGAAACATTAAGTTTCTAATTATTT
>NW_006408641.1:7487964-7489011 GCF_000296735.1 Chrysochloris asiatica
GCAGCCCAATTCGTAACCACTACACTACCAGAGCTCCTTTATGGTGGTGGAAATTTGGCAACAATTTTGTTGATGGTTACACAACACGATTTAATTGGTGTCACTAAATTTTACTTTGAAAAACATTAAATTGGCAAATGTGTTACATATAGCTTTACCACAATAAAAAGTCCTTTCATATACTTATTTCCCCCATATTCCTCTTGATTTAATTTTGAATTAAATGAATTATCTAAATTTATAATGATTTAGTTTGAATATGAAATGTTGTTCATTGCTGAATTTTGTATAAAAATTATATCTCTCTTCTTACACAATATTTTCTTTATCCTGAGGTCACTAATTGCTTTGCTTTTTGCATTTGTTGAGTTTTCTGTGTACACATGGATAATTTTTCCAAGTGTTCCAACAGCTCTGTTTTACATCTATCAAAAGTTCTATTTGTTTTTCCTCTTGATATCTCTCTGCCACAGTTCTCCTTCCTCTTGCTCCAATCTGGACCTATCTCCACAGTGGTTTGGGGTATCCTCCTTTCTACACCCTTGCTTAAAATCCTGTTTCCTAGATACCGTGTTTTTCTTGTTTTATTCCCTTGTTTTGCTGAAGCACATCCTTTAGTAATTTCCAAATAACATGTGCATAGGAGCTAAAATTTTTGAATCCTTGCATAAAAAGCATTTTATGACTCATTACTTACCAAATCAACTAATAATTTGAGTGGAAGATTGTAGGGTGAAAATCATTTTACATCCAAATTTTGACGCATTGATCCTTCTCGCTTCCCATATCGTTGAGAAATCTAACTCTGATTCCAAATCTTTTGTACATGTCTTTTCTGCTTTCTCTTTAGAAATAGGATTTTTTTTTTGGTTCTGAGTTATTGTGAAATTCCTTGAGGAAGCAGTTGACTTTTGGAAACTCAGTGGACCTTTCAATCTGAAGATTTGTCTTCTTTATTTCTTGAATTTATAAACTATTTTATTATTTCCTCCCTTTCACTTACTCAGTCCTGTCTTTCTGAAATTCATATTGGTTGAACATTGGACA
>NW_006408641.1:7490541-7492689 GCF_000296735.1 Chrysochloris asiatica
GTGCCTTGTTCTTTGCCAATTCCTTCAATGCACCTTGGACTTCTTCCTTCAGTATCATTGACTCTTTATCATAATGCTACCTCTGGAAATGGTTGAACATCAACCACTTCCTTTTGGTACACCTCCATGATGAGATCTAATATGATGCAATTACTCCATGACATGCTTTGACCAGCCCTAATCTGATGTAATTATCCTATGTTATAAATTTTCACTTCTGTGATGTTAATGAGATCAGATACAATCTATAGGATTAGGTTGTATCTTGAATCAATTGCTTTGGAGATAGAAAAGAGATTAAACAAGCAAAGCTCAGAGGGACCTACTCCCACCAAGAAAGAAATGCTGGAAGTGGAGTGTATCATTTGGACCTGGGGTCCCGACACTGTGAAGGGAAAGACTGATTCCAAGACACAGAGAGAACTCCAAGGATTGCTGGGCCTACAGATGCTGAGTGGAGATGAGGACCTTTCTCCAGAGTCAGTGCTCTTAATTGGGACCTCTAGCCTCCTAAACTATCAGAGAATTAGTTTATCTTTCTTAAATCCATCCACTGGTGGTATTTCTGTTCTAGCAGCACTAGAGAATCAAGACATTCATCTTTAGGCAGATTGGTTTATATCATGTAGGAATCTGCTTGGGCATGGAAGAGAATCTAACCTTGTCTGGATTCTCTTGGATATGTGGTATTGGAGATGGTGAGAAATTCAATCTTTCCCATTCCTAAAGCATGTAAACTTTGAAGCTGTTAGGGAATCATAGTTTATCCTTTACAAGTCAGCAGAAAAATCCAATCTCAAAGAGAAAAATAATGATGCTAACTCTAAAATAAAAAAACAAAACAAAGGTCAAGTGAATTCTTTAGCTATTTTAGAGTTTGATTTTGGGTTCAAAATCTAATAATCTGAAATGTTAAAATCTGGGAGAAGACATAATAAAAATCTACTAAATTCTAAAGAAGGTAGAGAGACTCTACATCAATTTACTTATAGCACTTATTAAGTACTTGCCTCCCAAATGAGATTGGAAAGAAACTGTTTCAAAGGATAAAGGATGTCCTTGTTTATATAATGAGAAATGAGAAGAGGGAATTTATATATATATGTTGTTGTTAAGTGCCATCAAGTCGATTCCGACCCATAGCGACCCTGTACAGGGTTTCCGAGACTGTAAATCTTTACAGGAGCAGAAAGCCTCATGTTTCTCCCGTGGAACAGCTGGTAGTTTCGAACTACTGACCTTAAGGTTCACAGCCAGATTCGTAACCACTATGCTACCAGATAAATAACCAGATAAAAATGTAAAATCCCAGTAAATGTTTATGGGACACCTACTTATCCACCTACTGTGCGCAATCTGCTCCTCACTGGAGATGAGAAGAGGAACAGTACAAGATTCCTGCCTTTGAAGCTCATGGCCTGGGGGTTCAGAGTGGCCTTTAATCTAAGAGTGATGGAGATAAATGCTGTGATGGTAGAAGCCCAGGAAGTGCCCGGGGACAGGTGAGGACATGGTGATGCTAAGGAGGAAGGGAGGAACTTCTTGCTAGGGAAGAAGATGTTTGAAGTGGGAGTAACTGTATCCTTATGCTGGTGGTCTCCCAGGCAGGAAAGCCAGAGTGTGGTTAGGCTTAAGAGGGTGAAATTAGTGTGACTGACTCCCCAAGAAGATTCAGGAGTTACTGGAAGGTGCAGTGGAGGAGGAGAGAAGGTAGAACTGCCAAGGGAGGCAGGATCACATCATGATGGACTCAAAGAATTTTAAGCAGAAATAATAACAATCTTGCAATTGTGAGGAGCAGAAGATGATATTAAAATGACTAACAAGCTCATTTAAATACTCCAATGACTGAAATGCTTAGTGTCATTAGCCATCAGAGAAATGTAAATCAAAACTACAATGTGATCAGTTCACTTCCACTAGAATGGCTACAGTGGCTAACGAGATCCTGGTGTGATACTGAAAGATAAGCACTGGACTGCTAACTATAAGGTCAGTGGTTCAATCCACCAGCTGCTCCTCGGAAACCCTATACAAGGTTGCTGGTGTGACACTGTGGGATAATGTAGTTCAAACCTAAGTCCCTGTGAGTCAGAACCAGCTCAATGGCACTTAACAACAACAATACCAACATTAGTTATAACCCAC
>NW_006408641.1:7493789-7496768 GCF_000296735.1 Chrysochloris asiatica
GTTAAGTACCTTTGAGCTGGTTCCAGAGCACCTTCATCTGTATGTATATGGAGGAGTCCTGCTGGCGTCGTAGGTTAGGAGTTAAGCTTTTAACTCCATGTTCAGCGGTTTGAGTCCAACAGTGGCTCCACAAGAGAAAGATGCGGTTTTCTACTCCCGTAGAGTTTTACAGTCTCAGAAACCCTCCAATTCGATGGCAAGCAGCAACATGTATATGACTACACATGTATGTGACTATAGGCACAAATACTCATATACAGTTATATGTTATAGAAAGTCTGTTAGGACAACATCTGGTTGCATATACATCAAGGGTCTCAACCCTTGTAAAGCCTTTTATGTTAAAAATTAGATACATCTGATTGCTCATAATAACAAATGGATGATACTTTGCAACATGCATCAACACATTATAATTATTGTTGTTGTCGCTAAATGCTGTTGAGTTGTTTCTGACTCATAGCCGCTCTGTATAGTTTCCAAGGAGTAGCTAGCTGGTAGGTTTGAACTGTGGACCTGTGGTTCAAAGTCCAGTGCTTATCCTACAACATCAGGAGTTCCACAGTTATTACTATTAGTGTATTATTAAGTTGAAAATGTTTTTGTGCATTTGGAAATGTTTATTTAGCTTTTATATATATATATATAGAGAGAGAGAGAGAGAAAAGTATATCATTTGAGATTAAGTCAAAAAGTGTTTATACTAGGGTTTCAGTTCATACATGCACAGGCTTATTCCATTTCTTGAACATGTCTCTGTAATCAGTGGTTGGCTGCGGACAAGTTCTCTCAGTATTATATGTATCTCCGTCTCATTAGGAATCCTGGTGTTGGCGCTGTGGGTTAATGCACTGGACTGCAAAGTCAGTTTGAACCTCAAGACCAGCAGTTCAAGCTCACCAGCTGCTCCTTGGAAACCCTATACAGGGTCACTATGGTCATAATTGACTCCATGGCATGTAACAACAGTCTCATTAGGGTGCCTTCAAAAAAGATCCAGTTAAAGCAGGGACTTCAGAAGGAAACTGCTGGGCCACTTAGATTCAAGGCAAAGAGGTCAGCTCAGAAGGTTATGGTCACTGTTTACTGGGATCCCAAAGGGTTAATCTTGATAGACAAAGGACACAGGGTCATCATGAGGGTTTATTATGAGAAGTTTTAAGAAGATTGAAAACTATATTAGTGAGAAAAAGTCCAGGAAAGTTGAACCCAGGATTTTTTCTTTTTCCATTACGACAATGTACTTCCTTATTCTTCGAGAATGACAAGGACTGTCCTATAAAAATTTTGTTGTGAAACCCTATCCCACTGACCCTACATCCATGATTTTGCCAATTCACACTTCCTCTTTATTGCCAAAATTCAAGGAACACTTAAAAAGTATAGGGATTTGTGTCCCTCAAGGATTCTAGAATTCTTTAGGGAAAGGTTGTTATTTTTAAGTGCCATCAAGTGGGTTTCAACCCATAGTGACCCTGTATAGGGTTTCTGAGAAGCAGCTGGTGAACTTGAACCACTGACCTTGAAGTTCAAACTGACTTTGCAGTCCAGCGTGTTAACCCATAGAGCCACACACAGATGAAAACATTGTTGAGAAACAATAGGTTCACATTTTGAAATTTTTATTTAATAAAGGTTTCTGCTATTTTGTAGCAATGCTTTTTTACTTATTGTCATATACTATATACTAAGACAAACATTTGACTGACTGACATTAGATGCCAGTAGCTAATGGTACTGACTTATATATAAATTCAACTTAAAGACAGATTTAGGAATGGAACTTGTTTGTAATCCAGGGACTGCCTATGTATAATATGGTGTTCACACAACTTTCAACCACTGCTAGTTTGTCAATGTGTGGTACTGTGAAGGCTTGTGTGTTGCTGGGAGGCTGGAAGCTATGTCACTGCACCGATATTTTAAATGCCAGAAGAGTCACCTATGGTGGGTAGGTTTCAACAGTGCTTTCAGATGAAGACAGACTAGGAAGAAGACGAGGCTGACTACTTCTTAATGGTTAGTCACTGAAAACCTTATGAATAGCAGCAGGCCATTGTTTGATATAGTGCCAGAGGATGAGCCCCTCAGGTTGGAAGATACTAAAAATATAATTGGGGAAGAGCTGCCTCCTCAATATACAGTCTACTGTGGTTAAGTGAGTGGAGTAGAGTTTTCAGGACCTTCTTTTGCTGACGAGGCACAACTCAAAATGAAAAGAAACAGCTTCAAACGTCCATTAATAATCAGCTTGTGTATGAAGTATGAATCTAAGAAAATTGGAAGCTGACAAAAATGAAATGCAGAAAGATTGATATCTTAGGCACTAATAAGCTAAAATGGATAGGTATCTGCCATTTTAAATCAGACAACCACATGGTTTAATGTGTCTGGGACAACAAACTGAAGAGGAATGGCATAGTTACTCATTGTCAAAAACCATTTCAGGATCTGTCTTGATGTACAATGCTGTCTGTAACAAGATAAAATACATATGCCTACAAGGAAGACCAGTGAATCCCACTATTATTCAAATTTACACACCAATCAATAAAGCTACTGGTGATAAAATTGAATAATACTACCAACATCTTTAGGCATGCATTCAAGATTCATTGATAATTACTGGCATTGGAATGTGAACGTTGAAAACAAAGGAGAAGAATTGTGCAGATGGAGCAGGAACCAGTATAAGGTAATTAGATTCAGAACTGACTTGACAGCACCTAACAGCAACAACAATAACAACACAATGTTCAAATCAGAGAACACCCAATTTAACAGAAACCATCATGTTAAGTTGACACATGACTATACAGGAGACTTGACGTTCATAGAATCAAAAGATAATGGCATTTAAAAAAAACGAATTAAGCATCAAAAGAAGATAGAAGGAATACACAAAGTCACTGTACCAAAAGATATGGTTGATTTTCAACTATTTCAAGAGGTAACATATGATCAAGAAGCAATGGTAGG
>NW_006408641.1:7497257-7498390 GCF_000296735.1 Chrysochloris asiatica
TGGATCATGACAAGGTATGGATAACATTGTGAAAAATGGCTAATCCAGAATACATCATTGTACTTGTGAGGAACCTGTACATAGAGTAAGAGGCTGTCGTTCCAATAGAACAAGGGGATACTGAATGGTTAAAATACAGAAAATATGTATGCCAGGATTATATTCTTTCACCATATTTATTCTGTATACTGAAAAAATAATTCAACAAGCTGGATTATAGGAAGAAGAAAGTGACATCAGGATTGGAAGAAGACTCATTAACAACCTGCAATATGCAGATGATACAACCTGACTTGCTGAAAGCAAAGAAGACTTAAAATAATTACTAATGAAGATCAAAGATCACAGCCTTCGCTATGGGTTTCAATTAAAATTAAAGAAAACAAAATCCTCACCACTGGACCAATAAATAACAACATGATAAATGGAGAAAAGATTGAAGTTGTGAAAGACTTCATTTTACTTCGATCCATTATCAACACTCGTGGGAGCAACAGTTAATAAACGAAATAACATATTGCATTAGGCAAACGTGCTGCTTAACACCACTTTAAAGTATTCAAGAGTAAAGATGTCAGTTTGAGGACTAAGGTGTGCCAGACCCAAACTAGGGTGTTTTCAATAGCCTCATATGCATGTGAAACTTGGGCAATGAATAAGGAAGACTGTAGAAGAATCAATGAATCTGCATTATGGTGTTGGAGAAGACTATCAAAAGTATCATGGACTGCCAGAAGAATAAACAAATCTGTGTTGAAAGAAGTATACCTATAATGAAGCCAGGATGGTGAGACTTTGTCTCTCATACTTTGGACATATTATAAGGAGGAACGAATCCCTGGAGAAAGCATTATGCTTGGTAAGGTGAATGGTCAGCATAAAAAGAGGAAGACATGCAACAAGATGGATTGGCACAGTGGCAGGAGCAATGGGCTCAGGCATAACAATTATGAGGATGGTGTGGGACTGGGCAGTGTTTTGTTCTGCTGTGCATAAGGGTGCTATGAGTCAAAACCAACTCAATGGCACCAAACAATGACAACAAAGAAGAACAATCTGAAAAAAATGAAAACCTTGGAAGAAAACTTGAGATTTATGTGGTAAACCATGAAAAAGAATAATCTACAGGTGAT
>NW_006408641.1:7500266-7522415 GCF_000296735.1 Chrysochloris asiatica
TGATGTTATTTATTTGTCCAGTGGTGAGGATTTTTGTTTTCTTTACATTGAGGTGGAACCTATATTGAAAGTTGTGGTCTTTGATCTTCATCAGTAAGTATTTTAAGTCCTCGTCACTTTCAGCAAGCAAGATTGTATCATCTGCATGTCACAGATTGTTAATGAGTCTTCCTCCAATACTGATGACACGTTTTTCTTCATACAATCCAACTTCTCAGATTATTTGCTCAGCACACAAATTGAATAAGTATAGTGTGAGACTACAACACTGGTGCACAACTTTTTAAATTTTAAACCATTCAGTGTTCACTTGTTCTATGTACAGGTTCGTCATGAGCAAAATTAAATGTTCCCAAATATTTATTCTCTGCAATGTTGTCCATAGCTTGTCAAGACCCACACAACTGAAAGCCTTTGCGTAGTCCATAAAGCACAGGTAAACATATTTCTTGTATTCTCTGCTTTCAGCCAAGATTCAGTAATGATATCCCTTGTTTCATGTCCTCATCTGAATCCAGCTTGAACCTCTGGCATTTCAGAGGATCTGTTAATGTACTGCTGCAGCTGTTTTTAAATTATCATTAGCAAATTTTTATTTGCATGTGATATTAATGACATTATGCGATGATTTCCACAATCCATTGGGTGACCTCTCTTTGAAATGGGCACAAACATCTCTTCCAATCAGTTGGCCAGGTAGCTGTCTTCCAAATTTCTTGTCATATATGTGTGAGTGCCTCCAGTACTGAATCCATCTGTTGAAAGATTTCAATTTATATTCCATCAGTTCCTGGAGCCTTGTTCTTTGCCAATGACTGCAATGCACACTGGACTTCTTCCTTCAGTACAATTGGTTCTTGATCATATTTTATTTCTTGAAATGGGTGAACAATGGCCATTTCTTTTTGGTACAGTCACTGTGTATTCCTTCTGTCTTCGTTTGATGCTTTCTGCATCATTCAATATTTTGCCCAAAGAATCCTTCAGTATTGCAAGTCAATGCTTGATTTTTTTCTTCAGTTCCCTCAGTTTGAGAAATGCTGAGTGTGTTCTGCCCTGTTGGTTTTCTAACTCCAGGTCTTGGCACATTTCTTAAAAAGGCATTTCTTGTCTTTTCAAGCTGCCCTTTGAAATTTTCTATTCAGCACTTTTACCCTCCTCATTTCTTCCATTTGCTTTAGCATCTCTATGCTGGAGAGAAAGTTTCAGAGTCTGTTCTGACCTCTATTTTGGTCTTTTCTTTCTGTCTCATCTTAATGACCTTTTGCTTTCTTCCTGTACGATGTTCTTGATGTCAATTCATCAAATTTGTTCTTTAAACGATCTGTAAGTTCAGGTGTGATATATTCTAGGTCATGTTTTGGCTCTTGTAGACTTGTTTTAATTTTCTTCAGCTTCAGCCTGAACTGCATATGAGCAATTGATAGTCTGTTGCCCAATATGCCCCTAGCCTTGTTTTGGCTGATGATAATGAAGCTTTTCCACTGTCTCTTTCCAAAGATGTAGTCAATTTGATTTCTTTGTATTCCATCTGGTGAATTCTATGTGTATAGTCATCTTTTATATTGTTTCATACAGGTATTTGCAATGAAGAAGTCATTCGTCTTGCAAAATTCTATCATGCAATCCCCAGCATAATTTCTATTACCAAAGCCATATTTTTCAACTACTGATCCTTCCTCTTTGTTTCCAACCTTTGCATTCCAATCCCCAGTAATTATTAACATATCTTGATTGCATGTTTGATCAGTTTCAGACCGAAGAAGTTGGTAGAATTCTTCAATTTCATCCTCACTGGCTTTAGTGGTTGGTGTGTAAATTTGAATAGTAGTGGTCTTAACTGGTCTTCTCTGTAAGCATATGGATATTATCCTGTCACAAACAGTGTTGTACTGCAAGGCAGATCTTGAAATATTCTTTTTGATGATGAATGTAAAGCCATTCCGCTTCAATTTGTCATTCCTAGGATAGTAAACCATGTGATTGTCAGATTCAAAATGGCCAATACCAATCCGGTTCAGCTCACTAATGTTGTCTAGGATATTGATGTTTGTGGGTTCTATTTCATGTTTGACAGTTTCCAGTTTTTCTACTATGATTTAATTATTAACAGATGTTTACAGTTGTTTGTCCTCATTTTGAGTTGTGAGCCATCAGCAAATTAGGGTCCCAAAGGCTTTGCTCCATTCATGTCATCACTATCAACTCTACTTTGAGGAGGCAGCTCTTCCTCAGTCATATTATAAGTGCCTTCCAACCTGTCGGGCTCATTTTCTGGCACTATATTTGACAATATTCTGGTGCTCTTCATCCTATTTCAAGACTCAATATTCTGGTGTTCAATATTCAATATACAGTGTTCCACTGCTTATTCATAATGTTCTCAGTGACTAAATATTCAGATGTAGTCCATCTTTCCTTCTTCTTACTCTGTTTTAGTCTGGAAGCTCAGCTGAAACTTGTCCACCATGGGTGACCCTTGTTGTTAAGTGCCATCGAGTCAATTCCGACCCATAGCAACCCTGGATAGGGTTTCCGAGGAGCAGCTGGTGAGCTTGAACCACCAACCTTGCAGTTCAAATGGCTTTTCAGTCTGGCGCATTAACCCACAGTGCCACACCAGGACTCCACGGGTGACCCTACTGGTATTTAAAATATCAGTGGCATAGCTTCCAGAATCACAGCAACATACAAGTCACCACAGTATGACAAACAGACAGAAGAGTGTTGGGCTGAGTGAATTAGCCATAAATGCATGAGACCACTTTTGTAAAAAAATTAAGGTTTTCTTGCTGAATGAAACATTCTATTGTTACCAGGGGTGGGAGAGAAGGAAAATCATTTACTGTGTAGAGGGTAGACACATGTTAACATGGAAGATGAAGAAGTCAATATACAACAAGAGATAGGTTGGCACATGAAAGACGAAGGTAATGAAAGACACAGGGAGGAGTGCAAGAGTTAAAGTAAATAGATGTAAATACTGTTAACTGATGGTACATAGAAGGAATTGCAATTGTTGTAATGAGAGTTCTGGTGTGGTGCTCTGGGTTAATGTGCTGCTGGACTGCAAGGTCAGTTTGAGTTTCAAGGTTGGCGGTTCAAGCTCACCAGCCAGCCACTCCTTGGAAACCCTAAACAGGGTTGCTATGAGTTGGAATCGACTAGACGGCACTTAACAACAACAATGGCATTAAGTATATGATTTGTTCAATGTGGGATTGATGATCTGTTATGTAAACCTTCATTCGATTCACAATTAAAAGTTTTAAAAAGTCACCTGTGTGTAATCAAATGGTCAATAGATACTTTTAAAACAAAGCTGAACATGTCGGGAGACAGGGAACCCAAACTACTGAAAGCAGAACAAGAATTACAGACATAAAGCGAATGCTCATGCATTGTGAAGAATATAAACAATGTCAATGCAAAATTTGTGTAGAAATTGTTGAAAGTAACCTAAACTGCTATGTAAGCCTTCACAGAAAACACAATAAAATACTATTTTTTAAAAAAGTTGTTGGAGAAATTTCACCTGCATAGTCCTGACTCATGGAAAATGAGGGAGTGTGGAAGTGGTGAGCGCAGGAATTTGAAAAGACACGTTGAAATCTGGAGGAGCCGGTGATAGACATCAGTGAGACAAGTAGAAATTCTGGTAAAGTCTCAGGATTCTTGATGGCCCAATTTGCTGACAGTCCAGGACTTCTGGACATGATTAATCAGGGAGACGCTCTCCTCATATGGCCCTTGGAATCTGTGGGGCACTGAATGCTGAAGCTAGGTGGCCCCTGTACACTCATTTCCTCGAGCTGCCCAGCCTTCTGTTTGTAATGTAAGCAGGCAGATAGGATCTGAGTGTTGTGGGTTTTACTTTGGACTGCAGATTGTCCCTGAGTTTGAGTGAAGGTCAGTGGTGAGACACCTCAGCTTGCTAAGGTCAAGGAAGGAGGGGTCCAACTGAGGATCACTGGAAGGATCAATCTTGTGATAAAGCACTAATTCCAGATGCTAAATCTGGTCTTATAACAAGGGCTTCCAGGAAGAAACAGTCTTCATTTGCCATGGGGTAAACTCGGGGCCCTTCTACCTTCAGTGGGGGTCATGGGGTAAGGGCAATGGAGAAGGGGTGAAGGAAGCAAAGTTCTTTGGGACCTCCAAAAGTTGATGCCAAAGTCAAGAGAAAGACTCCCTAAACCGTTGAAGTGGTTCTTCTTTCTGTTTGTTTTTCTGGTCCCAAGCCCATCTCTGGTACCCTGTGTGTCATTCACTATTTGTTTTATGTTTCATAAAGAGGGGTTTGGTAAAAAATCTAATGGTAGTCTCTGGGACACCAGAAAACCTGAGCATGTGCTAGTTAAGAGTACGTGAGTTTGAGTTCTCAACCCACCACCATGTCCAGCTGAATGGTCTTGAACAAACATCTTTACCTCTCTCTGAGCCTCAGTTTTCTATCCTGCACAATGGGGGTAATAATTGGTGAGATGAACATTAAATCTGATAGTGTTGGGAAGGTCTTAGCAGAGTTCCTGGCATGAAGCAAGTGCTCAGTAAATTACTCAGTAAGCATTTGTTATTGTTACTATTGTTCACTTATTAATTTTAGGGGTGCTCAGACTTTAAAAAGAAATCCACAAAAATATCTTCAGAATTAGAAAGTGATTTTTCAGGCACACAATGTATCGGTAACCCGCCTCTGAAAAGCTAGCAATAACCACTCCCCAAGTGACCCTCTCAGATGTTCCTAAAATTATGCTCACCCACTACCTTTGGGCTTATCAGTCTCTGGGCCCAGCTGCTCCACGAAAAGAAGAACCATATGCACCACAGGCTTCTATATGGTAGAGCCCATGTTTGGCAATCTCATGTGTCTAAGCCCTCTCCTGGGGAGGAGTGAGGTGAAGAGAGAGAAAGGTAGGAAGGGAGGCTGGGGAAGAGCTCATAACCAAGGCTTTTTGTCTGACTTCGAAATGGGTTTAAATCAGTTACATCTGCTTCCATCCTCTGATCCAGATTCCCATTCACCAACTCCACTGCTCCAGATCCAACATAGAATAAACACCTGCTATGTGTCCTGTTACAGCAGCTGTTCTAAAATATGACAACCTGTAAGGCAGTGGTTCTCAACTGGGACAAATTTGTTCCTTCTCCAATCCCTAGAGGACATTTGGCATTGTCTGGAAACGTTTTCTATTGTTATAACTTGGGGGGACGTTGCTATTGGCATCTAGAGAAAAGAGGTCAGGGATGTTGCTCAACATCCAACAATGTGCAGGGCAGTCCCTCACAACAAAGAATCAGTTAAATAAAATGTCCGCGGGTTGAATTATGTCTCCCCAAAATATGTGTCCAATTGCCTGGGCTATGATACTCAGTGGCTTGGCAGTTATGTAATGATACAATTTGACAGTTATGTAATAATGCAATCATCCCCATGATGAGATCTGATTTGGATGGGGTAGGATACAACACCCTTATGCAGGTCACAGTCCTTATCTGATGTGAAGGGAGTTTCCCTGGGGTGTAGCCTGCATCATCATTTAAGACATAAAAGGGAAAGAGGGAAGGAGAGAAGGACCAACTACAACCCAGAAAGAAGAGCTAGAAGTGAAACATGTCCTTTGGATCCAGTGTCCCTGCACTGAGAATCTCCTAGACTCAAGGGAAGATTGATGCTAAGACATATGGAGATCACCAAGGGATTTAGGCCCACAGATGTTGAAAGGGGACAAGGACCTTCCTCCTAAACTGTAAGTCAACAAAGAGAGAACACCTTCTCCTACTGCTGGTGCCTTGAATTCAGACTTCTCTATTCCTAAATTGCGAAAGAGTAAATTTGTTGTTGAAGTCATCCACTTGCAGTATTTCTGTTATAGCAGAACTAGATAACTAAGACAGGACCCAAGTTAATAAACTCTGCATTAAGGAAAAAGCAGCCCCTACACTTAAGTTCCTAGTAGTTATCAAACTGACAGTTTGCCAGATACCCTGGGTTTAAAACTCCTACCTTGACTGACTATTTTTCCATTGTTTGTCACTTATGTATGTACAAAAGCTTTCAAGATTTCCTTCTTCGTTGTCTGTTAACATATGAAAATGTCACAGTTTATTTAAAACAGTCTTCTGTGGACATCATCATTTCATTCATACATTATTCATTCATTCAATTCATCAGTCAGTCAACATACACCCAATGAGTCCTCTCATACACTGTGACAGGCTCTAGGGATGAACAGAGGTACAAGACAAAGTCTCAAAACCCCAACCAAACTCAGAGTATGTGTTGGAAGAGTGGGTCGGGGGGAGAAGACAGATGTGTTGATAAATAATTACAATATTGGTCCATGTAAAAGTCCTCATGAGATGGGAGTGACTCAGAGGGAGATGTGCTCACTGCTTCTCATGGGAGGACTCAGAAACATCAGCCATAACCACTTAAAAAAAAAAAAAAAGAAAATTCTACCTAACACCTCCCTGAATACAAAGGTGTGTGTGTGTATGGTGGGGTAGTAATAAGTAATTTGGTCTTAATGACCCACCATTGGAGGATACCCATGATCTCCTTGAAGAGAGGGGAGATCAAATTTATTTGAAACATTATATGAATACTTTCCATTTCTTAATCAAATGCCTGACCACCCAGAATCAAACAAACAGAAGCAAAGCAGAATAATGGAGACTGGTAAGTATTCCAACCAAAGTAGTTCAGCTCTAGTCCTATTTATCAGAAGAGTTTTCCACCAAGAAGTGTGGGACAGAGCCTCTGCTCTGGATAAGTCCATAAAGTAACCTGAGGATCAAGAAGTATACACACAAAACCGTCTCTTAATACTTCAGGTAGAACAAGAGTGTTTGAAAATGACATGTTAGAAATGAATTTGTAATTGCTGCTGATAGTCAGGAATCAAGAATTCTGAATTCTAGTTCCAGTTCTACCATTAATTTGCTGGGAGGGTGGTAAGGAGTGGGCTATTATATTGCCTCCTTCACCAATAGGCACTGAACGTTGTTTTTGTTAGGTGACATCAAGTCGGTACCAACTCACAGTGACCCTATGTACAACAGAACTAAACACTGCCTGGTCCTGGGGTGGTTATGTGCCATGGAGTCGGTTCCGACTCATAGCAACCCTGTACAGGGTTTCCAAGGCCATAAGTCTTTACAGGAGCAGAAAGCCTCATCTTCCTCCCACGGTCAGCTGGTAGTTTCGAACTGCTGACCTTGCAGTTCACAGCCCTATTCGTAACCACTACGCTACCAGAGCTCCTTGCCCAGGTCCTGGGTAGCAGGGACCTGTAGGTTGTATTTGGCAGCAAGGTACTTCAGTGGTAGAATCCTTGCCTTCCATGTGGGAAATTCAGGTTTGATTCCCAGTTAATGTACTGCAAGTGCAGCCACCACCTGTTTGTCTGTGGAGGCTTGAGCATTGTTATGACAAACAGATTTCAGCCAAGATTCTAAACCAAAATGGATCAGCTAGGTCAGCTACTTCTGAAAAATCAGCCCCAAAACCCTATATGGATCTGAACAGTCTGGATAGCAACTAACAACAGGAGATGTTGTTGTTAAGTGCTGTCCAGTGGGTCCCAATCCATAGTGACCCTGAATAGGGTTTCTGAGGAGCAGCTGGTAAGTTTGAACCGCTGACTTTGCGGTTCAAACCAGCTTTGTAGTCCAGCACATTAACCCTCAGTGCTACACCAGAATTCCAGCAACAGGTGGTATGTGGCTTTAAATTGTTCCAAATGTCTCAGGCGGTATTCCCCCCCCAAATTGGGAGTTTAGTTCTAATACCAGTACTGTCACTGAGGAGAGAAAGCTTCAAGGTTACAAGGGAGTTGGGGGTGAGTTCCAAATTCTATTCTTCCAAACTACTGAGCCTTGGTCGCATAATTGGGCTGCTAACCACAAGGTCAGCAATTCGAATCTACCAGCCACTCAGTGGGAGAAAGAAGAGGCTTTCTGCTACTGTAGAGGTACAGCTTCGGAAACCCTATAAAGGCTCACTATGAGAACAGACTCAAGGTCACACAACCACTCCCAAACTACTGTTTCTGGAATGTCGTGGAACTGCCAGAAAGATGAACATGTCCTGAGAGGCGGCACTGATATCTACCTAGCCGGGAACTGAAGCGTTGTGATGGAATGAAGCAGGTGAGGACTATAGGAAGGCAAGGCTACCAGACACCTGCAAGAACTTGCTCAGATAGAGCTTGGAGAGTCAGAGTTGGGTCCCCAAGAAGTTCCCTTGGAGAATTTCTTGGCACAGAGTCCAGTTTGGAATGCTAATGGGAGGAGTAGCTCTGGAATGTGTCCCTGGGCCCCTCACAGTTTGACCCCAGTCCTCTCATCCACAAATCCCAGAGGGAGAGACCCAGAGGCTCTCAGGAGTTTCTGTGGGGAAAGGAAAACCACCCATCCCATCCTGCAGAGCTCTACAGGCCATCCCCCCAGTACCCCGGAAGGAGAGAAGAGGGAGGGAGGTACAAAGGGTCCCATCACAGACCAGGAAGCTTCAGGAAGAGCTTTTCCTATCTGCGCCCCCAGGGCATGTGAAAATGCCAAGGTTTTGGAGCGGACCGATGCAGGTTCCGATCCTCTTTGGCCTCTTGAGCCTCCGTTTTGTTGTGATAAATCGGCCTCAAAAGGTGATTCTGAGGCTTCAATTAATTAATGGTAGCAAAGTGCCCAGCAAAGAACAGGCATTGCCAGAGGCGGCTCCAAAATTTGCATCGAGGAGAAATTAGAGGTGCAGTTTAGAGCGTGGAATCCGGAGCTAAAAGAGCTGCCTTCGCCTGGAACACGCTGGAATACACTGGGGGCAGGAGGTTCTTTGGAGAAGAGTTTATAGAAATTACTGTTGGGGGGGGCGGGGAAGAGGGGAGAAGGTGAAAACCCTCAGTCGAAGATGTGCTGGGCCCCTCCCCACCATCCCTCATGGGGCTGGAAAGGGGGCAAGACCGCTACTCCATCAAGAGACTCCCGCCCTCCAACCTGCTGGGTGGTGGGTGAGCGGGCACCTGAGGAAGGGGCGCGTACTCACTGGGTGCGTGGCGCGAACAAGCAGCAGCAGCAACAGCAGGAGCAGCGGGCGGTGGCGCATGGTGCCCGTCGCGCCCCGACGGTCGCAGGTCTGTACACTAGGCCGGCTCTGGAGCTCAGCGCCCCAGGCAGAGTCTCGGGCTCCTGCATGCCACCGCGCCCTGAGGAGTCATGGGTGGGTCACCGTCTGCTACTCCTCGGGGAAGTGGCTGCGAGCACGAGCACTACGCCGCCCGACCCATTGATAAAGAACAGGCGCTGCCCGGGCGCCTCCACCCAGCGGACTGGCGGGCAGGTGGCGCGCGCAGAGGAGGGGGAGGAGGCAAAGTGATGGCGCGGGAATCTAGAGCTAACTCCCGCAGACTCGTCCCTGGAGGAGGAGACCAGGAGAGGGCACTCTGGCAAAAGCTTCCAGGCTACCAACCCAAATCCAGTGCCATCGAGTAATTCTGACTCATAATGACCCTGTATAGAGAGTTCTGGTGTAGGACTGTAGGATAAGCACTGAACTGCTAATTGCAAGGTTGGTCGTTTAAACTCACTAGTCGTTCCTTGTGAAACCCTATAGAGCGCCACTATGAGTTGGAACCGACTGGACAGCACTTTACAACATAGCATTTCCGAGGCCTAGTGTGGTGCTGTAGGTTCATGTACTAGACTACAAAGCGTTTGAACCTCAAGGCCAGCAGCTCAAGCTCACCAGCCGCTCCTTGAAAAGCCTATACAGAGTCACTATGGGTCGGAACCAACTCTACGGCATTTAACAACAAAATCTTTTCTGGAGCTGGAAGCCTCATCTTTCGCCCACAGAGTTGCTCATGGGTTTGAACGGAAAATCTTGCGGTTAGTAAACCAGTGCTTAGTAACTGGAGGCTACTACACCCAAGCAAAACCCAAAAACCCTTTTGCTGTGGATTCAACTTATGGTGATCCCATCTGTTGCACAGTAGAACTGCAATCTTTACAGAAGGAGATAGCCATACCTTTCTCCCACACTGCTCCATGTTGGATGGGTTTGAACTGCAAAAGCAAAACATTAATGCCATCCAAGAAAGATCACTGGGGCCTAAGTTCTGGGTCAGCAAGCCCTGCCGTGATTTTGCTGGGTGTTCTATTGCTTATCTGTGCTTCAGTGTCTGATTCCTAGCACTGCATTAAAATAAGGCCCACTTTTGCATTGAAAGAGTTATGACTGGTGCTTACTATATTGTGAGTGCTCAGTAAATGCCTACTACTTCTATTCAGTGTCTTACACTTGATTATTTTGATTTTCACTTCATTTTTGTTCTTATTAAAATCACATATGTTCACTCCAGAAGTTTCATTCCTCTGAGCACCATCACATCCAAAAAGCAATACTGTTTGGTGATCAGAAAGACCAAGGAGGCTCTTCTGGTATACCAGGCATTGGAGGGCTGCACTGAAGATCAACAACTGGAAGACTTGGAACTTCCTAGTCTAAATAGAAGGTGATCTAATCATCAGGCAGATATTCTTGGTGACCTGCTCAGCTACAGTCTGAGTGAGTATTCAGATGTCCTTAATAAGGTTGTCATTGACCTCTCTCAATGCACGGTACCCCAAATAGCTCTTAGAAACCCCCTTTTCCCCCCTCTCTCTCTGCAATGACACCAGTCCCTTTCTTCTTTCTCTTCTCCTATCTTGACCTCTCTCCTAGGACGTTAAGTGCATCATTTCATTTAATTCTCCAGTACCCCCTAGGTGATATTATGTCCGTTTGACACAGGAGAGCACATGCAACTCAGAATCTGAGACCCAAAGCCTGGCTCTACACTTCTGCGTTGGCCTTAATTCTCTGTGAGTCACCTTAATTAGTCAGCTTAGACTGGTTAAGTAGCAATTTTACTAGCCTGTAGCAGTCTTCCTTACTAGAAGAGGATATTAATGAGGTGAGACTGGTAAATCACAACAGAATTACAAGGGAAAAAATGTTTTTAGCTGCCAGATCCAAAATCAATACTCTGTCCACATCAAGTAAGTGTATACATAACCACTGACTCATTTCTAGGAACTTTTTCTACAGAAATGTTTACCCAGGGGCCCAAGGAAATCTGAGCGGGGATGTTTATTGTAGCACTGTTATAGCATCAGAGTACTAGAGATACCGCATGTGAAAGAACATGTAGCCCCACTTGTCAAGTTTTCTTCCTCTTAGAAATCAACTATTAGAACAATCTGCTGATCAGTCGCTGTTATGTTGATTCTAACTCATGACAACCCCACATATGTCACAAAAGAACTTGGCTCCATAGCATTTTCAATGGCTGCTTTTTGTTATGTTTTGTTTTCCGAAGTACAAGGGGGCTTCAAGAAGTTCATGGAAAAATGGAATTGAAAAATAATGGAAAATTTCCATGAACTCTTTGAAACCTCCTCATAGCTCCTCAGGATTTTCTTCTAAGGTGCTTCCTTGTACACTTGAACCTCCAACCTCTCCATTAGCAGCTGAGCATGCTAACTGCAGGGGTTCACACTGGCTGTAGTTGGTTCAGTCATAGCCAACACAGCAAAACGAGAACATATTTTGGGTAAAGCAGAATAATAGCCAGAACAGGGCAAATTATGGGTCAAAACCTTGGAATGCGAGAGTTGGAAGAGGTATACCCTTCTAGGAGTTAGATGTGGGAGATTAGATTGTAACCAGGACTGAAGAGCAACACACATTCTAAACAACGCAGATAATCACCATCTTTGAGCCAGGCACCTTCCTTCCAAGGCTGCCAACCAAGAGACTTGGTTGCTATGCAACATTCATGCTGCCTTTGTTTTCTAAGAGAGAGATCAAGTTTCCAACACAGTGTCAATCTATAGTTTTTCCTGTTCCAGTTACTGTTCTGGTACATCCACATTCTACAAATTCTGGTCCATTCTGGTTTCACTTTGTCAATCATGACTGAGCTGGGGAAAACCTGTTCAAAGTCCTGGTTAACCATTTGCACCACGCAGAGACTCCAACATCTCTCTAACCTCTGACCAGCTGCCCCCAACACACACACACACACACACACACACAGGACTGATACATTTGGGATAAGAAACTGGCCTTCATAGCCTGATTCCTGCACTCCTTGCTTTATGGCAGTATGTTGTCTGCAGAGACTTTGTGGCTCAATTTCCTGGGCCAGGCTCTGCCCTGACTATGGTTCAGAGCCATCAGGGACAGGGTGGTGCTCTGTCAAATTCTGAGGTTCAGCGTTAGAAAACCTACTTGCCTGTAAGTATAAAGTACATTCTCCAAGAAAAAGTAAAAGTTATGTTTGTCCCCATTTGTCTTAATCTTATTTCTCAATTGGTTCAAGATTCAGAGTGGAAAGAAAAATAGTATTTCCCATGCCCTATTAAGTCCCAGGAGTCCTGGTGTAGTGCTGTTTGAACTACAAGGTCAGCAGTTCAAACTCACCAGCCATTCCTCAGAAACCCTATACAGTGTCACTGTGAGTCGGAACAGACTTGATGGCACTTAACCGCATTAAGTCCAATATCCTAAATGTATATTAGAAGGTCCATGGGGTAAGGACATGTTTTTTGTTGTATAGATTTCTGTGTTGCTTGAATGTTTTCTGTAGCTACTGCATGTATTGCTTTGTAATGGAAAGAAATCAAAATAAAGCACAGAAACACAATCTGTGCTATATATCAAGTCACAACCTCATGATATCCAGTGTAAAAGCAAAATCAAGCTTTGCTCTGGGTCATTCAAGAAATCTCTGACCCCCATCCTTCCTTAAATGGGACTCTGCCTCTCAGAGCATTGAGAAAGGGGTCTGAGACTTTTGTCAAGTTGTGGATGCAGCTAGTGGCTTTGTGAAGCTTGACTGAGAAAACAATTTTATAATAGGAAGGGGAGGGAAAGGATAGGGAACTAACAACAGTATGCAAGGGGGCTTCTTCTGAAAGAAATCTATTCTTTTCATTTCCTTTTTTCACAAACTTTTCAAAACCCCTCATATTCAATACCCATCATGTGCTAGAGTCTATTAGGAAATTGGGATGTGGTATCATAGCTGATCCTCCAAGACTGTATGATGGGAACTTGACCCCATTTATACAGCTAAGAAGTGGTGGAGTTAGGATTCAAATGTAGGACTGAGTTAAATCCATACCCTTTGCTCTGGGTTAGATTCCTCTCAATTATGGGGAAGACTTCCTTACCCTTGGAGCTTCCAAAGCTTTTTGCATTATCATCTCAAATTCTGATCTTCAGAATCACTATGTGAGGTAGCAGTCAGGAGACAGTTGCACTTGCTCAATTGGTTGAATTGAAGAGAATGTGATATAAGAACTATATGTAGAGGTGTGGGGAAGGTCAAGGAAGCCAGAGATTAGCAACAGTGGGCTGAAGAGCAAGGAAAAGGAGTAGTGTTCTCAGAATTTGAATAGAATTGTTCTAGCAGATTGGTCATAGAGAAATGTAGACACTATCAAAACTCTGGCCTGGCAAGGGAGTCATGTAATAAAATAAATTCCCTGCCTTCCCTCTTACTCTGTCTCCTGATCTCATGGTTTTGTCTTCCAATGATGAAACCTACCAGAAGCTAGAGAAAAGGCAGATAGGAAGAATTTGTCCATAGAATTTAACCTCCAAGGTGGAGAAGGTAGATTATGGATTTGGGAGGAGGTGAGTTTGCAAAAGGAGAGTAACCCCACTTTGTAATATCATTATACCCACTTAACAGATAAAGAAACTGAGGTTTAAGAAGAGTAACTTAAGATCACACAGCTAGGAGGTAGAATTGCTGGTACTTGAGCTCTGGTTTTCGGTTTCCAGCCTTGAGTTGTTTCCATCACATATATACCTATTACATCCAAATCTGGAGATCTATAACAATGGCAATGACTATTTTAGAGTTCTGGGTTGACTGGGCTCCTCCAGGTGGTTCTTGTTCCAGTTACAGTCTGACAATGGCTGGAACTGGAATCACCTGAAGGTGTGCACATTTACATGTCTGGGCTTAGGCTGGGGTAGGGTGCAGCTCTAATGGCTGAGGGCTGCATAGCTGGGGCTCCTCCGGTGGCTCTCTCCCTCTCTGCTTTCTTCCTGGGGTCATCCCAGCATGACAGCTTCAAGGGGAATGGACTTCTTCCATGGCAGCTCACGGTTCCAAAAGTGTATATTCCAAGAGAGAGAGCCAGCTGGAAGCTGCATCACATTTTATGACCTACCTCCAGAAGTCATGCGCAGTGCCACTTCTTTATTGTAAAGACAACCAGAATAGCCTGCTCAGATTCAAGAGGGCTGGGGAACACAGACCACCCCACCTTTTGATGGGAGAGTGGGAAGGATCTGGAAGTATTTATTTAGGACCATAAATACCTAGAATATTTTATATTATTTTTGGTGAAAAAATAGAGACAGCCCATTCCATAGTTTCTAGACATAATGATTGGTGACATTACTTGCAGTCTTCACACTGTCAGCTCATGGTGACTTAGGCACAACAGAAGGAAGTGTTGCCCTGCTGCCTCCATGACTGTTGGTGTGTTTGATTCTATTGTTAAGGCAACTGCATCAGTCCTTCTCTTTGAGGACTTCCCTTGTTTTCCATACTGTAGATCCTCTAACTTCATTATAACTCCCATGGGTGACAGAAAGGGGTCATCTCTTTGATCTTGATGGCTTTCCAGGTTTTGATCCTAAACTCCATCTGCTGGTCCCACTACAGAGGGAGGGTTAGACAAACAAACTGATGTCACAACAACCCCCAGTACAGGGGAAGTTCACTACTTTTAGTAACTGTAATTTAAAGATTACCTTGAGGATGTTGTTGTTGTTGTTAGGTGTCATCGAGTCAGTACCGACCCATAGCGACCTTATGCACAGCAGAATGAAACACTGCCCGATCCTGGGCCAACCTCACTACTGTTGCCACGCTTGAGTCCATCTATGAGAGAGCCTGAATTTAGTTCTAGAGTAAATTGTTCTCCAGTGGTTTAATGGTTTTTGTTGTTGTTAGCTGCCATTGAGTTGGACTTTGGACTCCTAGTGACCTCATGCTCAACAGAATGAAACACAGCCTGGTCCTGCATTATCTCCCAAGTCATTTGCAAATCGGACACATACTGGTATCACCCCAGTGACACAGAACATAAGGATAAATACAAACCTCTGGTGTCAAAAGGGAAAAAGACGTTTCCCTTCTTCCTTTTGTCTCAATGTTTCTTCTAGAAAACTTGTAATTATCAACCCTCTCTTTGATTCTTTAAAATGAACATAAATCTTTTTAAAACTTAAACTAGCTGCTTATAAGTTTGTATCCCAGGAATGTGTTTCTTGGAGGCGTTGGAACCATCTCTTTGAAATGTGGCCATCCAGGGATATGGTGCCCTGTGATTCGTTCACTCCACATTATTGTTTGTATCCCAGGAATGTGTTTCTTGGAGGCGTTGGAACCATCTCTTTGAAATGTGGCCATCCAGGGATATGGTGCCCTGTGATTCGTTCACTCCACATTGTTGTTTCTTGTTGCTGCTGTTAAGTGCCATCAAGTTGGTTCTGACTCGTAGTGATCCTGTATAGGGTTTCCTAGGAGAGGCTGGTGGGTTTGAACCACTGACCTTGTGGTGAGAAGTCCAATGTTTATCCTATAAGCACCCCACCAGGACTCCACAATATTACTGACTGCTTGTTAAAAGATATGAACAGATAGGAAAAACATTTTTTTGACAATGACATATCTAACAAGAGACTAATCTCTAAAATGTATACGAAACTTCAACACCTCATAGCAAAAAGGCAAAAAATCCAATTTAAAAAATGCGCAGAAGACATAAACAGATACTTCACCAAAGAAGACATTCAGGTGGCCAACAAACACATGAAGAAAGGCTCATGATCACTAGCCATTTTTGTTGTTGTTAAGTGCGATTGAGTCAGTTCCGATTCATAGCAACCCTGTATAGGCTTTCCAAGGAGCATCTGGAGAATTTGAACCTCGGACCTTGAGGTTCAAATAGGCCTTGCAGTCCAGTGCTTTATCCCACAGCACCACACTCTAAGTCAAAACAACAATAAGCTATCATCTCACCCCAGCATGAATAGTGAAGTTCAATAACCCAGAAAACAACAAATAAGGTTGTAGAGAGACTTAAACCCTCATCTACTGCTGGTGAGACTGTAAAATGGCCAAGCCATGTAAAACAGTATGATACTTCCTTAAAAAGTTGGAAATAAAGATACCATATGATTCAGCAATCTCACTGCTGTTGTTGTTATGTGCCATGGAGTTGAATCTGACTCATATAGGGTTTCCAAGGAGCAATTGTTGAGTTTGAAGCACTGAGCTTTTGATTCAAACTGACATTTCAGTCCAGTGTTTTATCCTATAGTGCCACACCAGGACTCCAGCAATCCCACTACTAGGTATATATCCTAGAGAAATAAGAGCTATGAAATGAATATATATGTGCATACCCATGTTAATTGCAACATTATTTACATAAGCAAAAAGATGGTGCACATACACAATGGAACAATACACAATTTCAAAGAATAATGATGAATCTGTGAAACACCTCCTAATATGGATGAACCTAGAGGACAGTATACTGAGTATAATAAGTCAATTACAAAAGAACAAATATTGTATGAGACCATTACTACAAAAAGTCAATAACAGGTTTATACACAGAATTAATCATTCTTTGAAGGTTACTAGGGTGGGAGAGAAAGAGAGGTAAGTCATTAACTAGAGAGTTATTGTTGTTAAGTGCCCTCAAATTGGTTCCAACTCATAGTGACCCTATGCACAATAGAACAAAACACTGCCTGGTCCTGGGGCATCCTGACAATTATTGTTACGTTTGAGATCACTGTTGCTGCCACAGTGTCAATCCATCTCATTGAATGTTTTCCCCTTCTTCTCTGACCCTCCACTTTACCAAGCATAGTTTCCTACTCCAAGGACGGATACCTCCCAAGAACATGTTTCAAAGTATAAGAGATGAAATCTCACCATCCTCACTTCTAAGGAGCATTCTGACTGTATGTCTTCCAACACAGATTTGTTTGTTCTTCTGGTAGTCTGTGGTTCTTTCAATATTCTTCACAAGCATCACAGTTCAAATGTGTTGATTCTTCTGTGGTCTTCCTTACTCACTGGCTAACTTTCACACTACATGAGGCAATTGAAAATACTTTGGTCAGGAGTACTTCAGTCCTCAAACTGTTATCTTTACTCTTTAACACTTTAAAGAGATCTTTGGTAGTAGATTTGCCTAATGCATTATGCCCTTTGATTTCTTGACTGCTGCTTTGTGAGTGTTGATTGTGGATCCAAGCAAAATGAAGTTTTTGACAATTTTAATCTTTTCTCATTCATCATGATGTATTTATTGGTCCAGTTGCATGGATTTTCATTCTTTACATTGAAGTGCAATCTATACCTAAGTTTGTAGTCTTTTATCTTCGTCAGTAAATATTTCAAGTCCTCTTTGCTTCCAGCAAGCAAGGTTATGTCATCTGCATATCACAGGTTGTTAATGAGTCTTCCCCTAAATCCTGATACCACATTTTACTTCATATAATCAAGTCTTTCAGATTATTTGCTCAGACTACAGATTAAGTACATATGGTAAAAGGATACAACCCTGGTACATGCACACTTTGCCTGATTTTAAACCATTCAGTATCCCCTTCTGACCAATTTCTTCTGTGCACATGAGGAACTTGCACACAGACCAAGACAGATTGCCTCTAGAGCACAATTAAGTGTTCTGGAATACCCATTCTTCACGATGTTATCCACAATTTGTTATGATCCACATATTCAGATGCTCTGCATAGTCAATAAAGCACAAGTAAACATCTCTCTCTGGAATTCTCTGCTTTCAGCCAAGATCGATCTCATGTCAACAATGACATCCCTTGTTCCATGTCCTCTTTTGAATCTGGCTTGAATTTCTGGCAGCTTCCTGTTCATATACTGCTGCAACCATTTCTGAGTGATCTTCAACAAAATTTTACTTGCATATAATTTTGATATTGTTCCATGATTTCTGCAGTCCACTGGCTCACTTTTCTTTCTAATGAATCTCTTCCAATAGATAGGCCAGGTTCCAAATTTCTTGACAGAGATGAGTGAGCGCCTTCAACGCTACATCAGTTTGTTGAAAGATTTCAATTTGTATTCCATCAATTCCTGGAGCCTTGCTTATCACCAATTATTTCAGTACAACTTGGACTTCTTCCTTCAGTACATTAGTTCTTGATCATATGGTACCTCTTGAAATGATTGAACAGCAACCAATTCTTTTTGGTACCGTGACTATGTATTCCTTCAACATTCTTTTGATGCTTTCTGCATTTTTCAGTATTTTGCCCATTTGCTGTTGTTAAGTGCTGTCAATTCTGACTCATGATAACCCTGTAAGGATTTCCAAGGAGCAGCTGATGAGTTTGAACTATTGATTCTGTGGTTCAAACTGACCTTGCAGTCCGGCACTTATCCTATAGCACCACACCAGGACTCCATTTTGCCCATTTGTTGTTGCTGTTTACTGCCTTTGAGTCAATTCTATCTCATAGTGACCCTATCTAGGGTTTAGGGTTTCCGAGGAGCAGCTGGTGGATTTGAACCGCCGACCTTGCAATTCAAACCAACCTTACAGTCCAGTGCTAATCCTACAGTGCCATACCAGGACTCAATAGAATCTGTCAATATAGCAAGTTGAGGCTTGAATTTTTTCTTCAGTTCTTTCAGCTTGAGAAATGGTAAGCGTGTTCTTCCCTTTTGGCTTTCTAACTCCATGTCTTTGCACATTTGATTATATAATACTCGACTTTGTCTTTTCGAACTGCCCTTTGAAATTTTCTGTTTCGCTCTTTTACTTCTTCATTTCTTTCCGTTGTTTTAGCTTCGCTACACTCAAGAGCAAGTTCCAGAGTCTCTTCTGATATCCATTTGGGTCTTTTCTTTCTTTTGTTTTTAATGACTTTTTGCCTTTTTCATTTATGATGTTTTTGATGTCATCCCACGACTCTTGGTTTTCTGTCATTAGTGTCTAAGGCATTTAATCTGTTCTGTAAATTCAGGTTGGATATATTCAAGGTCATATTTTTGTCTCTCATGAAGTTGTTTTGATTTTCTTCAACTTCAGCCTGAATTTACATATAAACAATTGATGGTGTGTTCCATAGTTGTCCCCTGGCCTTGTTTTGACTGTTGACATTGAGTTTTTCCATGGTCTTTTCCCACAGATTTGATTCCCATGTACTCCATCTGGTGAAGTCCATGTGTATAATCACCTTTATGTTGTTGAAAACAGGTATTTGCGATGTCATTGGTCTTGCAAAATTCTATCATGTAATTTCCAGCATAATTTCTATGACCAAGGCCATATTTTCTGACTACTGATTCTTTTTCTTTGTTTCCAACCTTCACATTCCAATCACCAGTAATTATTAATACATCTTGGTTGCATATTTGATCAATTTCAAACTAAAGAATAGTTGGTAGAATTCTTTAATTTCATCATCTTTGGTTTTAGTGGTTGGTGTGTAAATTTGAATAATACTGGTATTAACTGGTCCTCTTTGTAGGTATATGGATATTATCCTATCACAGACAGAATTGCACTTTAAGATATATCTTGAAATGCTCTTTTTGACGATGATTGTGATGCCATTCTGTCGTTCCTGCCATAGTAAACCATATGAATGTCTGATTCAAAATGGTCAATACCAGTTCACTTCAGTTCACCAATGCCTATGTGTATTGAATGCATTGGCAAAGAACAATGCACCAGGAATTAATGGAATACAGATTGAAATCTTTCAACAAACTGATGCTGTACTGGAGCACTCATGCATCTATGCTAAGAAATTTGGAAGATAGCTTACCTGGCCAACTGATTGGAAGAGATCCATATGTGTGCCCAATCCAAAGAGAGGTGACCCAATGCAATGCAGAAACCATTGGACAGTATCATTAATGTCACATGCAAGTAAAATTTTGCTAAAGATAATTAAAAAACAGCTGCCACAATACATTGACAAAGAACTTCCAGAGCTTCAAGCTGGATTCAGACAAGGACATAGCACTGGATCTTGGCTGAGAGCAGAGAATACCAAAAAGATGTTTACCTGTGCTTTATTGGCTATGCAAAGGCTTTTGATTGTGGGGACTATAGCAAGCTATGGACAACATTGCAGAGAATGAGTATTTCAGAACACTTAATTGTGCCCATGAGGAACCTGTACATAGACCAAGATGCAGTTGTTCTAACAGAACAAGTGAACGCTGAATGTTTTAAAATTAGTTAAGGTGTACACCAGGATTGTATTCTTTCACCATATTTATTCAGTCTGTATGCTGAGCACATAATACGAGAAGCTGGATTATATGAAGAAAAACGTGTCATCAGGATTGGAAGAAGACTCATTAACAATCTGTGACATGCAGATGACACAACCTTGCTTGCTGAAAGTGAAGCAACCTTGCTTGCTGAAAGTTAAAATACTTACTGATGAAGATCAAAGACCACAACCTGCACAATGAGTTCCACCTCAATGTAAAGAAAATAAAAATCCTCACCACTGGACCAGTAAATAACATCAAGATAAATGAAGAAAATATTGAAGTTGCCAAAGACTTCATTTTGCTTGAATCAACCATCAACACTCATGGAAGCAGCAGTCAAGAAATCAAACGACACATTGCATTAGGCAAATCTGCTGCACAAGACCTCTTGAAAATGTTGAAGAGCAAAGATGTCAGTTTGAGGTACTAAGATGCACCTAACCCAAGCTATAGTATTTTCAGTAATCTTATATGCATGTGAACGTTTGACAGTGAATAAGGAACCTTTTTGTTGTTGCAGTGTTGAAGTTTCCTACAAATTTGGAAAGCTGCTCTTTGATAAAGGGCTGAAATCCACTAAAAGGAAAAAAAAAAAAAGTCTCTTTAACAAATGATGCTGGCAAAACTGGGTACCCACTTGCAGGAAAATTAAAAAAGATCCATACCTCACACAGTATAAAAAGACATGAATCAAAGAACTAAATGTAAAACTAAAACTATAACAATCATCAAAGGAAAAATAGGGGCAAATGTAGAGGTCTTAATTTATGTCATAAATAGACTATCAAACATAGCAAAAAATGAACAAACAGCAGAAGAGAAACTAGATGATTGGGACCATCTAAAAATGTTTATTTTTAAACAAGTCTGTTTGATCCGACTTCCATCACTGGTTACTAAAGTCGTCCTGACATACACTTAAGGAAGGCCTTCATGGGGAAGTGACATGTGAGATGAAGGGGCTGGTTTTGGGGAGGGGTGAATGGAACATTGGTGGGAGGGGGAGGAATTGGCTACCCCTGGGCATTTGAGTTTAAGGCATTCAACCAAATGACTACACAAGTGAAATAAACTAGCTGTGATCCTCCAGGTGCTGAATAAACCAAAGAAAGAGTCCTGTTACCTCCTGAACCGGAGCTTGACTGGGAGCCTAGCTAATGTATTATTGATGAGCCATAAATAATGGGACAAGAGTGATTTCCTATTCAGTCCTGAAGTACAAAGGTATAACTATGACATTTTAATGAGGGTTTTATGGTTCAGGCTCACTTGGGAAATATGGGCTGACTTGCTCAGGAAAGCAGTTTTTCCTTTACTGTTTTTAATTTTCCTCCTCCATTTGTCAGAATCCTTTTGAATATTTATATAAAATATTACAGTTAAAACAGATTAAATAGACGAGAGCAAAGAAAACCATAAATGAAAGACAATATGGTCAGTGCTTCCAATCATTGAATCAAGCAGAGTAAGGTCGGGCTTCTCACAGCACAACTCAACTTCCCAAAGTCCCCCATTTTTGCCTGAGAAGGCATTTTTGCCTGAGAAGGCAATTTGGCATAAAGAAAAGAATGTTGGAAAGAGGTAAATCTGGGTTAAAAATCTCCACTTAGTCATCAATTAGCCGTGCGACCAAAAGCAAGTTACCTTACCCTAATGCCCATCTTTCAGTATGGGAACATGCTGTCAAATCTGTTCTCACTTATGGTGGTAGTGGTGGTTATGTGCCGTGGAGTCGGAACCGACTCATAGCGACCCTGTACAGGGTTTCCGAGGCTGTAAATCTTTACGA
>NW_006408641.1:7523135-7526995 GCF_000296735.1 Chrysochloris asiatica
GTCTGATTTCTTGGCTGCTGCCTTTGCTGTCTTGGCTACCTTTCAGTGTAGTCATGTTAAAAATAATTCAGTGCACCTAAATTATTTGAACATATAAATTAAGATGCATTTGGCGGCAGGTAATAGACAACCAGCTTACACTGGCTTAAACAGAAGAATCTGTATTGGTTCATGTAACTGGAAGGCAGAGATAGAGTGGAGATAGGGTATTAATTCATGGCTCAGGCTCTCTTTTCCCATGGTTCTCTTGCTTCTGCCCTAGTCTGTACATTGGATAATCTCAGACAGGTAACAAGATGGCCACAGCATCTTGGGCCTCAAATTAACAAACAATGCCATGCCATAGTAACAGAAAATATGGCACTCTGTAAGATGAGACTCCATCAAAAAGTGGAGTCTGTGTTCCCTCTTCTTATACTTGGGTGGACCTTTATAACTACATTGCCCAATAGAATGATGTGAAAATGATGCTGCACAATTTCCAAGACTAGGTCATAAAAGAAAATACAGTCTAAGCCTGGCTTCCTCCTAGCACACTAACTTGCTCTTGGAACCCAGCCACTATGTTCTGAGGAAATGCAGGCCACATGCAGAGGCCATGTATGGATATTTTAACCAAAAACCTCATCCAGGCTTCTAACTGATAGCGATAACACCAAATGATGCCTGTGGATAATTCCATTTTCTAGTATTCAGGTTTTCTAGCTGAAAACCTTACTCTCATTTTGATTTTCTAACTCCAGGTCTTGACACATTTCATTGTGTTTTGCTTTGTCTTCTCAAGCTGCCCTTTGAAATTTTCTGTTCAGCTCTTTTTATTCCTCATTTCTTCTAGTCACTTTAGCTTCTCTACACTCAAGAGCAAGTTCTGGCATCTCTTTTGACATCCATTTTGGTTTTTTCTTTCTTTCCTATCTTTTCTAATGAACTTGTGCTTTCTTAATAGATGATGCTCTTTATTATTACACAAGCCAAGAATTTATTTGTAAAACTGAACACCTTGACACAGGGAGATGACTACATAGTGGGCTTTGAAGCAACCTGGTACATGTCTTGAATGAGCAAGTGTTAAATAAAAGAATTATACTCTTTACTATGATAATGAGAGAAATGGGGGAGCAAAGGAACTTGGCAGTTCTTCCTGGAATTTGCCTAGTTGGGAGGGGTAATGGTAAATGGATGCATGTGCAGCCTTTTTCAAGATGGATTCTGTTGTAAAGCCTTCTGGGATGCTGAGCACCACTCATTATGGGCTGTATTTGACAGTGTCCCCTATCGGAAGGTTATATCTTGGTCAGCATGGCTCTTCTGCACATGCTGTGGATCGGATTCAAGTTTGTTCTGGCCTCATGAGTTTCTGAAAAACAATTTTAAGGAAGTTTTACATGGGAATAAGAGATGAAATCATATCAATCCAGGGCATGGGTAAGACACAATGCTCTAGATAGAACCTGGGCTGTTCTATCTCCTAGCCTGTTGGCAGATATTTTGTCATGCAACTATAAGCTGGTTCTTTGCCAATTGCTTGTTTTTTTTCCTTTTTGAATTCTTCCTTTTTTAAAAAAGCTTTTATTGTGAATTGAGTGATAGTCTACATGGCAGAACTTCCATTTTGCACTCAACCAATCATATCTTATTTAATTGTAATGATTACAATCCTCTTTTTTGATGTACACAAAAAGACGCAGGAATGTATAATCATTTAAACAACCAAAGGGCACACTTTGCAAACCAGCCCCCTGCCCGTCAGCACACAGCCTTTCTCTTTCCATAAATCTAGAGTCTTCAGATGCTCTATAGATGATGTTCTTGATGTCATCCCATAACTCCTCTGGTCTTCCATCATTCGTGTTCACTGTGTCAAACTGTTCTTGAGACGGTCCTTAAGTGTATTCCATCTGAATTTAGAGACCATCTCATGAACAGATTTGAGGCAGTGAACACGAATGATGGGAGAATCCTGATGTGTTGCTGCAGGATAATGCAGCTGCTCCTCAGAAACCCTATACAGGGTCACTACGAGTTACAACCAACTTGACAGTACTTAACAACAACAACATACTTAAGATCATATTTTGGCTCTCTTGGACTTGTTTAAATTTTCTTCAGCTTCATCTGGAACTTGCATCTGAGCAACTGATGATCTGTTCCACAGTCAATTCTTGGCCTTGTTTTGACTGATGATCTGATGATACTGACCTTCTCCATCATCTCTTTCTATAGAAGTAGTCGACTGGATTCCTGTGCATTCCATCTGGTGAGGTCCATGTGTATCGTCATCATCTATGCTGTTGAGAAAAGGTATTTGCAATGAAGAAGCTGTTGGTCTCACAAAATTCTATCATGTGACCTCCAGTGCCATTTCTATCATAAAGGCCATATTTTCTAACTACCAATCCGTACTCTTTATTTCCATCTTTTGCAATCCCATCACCAGTAATTATCAAAGCAATTTTTAATTGTCAGAACAAATGTATTATCTTAAAAAACAAACATTTTGTTGTAAGCAGGATGAAGTTTTGCAATCCTCTCAATGTAGCACCACTATCCCAATTCCTCCCTGTGTCTCCTGTTTACATTCCTCTTTCTTTCCTAACCCTTCTGAACTTTGTCCTTGGGGAGATGCTGCCTTTTGGATCTCAAATCTTTGATTATTCAAAGGTATGCATATCTCACTAGTGTTATTGTTCCTTTTATAAACCAACTGTTTGGCTGAAAATATCCACAAGAATGAGTTCAGTTCCAGACCTGAAGGGTGACTAAGAGCTATAGTCTCAGGGGTTTCACCAGCCTCTACCTGACCGGTAAACTTGATCTTCTTTATTATTTTGAGTTTTGTTCCATATTTTTCTTCTACTCTATCCAGAACTTTCTAATATCATCTCTTTCAGAGCCGTTGGTAGTGGTAATTGCACACCATTGAGTTCTTCTGGCCTCAGGGTCATGGAAGCTGATGTTCACGGGGTCTATTGATCTATCAGACTAATTATTTACATGTGTCTTTGATTTTCATCACTCTTCTTTTCTATTGCGGAATCCCCTGGGTCCAAGGAATATAGTAGGGGTGTGGTGCTGTAGGATAAGCACTGGATGGCAAAGTCAGTTTGAACCTCAGCTCAGTGGTTTAAACTCACCAACAGCTCCTTGGAAACCCTATACAGGGTTGCTATGAGTCAAACCGACTTGAAGGCTTTTAACAATATTGTTGTTTCACAGCAATAGCAAATACCCCATTTTTCTGCACATAGGAGTCCTGGTATGGCGCTGTGGGATAAGCACTGGACTGCTAACCATTACATGAGCACTTTAAACCCATACAAGGTCACTATAAGTGGGAACCAACTTGATGGCACTTAAAAACAACAACAACAATAGGAGTCCTGGTGTGGCACTGCAAGATAAGTACTGGACTGTTAGCTGCAAGGTTAGCAGTTCAAACTCACCAGCCATTCCTGGGAAGCCCTATAGGGTCACTATGTTTGGAATCAGTTCAATGGTACTTAACAACAACAACCAGTCCATGGACCCCCGGAAGTCCCAGGTGAGGGAAATCACCAATAAGAAGCCATGATAAAGTTCACTATCAATGCATCTTGACTGCATGTTTGATCAATTTCAGACTGAATAAGTTGATGCAAATCTTCAGTTTCTTCATCATTGGCTTTAGTGGTTAGTGTGTAAATTTAAATAATATTAATGTTAACTGGTCTTCTCTGTAGACATATGGATATTATCCTATCACAGACAACATTGCACTTCAAGCTTGATCTTGAATGTTCTTTATGGCTATGAATGTGACACCATTCCTCTTCAATTTGTCATTCCCAACATAGTAAATCATGTGATTGTCTGATTCAAAA
>NW_006408641.1:7531960-7546090 GCF_000296735.1 Chrysochloris asiatica
ATAAGTTAGAACTGACTTGATGACATTGAACAACAAAAACAATAGCTGAACCCCAAACACAATGGAATTGTAAGAATGGTGCAGGACCAGGCAGTAAGTATTTCATTCAGTACATAGGGTTACTATGAGTCAAAATTTACTTGAGGACACCTAAGGAATAACATGAACAAAAACAACAGCTGAATCCCAAACATAATGGAATAGACACTGTTATTGCTCCTTGTCCTTTCTGAATTCCTGTCCCACAGGAATCATGAGAGATAAACACTAATAGTTGTTTTAAGCACTAAGTCTTGGGGCAATGTACTATGAAACAAAGGCTGAGAATACAACATAGCATTAAAAAAAATACTGCAAGGCAAAAAAAAACATTAACGGTAAAATAAAAATGAGCTGGGAAAAATTTGCAACACATATCACAGAATAGAAGATTAATCTTTCTAATATATGAAGCTCTCCAACAACTCAATAAAACTAAGAACTCAGTGGAAAAATGGGTGAGAGACATGGACTTGTAGCAAAGGAAATACAAATGTCTCCTAAATATCCACCCCATCCACTGCTGTTGAGTAGATCCCAACTCACAGAGACCCTATAGGACAGAGTAGAACTGCTCCATAGGGTTTCTGAGACTGTAAATGTATATGGGATAAGGGAGCAAGCATTGTGATTAGCCACTGACTGTCAATTTGCCATACTGTGGTAGTTGTGTGTGACTATGATGCTGAGGCTATGCCATTGCTAGTTCATATATAAGCAGGATCATCCGTGGCGGACAGATTTCAATGTAGCTTCCAGATTAAGACAGACTGGGAAGAAAGATTTGGTGATCTATTTCCAAAAATCAGCCAATGAAAATGCTATGGATCACAACAGAATATTGCCTGATAGAGTGTTGGAAGATGAGTCCTCTCAATTGGATGATACAATACACAGTGGCCACAACAATGGACTTGAATCTTCCAATGATTGTGAAGATGGTATGGGACTAGGTGATGTTTCATTCTGTTGTACATGGGGTAACCATGAGTCAGAACCAACTTGGTACCAACTAACAACAATCAGGAACTACTGCTGGAACTGGGAGACTGGATGAAGATGTAGTAAGAAACATGAGCAAAGCTGTTGTATGGTTAGCAAGAAAGAATGTGGGAGTAAGAAGCCAGCAGTGTCCCCCACATAGTTAAACAGAATTTAGTTAATTGATTTACAATATGTAACTTGGTTAATTGATCAGATAGAAGCGTACATATTATCTACACATAACAAAGAATGTGACAATTTTTTCGAAGAAAGCAATTTAGTATATATTAAGCAGTGCTCTCCAATACTCACTGAAAAGTGTATGGAACCATACAAACATGATTTAAGCCTGGTGCCGAAAGCTGTGGGGCTTCAGGAGACATAGTATCTGATCTTCTGAAATGTACAAGTATAACCTTATAGGGGCAACAAAATAGAAAGAGCAAACAAAACCCACTACTTCAAGTCTTCTAACTCCTAGCGAATCCTAACTCATAAAGACTGCATGCTATAAATTTTACAGAAGCAGAAAGCCTTTTCTTTCTTTTGGAGAGCTGCTGGTGGGTTTGAAGTGCTCACCTTGCAGTTAGCAGTCCAGTGCTTATCCTACAGTGCCACCAGGCCCCTTTCCTACAGCCATCAAATCAATTCTGACTCACAGTGACTAAATCTTTATGGGAGCAGACTGCCTCATCTTTCTCCCACAGAGAACTACCAACCTTGTGGTTAACAGTCCAGTATTTACCCTAAAGTGCCAACAGGGCTCCTCAGAAAGAACAAAAACAACCTATTATATAAACAAATTTTTCACCCACTTCACTAACAGTTATTGAGTAATCAATGTGAACAAAGAACTGTGTCAAGAGCTGTGGGAGATCCAAAGATAAGCCACAGAATTGTGCTGTTTGAGACACATCCTGATGGGCACAGCATGTAAAGGGGTAAGTGCCAGAAAGGATGGTAGAACAAAATGTTATGGAAGCCCTGTTGTTGTTCTGTGTTGTGGGGTCAGTTCTGACTCATAGAGACCCTGTTTCCAAGAAGCAGCTGGTGTGTTTGAAACACCAACCTTGTGATTAGCAGTCCAGTGCTGATCCTACAGCGTCACACTAAGACTCCTATGGAAGCTTCGAGGTGGGAAAGAGTCCACCTGGCCTGGAGGATTGGTAGTGGAGTGGGTGATCTCCATGGAAACACCATAATGCTATCCTTGAGGTATGGGTGATGATGGTGGAGGAGGAGTCTGATGAGGAGGACTAGAAAATGAGAAGATGGAAAAAATGAACATTCTAGGTGAAGGGAAAAAAGCTAAACAAATACAGTCAAACTAGTGATTTAGGTGTGGGAAAGACAGGTATCCTAGTTGAATTACTATAATCTCTTATCAACCCGAAGCCATAATATCAAGCATGTGTCAAGTTGTACAAGAAGGAATGGAGACAAAGACAAGAGAAGGCCACACCATCTGCACAAGGAATAATGTCCTTGGATGAGCAGAGTGGGGTGGATAGGTCAGAAGGTGAGGGAGTCCAGTTAAGTTTCATGGAAACTTAAGAGCAGAAACTGTTTCCTCAACAAATAAATTGTAAAGGAATAAAGAGAGAAAGGGAGGCACTGAACCTCAAAATCAGTTTGAAACAACAGGTCAGTGGTTCAAATCCACCAGCTGCTCCTCAGAACACTTATACAGGGTCACTATGAGTCAGAATTGACTCAGCAGCACTTAACAACAACAGCAGCATAGTAAGAAGACACTTAAAAGATATATCAATATATCATAATATGTAGCTTTTATATGATTCAAATTGTCGAACTCTTAAAAATTACTAAAAAATGATTTGATGACATTTATGAGACAAATGAAGGAACCTTGGTGGTGCTGTGAGTTAAGTGTTGGGCTGCTAACAATTGACTACTGAATATTTGAAAATGATAAAAAGTGGTTGTAATTTATTAGTTGTATTGTGCTTGCAAGGTCAGTTTGAATCGCAAGGTCTGCAGTCCAAACTCACCATCCACTTCTCAGAAACCCTATGCAGGGTTGCTATTAACAACGACAACAACATTCCAAATGTACCTGCAAAGATAACGGCTCTCTCTTTAAAAAACAAAACAAAAACATAGCCACACCTGGACTCAATTATAGATAACACGGTATCTTCACAAGAATACATAGATGGAGCGAGTTATAAACGAAACAAGATTAACTATGATTTGATTATTGTTGCAGTTGGATGTTTAAGGTTCACTATACCATTTTGCTTACCTTTGAATACGTTTGAATTTTACTGTTATGGTGGTGGTGGTGGTTATGCACCTTGGAGTCATTGCTGACTCCTAGCGCCCCTGTACAGGGTTTCCGAGGCTGTAAATCTTTACGGGAGCAGAAAACCTGATCTTTCTTCCCGCGGAACAGCTGGTAGTTTCAAATTGCTGATCCTGCGGTTCGCAGCCTGATTTGTAACCACTACGCTACCAGAGTTCCTTTTACTATAAAAGAGAATGTAAAAAAAACAAGCCAAAAACAAACTATTAAGAAAAAGTCGGGGAAGCTCCACCCACTACACTCAAGAGGCCCCGCTCCTTTCAGACCTCATTTTTTCCTGCGATTTGCTCTGCCTGGGGCTTTCCACTCTATTCTGTCTCCAGAATTTCCCATTTTTTAAGAAACACACTAACTTTACACCTCGCAAGTCGTGCCTTCTAAGCTCCTCTCGGGTGTCACAGGCTTTGCCGAGCCTCCGAGTCACCCACAGTTTGCAGCACTCGAGCTGCGGCTGCTGGCTCCACCCCCCACGTCCTTGGGGAGTTTAGTCGCGTCCAGACCCTAGCAGCGCGTCTGCGTCGTCATGGCGACAACTCAACGTGGTTGCTGCTGCCCAGGGAATCTCGCCCTGGAACTTTCTCCAGTTTGAGGGCCTCGAACCCGGGCCGCAAGTGGCCAAGAGGTCGCCGCCGAGCTGTTGAGGCAGCCCGAGCCCCGGACCCGTATCCAGCCGCCAGTCAGCCTGGGCCATGGTCTGAGGAGAATTCTGGTCTAAAAAGGGCAGTTTAACGAGGGCAGTGAGTGGTGCGTGGATCTGGAGTTTTACCTATCCCTACCTAGAAGGATATGGATTAGGGGGTCGCCGGGAGAAATGGCGTTTGGCCAGAGTGCGAGGGCCCGTTACATAGAAGAGGGATGGGAACGTGTGTGAAAACAAACGGTTAGGCCTAAATCTGCCTGTAAGTACAGGCGGGGGATTTTAAGGGGGCCAGGGTTGTTCCGACTAATAGCAAACCCTGTATAGGGTTTCCTGATGTGGCCCTGTGGGTTAAAGAGCTGGACTACAAAGTCGGTTTGAACCACAAGGTCGGCAGTTCAAATTCAACAGCAGCTCTTAGGAAACTCTTTTGAGGTTTTCCTGAATAGGGTTGCTAAGAGTCGGAACTAATTTGAGGACGCTTAAGAACAACAACATCGGATTTCCGAGGAGCGCTGGTTAGTTTGAACTACTGACCTTGCTGACTGGCTCTGCTGTTAGCAGTCCAGGGCTTATGGGGATAGAGGGGAGCATGGTGACTCTGTAAGATAAGGACTGGACTGAGAACCACAAGCTTGGCGATTCAAACCACCAGAGCCCCGGGGAAGAAAGATGAGGCTTTCCACTCCTACAGATTTGCAGCCTCCGAAACCCTATACAGGGTCACTGTGTGGGGATCCTAATGGACCTTATGAAAAAGGTGGAACTTCAACAACAAGAAGGGAGGGAAGGGGCAGGATTGTGAGCTGGGGCAGGTGCTGAAGGGCCTGGGAAGGGGGATAAAGGAGGGACAGGGGAGACTATGCTGGAGGGTGGCAGATTTTCAACGGGGCTAGGGAGAAGTGGGAAGTGATGAGAAAGGAGACATATTTTGCTTAATGTTATAGAGAAGCGGGTTGTAAAATATCTTAGGTGCTGGACTCTGTAGGAATCTAAACATATTGACCTTCTCCAGGAAAAAAAACATACACACACTGAGAAAGATTCACACATGATTTTACATTCAGTCTCAGGCCCTTCACAGAGCAGCCCACTAGCCTGCCCTAGGGTCACATGTTAAAAGACTCTGCTGTGAAAGATTTAAGTGCAGGATTGTTAAACTGCCATCACAAGGCAATACATTATTAATGCCAACCAATAGTAGACATTCTTAGTAATTTCTCAAGAGCTTTAAAGGAAGTCAGGCTCTGTATGGACCTTATGAAAAAGGTGGAGTGTGTGAAGGCAAGGCCAATCTGGCAGCAGGTGTAGAATGAGACAGAACCCACAGAGCTCCTGGGGAGGGTGGAAGAAGTAGATGATCTGTCTGAACTGTATAGACTTCTCTACCTCCGCATCACTCCCTATTGGAGAAGGCTCAGGAAGATGGTTTCTAAACATCAGCGTCTGTCAAACAGTCTCTAAACAGCAAAGGGTTCCAGGTCACATACATCTAGCAATCTGATTTTGGGGAAATGTGAGAATAGAAGAAACCTCTTGTTTACTTCAACATTTTCCAAACGTACTTTACTGTAAGATCCCTTACCTTTTTTTTTTTTTTTCTCATGCACTCTACTCAAGGAATATCTCAGAGAGGATATTTTAGGAAAAGTTATTGAGAATTAAGGACTAGTTAAAACTGAAGGGTTTTGAGCCATGGTATGCGATTGAGTAATGAGGGGATATAAGAAAATTATGGGGTAGCCGTGTGTGGGAACACTGTAGCCATAGAGAGAGAAGAGGCAGGGGGTGGATACTGAACAATGATAAGAGGACATTTGTCAAAGTAAAAAAAAAAAAAAAAGTGGGGTTTTTCATGGATGATTATTCTGCTGCTGTTTTCTTCCCAGGAAGTGATTTTTGGCTCTCAAAAGAAGATTCCATTTCTCATGATAAAATGGCAGTAGTGAAAACCCCAAGTAGAGAGCTAAAGAATGCGGAAGAATCCATTAGTAAGATATCACCCCTCCTCCTGAGGAGCCTACTGAAGCCCAAAAAAAGAACAGAGGTACCTAATCATCTCCTAGAATCAAGTAAGTGATAAGAAAACTCATTTGCTTCATAGCTTATGTTTCCCCAGAGACTCCAAAGCCCAGGAATTTTTGGTGCTTATTTATTTGTATTGTTTAATGGGCTCATCATAGTTTTTATTATTAAGAACAATGGTTCTATTTAGATCAGGAAACCCCCTCTCTTAACTGATAAATTCTTGTGGTAAAAATTAATCACCAAGTTCTGTGATTTCCACTTCCTCAAATGTCTTTCTGTCCTCATCCCGAGCCTCTCACCAGAACTACTGTGGTGCTTTCATCCTTGCTCAGACTTTCCAGACAGCTCTTCACATTTCCATCATTTCCTTTCTAAAATCTTGGCTGCATCTTTTCCTATCCTACTCCAGTGGTTCCCCTGGCACATGATCTTTCCCTTTGCTGTATGATCTGATGCTACACATTCAGGATCACCCCCAACTGTTTCTCCTCTCCTTCGAGACTCTAGTCACACCATAGGATAACCTGTTCCTTCAATACCACATGTGTTTTACAGCATCTTACCTTTTTTCATGCACATTCCTTACCCTGGAAAGCCTGGTGCTATAGGTGCTGTGTGAAAAGTTGATCGTTTTGCCTACATTACTCCTCACTTATCAACATGGCAAGGTTCCAAAGACCAGGTAATGCAAAAATGGAGGATAACTGCATTGGATATACAAAGTTCAGTTATTACATAACTGTTGTATTACATTATTACATAACTGCCAAATCTCACTACCACCTAACTGTTAAACCCATGAAAATCATGGTTCAGCCAAATTGACACCTAATTTTAATCATCACAGCTAATATTCTTCTCACCTCCCACCTTGGCATTCATTACTGCCAGGTTTACATACTTAATGCACAAAATAGTTGGATAGTAGAGTTTTTACTATTGTAAATCTGAAATGTCACATAACAAGATCGTTGATAAGTGAGAAGTAGGTATATTCTCATTTAATCCATATGACAATCTCAGGACATTGGTACATTCTGTTTCCATTTTACTGCTGGAGAAGCTGAGACAGAGATGTCAAATGAATCTTTGGAGGTGGTGCAACCAGGAAGTGGAGGACTAATGGTCGGGGCTGGAGTCTGATGTCCAGGCTCTGTTGCCCCCACCCCCCAATGCATTCTCCAAGGTTCATCTGAAATATGGGGAATGTAACATTTGATATGACTCTTTTATAGAGTACAAATTTGTAAAATTGACCATTCCTGGACATTTTTGCATAAATTTTGTGGTCCTAAAGAAAAACAGTCCTGGGGTGGCACTGTGGGTTAATGCGCCAGAGTGCAAAGCTGTTTGAGCTGCAAGGTCGGTGGTTCAAGCTCACCAGCTGCTCATCGGAAACCCTATACAGGGTCGCTATGGGTTGGAATTGACTCGATGGCACATAACAACAACAACAAAGAAAAACAGGACTTCTGGTGTGGCGCTGTGGGTTAATGAGCTAGACTGCAAAGTCAGTTTGAACCACAAGGTTGGCGGTTCACACTCACCAGTCTCTCCTTGTATACAGGGTCGCTATGGGTCAGAACCAACTGGACAACATGTAACAACAACAACAAAGAAAAGCAACAATTTCAACTTTCAAAAACAATCAAATCATGATCATTTCAGCACTTAAGAAATGACCAAATAATAACCTTCAGAGATCCTCAGACCTCCTTACACATCATCCTTCCCCAATTCTAACACTTCAGTTTGGCCCAAAACTGCTGACAGGGACTGCTCACATTGTGAGGAGCAAACACACCGTATATCACACCCACTACAGGTGTGCACTACCATTACAGTGGGGCGAAGGAGTCTGTGGCTTACATGATTTGGATATCATTTTAAAGGATTTGGGCAGTGCTTTCACATTGAGGGAAACACTTTATTTGAATTCTTGGGACCATACAGGCTGGGCTTTATTTTTAACTATTAGCAGTGGGAAAGTTGCTTAACTCATTGAGTCTCAGCTTCTTCATCTACAAATCTGAACTACTACTTACTTCGTAGGGTTGGTAAAAAGATTATAAGCAAATGTATGCAAAGCAATGCCTGGCCAAAGCACTTAAAAACAAAACAAAAGAAAAATCAGTTATTCTTGAGTCCATTCTTATTCATCATGAGCCCATGTGTATCAGAGTAGAACTATGCTCTATAAGGGTGTCCATGGCTGATTTTAAAGAAATAGATTACCAGGACTTGCTTCCAAAGTGCCTAGGATGGACTCAAACCACCAACCTTTAAGAAGGGAATTATTGGGTTATCAGTGCCTTCACCTTAAGTCTCTGCTCCTGCCTAAATCAAAAGCTGGGAAATATCTTGTAGCTCTGGATACTTCTGTGAGCTCAGCTGTTTAAACCGTGTTCTCAAAACTGAAAAAAATTACTCTTATTACAATTAAAGCTGTTTGAGACTTTGCTGTCCATAGTAATAATTATTTATTGTTGTTGTGAAAGGTCGTCGTGTTGACTCTGACTCATAGTGACCCTGTATAGGGTTTTCGAGGAGCAGCTGGTGAGCTTGAACTGCTGACCTTGTGGTTCAAACTGACCTTGCAGTCCAATGCATTAACCTGCAGGACTCCGATAATTATTTAGAGCTCTAAAAATTATAGTACATCACAGTGCACTTCTCTTCAGAGGAAATAAAATAATAAAAGTTAAATAAATACTCAGTAATAAAATTATGCACTTGGTATTTGAATCATTGAACTGAATATTCTTTGTAATAAGTAATCATGGGGTTTATACAAAGCAAAGACAGGTCTTGCACTTTTAAGTTCCTGGCATTGTATTGCAATGATTTGTACCAAATGTGTGAAGAACAAATGATTTTAATAGGTAGTAAAATGTATATGAGTTTGTATTGTGATAGTAAAGACTCCCAGGTGGTGTTTAAAAATAGAGACAGACGCAGTCCAGATTATTAGGAGCAAACCATATCGTTGACAGCTGTCGTCTCATCCTGAAGCTTTTCTGTTCTTAAAGTGTCCCAAATTAAAAACAGCCCATGTTAATAGGATGTTCTTTAGCTTAATATTTCATTTTATGTCTCATAATGTACTTATCTACATTGCTTTTTATAGAGGTTTATGCAAAACTTCTGAATAATAAGGTCATACAGGCAAAACCAGGCATATTGCACTTTGGAGGCTATCAAGTAGGAAAACAACACCAACAGACTCTGGTAGGTACTTTTTAAGTGGGATAATTAATCTTAATAATGAAGTGACATGAATTTCTACATTAATATTACTCATTCATTGCATAATCAGCAGAAGTACAGGTGTCAGTTGGTCCAGAAAAGTCATTTTGGGATGAAAACTTTTAAAATTGCACTGATGTTCTTGGACAAGAACTTTTCCATTGTCAAAAGCTCCTCTCAGCAATACTTCCAATGAAGTATCCTCACTGAGTGACTGAGCTAGGTACTGTGTTTTGTGTTATGTTTAATTTTAGTCTTTCTAAGAAGTCTAGAAGGAGCTCTGGTAGCATAGTGGTTACAAATCGGGCTGCAAACCGCAAGGTAAGCAGTTCAAACTACCAGCTGTTCAGTGGGAGAAAGATGAGGCTTTCTACTCCTGTAAAGATTTACAGCCTAGGAAACCCTGTACAGGGTCGCTATGAGTCAGAACCAACTCCATGGCACATAACAACAACAACAACAACAAGTCTAGGGAGGATATATTATTATCTCCATTATGTAGATAAAGAAACCACCATTCCAAAAAGTTAAATACTTTATTCAAGGACACACAGCTACTAAATAGTTGGGACCAAATTTAAATCAAGGGCTGCCTTCCTTCAAACCATACACTCTCGTTCCCTGCATACAACTACAGGGGATGGGATAGCTCTTTCCCAAGAGGCTCCAGAGAGAGTTCTGTTCAGCCTGACTTGAGTTAGATGCCATACTTAAACAGTCATTCTGGCCATTCTTACTCCTGCCTGGCCAGGTCTGGAGAGGTGAATAAGGGAGGATCTGGAAGAGACACATGAAAGGATGAGCTACTGTGGTTTACTACTACACTACACCAAAACCCTTCCCTGGGTTCTCTTCTTTGACCTGGATTGGCAAACTGGGCTGGTCCCCGTGTGACTACAAGGTCCCAACTCCCATGCTAAAATGGACCTAAATGTGTGAATCAGTAACCTCACTAAGGCACACAGGACATCTCAGAAATACTCCATACTGGGTCCTAAATTTCAGCCAAACTGGTCACAGTGGACAGGACATCTCAGAACTACTTTACATGGGGCCTTAAATCTGAGTCAAACTGGACAGAGGTGGGCATTTGTCATGTGGTGCTCTGAGATCTTGGTCTTGTATGTGATGATGCCCATCCAGCTCTGTGCCCAGCCCTCACAAGGGTCTCCACTTTTAGATGTGGAGTGGATCATATCAGGAAAGAATATTAGACTGTGCAGAGTGTAAAGTACTCTGAAGTAAAGATGGTGAACATCTTTTGGTGGAAAGTGAGAAACAGTAAAGCTGTCAGGAGATGAAGTTAGATTTCTACCAGGAAGTCTGCAGTCAATAGAGGATCACACAGTTTTCATGAGTCTCTTACATGTTTGAAGGGATCATGAGAGAAATCTGTTAAGTATAAAGTGTTTACTCTCAAGAAGAGAGAATTTAAAACTATGAGCAGGAACTACACCCATCAACCTCCAAGAACATATTCATCAGAACTTAGCATCAAAGATCATGGTCAATGATCCATTTGGAACTGTTCCTGGTTATTTTAGTTTGGTATCTAGATTATGGCAAGGTAGACTTACAATCATTATTTATATTTTTTCATTGTTTTTAAGCCAAATGTATTCAAAAATTAAAAGAGTTTTATTTTCTTCTTGCAATTTTTTTTTACAGCTTTATTGAGATGTATTTTCACATTGTCTACATTTAGCTAAAGTATACATTTCAGCATATATTTTACATATATTCACAGAGGTTGTGCATATCATCACTACGATATAAATTTAGAACATTTTTATCACCCCAGATAAGATGCTCCATTAGCAACCAGTCCTTATTTCCCGGCTAATCCTACCCTCACCCCACTGTCATCACAACCCTCTAAGATAAAGTAGAACAGCTCCAAAGGGCTTCCAAAGCTGTAAGTTTTACAGAAACAGACTGTCACATCTTCCTCCTGTGGAGTGCTTGGTGGGCTCCATCTTTCGATTAGTACACCATCAAAGGTCCTCACAAATCCCCCAGCCCCTGGCAAAAGAGTACTTACCTTCTGTCTATATGCAGTTTCCTATATTTTTATGTTGTTGTTGAGTGCCATTGAGTTGGTTCCAACTCATAGTGACATTGTATAGGGCTTCCGAGGAGTGACTATTGAGTTTGAACCGCCAACTTTGCGATTCAAACTGACCATGTGGGTCAGTCTTATCCTACAGTGCCACACCAGGAAAACAGATTCATGTAATATGTGCTCTTTTGTGTCTAGCTTCTTTCATTTACCTTTCAGAGTTCATACATGTTGTAACATGTATTAAGACTTCTTGCCTTTTTCTCACCAAGCAATATTCCATTGGATTTGCAAATAATTTTCATTCCACGAACTATCTTTTTACTTTCTTTATGGTAGCTTCTGGTGCACACAAGTTTTAATTTTCATGATGCCCATTTTATCTATTTTGTGTTGTTGTTGCTTGTTCTGTTGGTATCATATCTAAAAATCCTTTGTCAGATCCAAAGTATTTTTTTCCCTATGTTTCTTCTACAGTGTTATAGTTTTTACACTTACTTTTAGGTCTGTGATTAATTTTGAGTTAATTTTTGTGTATAGTTTGAGAAAAGGGGGTCCAACTTCATTCTTTTGCATTCTTTTCCAGTCCCACTACCATTTGTTGAAAGAGCTATTCTTTCTCCCATTGAATGGTCTTGGCATCTTTATTAAATATATGTTAAATATTAATTGATCATAGATGTTAGGGTTTCTTTCTGGACTTGCAATTCTACTCCAATGATCTATATGTCTAGCCTTATACCAGTATCATGCATGATTACTGTAGCTTGTAGTAATTTTTTTTTTTTAAACTGGGAAGTGTGAGATTACTGACCTCGGTCTTCTTCAAGGTGTTTTTGGCTGTTCAGATTCCTTGCACTTCCTTATAGATTTTAGGATCTGCTTGTCAATATCTGTAAGGAAACAAAATTAGCCAACTAGGATTTGTCAGGAGTTGCATTGAATTTGCCAATAAATGTGGGGAATATTATCATCTAAATAAATACTAAGTTACAATGCTTTTTTCAAGCCACAAGTCTCAATGATAGATGTTATAACTTGTCATTAAATAGAAATTAGACTATTTTTCACCTCTTTGGGGTCAGGAGAGGAGAATTCACCTCTGTTAAAATAGACTTTTCTCAAATCACAAATTCATAGATAGCTTGTCAAGACTCTATTAATTTCAAGAAAAATTGACATATTTCCAACGATGGTAATTATTAGTGAATAATCTACTGGCAATTTTTAAAGTTACTATGCAAAAAATTTAGAAACAACGTAAATTGTTTTTCCTTTGTTGAATTTTTTATTGTGAATTGTACACCTGTACATCCTTTGTCACACCTATATGTATTTGTTGGGGTGCCTCCCACACCCACTCAGCTTGCCTGTCCATCCGTGCACATCGCTGTTACCACAGGATTTTGTATATAGCAGTATTTACCTGTATTGCACTTCTCACAGGGTCTTCCTCTGCCTCCACTATTTTTTGCCGACCTCCCTTATGTTATATATTGCCTTCTTCAACCAAGCTAACACATGTCTAACCTCTAGACAATAATTTACTCTCCCTTCTGCTCTTAACCATGGTAACCATCAGATAAGGTTTCGTTTCATGTGAAAACCTTTTCTTTATCTTTTATAATAGTGGTCTCATACAATATTTGTTCTTTTTGTGATTGATTTAGTTTGCTCAACAAAATAGCCTCCAGGTTCATCCATGTTATGAGGTGTTTCACACATTCATTGTTATTCTTTAACACAGTGTAATGTTACAGTGTGAGTGTATGAATCACAATTTGTTTATCCACTCTTCCATTAATGGTCATTTAGGTTATTTCCATCATTTATCTATTTTGAATAGTGGTGTGATAAGCAAGGATGTGCATATATCTATTTGTGCCGTGCCTCTTATTTCTTAGGCGATCTATACCTAGTAATGGGATTACTGGGTCATATGCATTTCCGTTTCCAAGTTTTAAAGTAAATGCCATACTGTTTTCTACAGTGGTTGCACCATTTTACAAATCCCACCAGCAGTGTATAAGGGTTCTAGTCTCTGTACACCCTCACCAACTTTTGTTGGTTTCTGTTTTATTTTTATAACTGGGGCAAGATGATATCTCATTGGCATTTTGATATACATCCTTCTAGTAACTAATGATCTCGAGTATTTCTTCATGTGTTCGTTGTTCACCCGAATGCCTTTGGTGAAGTGTTTGTTCAGATTCTCTGCCCATTTTTAAAAACTGCATACTTTGTCTTTTTCTTGTGGAGCTGTTAAGTTTTCTATAAATTGAAAAAGATTACAGAATTCCAACCGAAAGAAAAGGACTCCTCATTTCAAGGGTCTCCTTGCCTTGTCGGTACACTGGGTTGCTAGGGACAGGTGACTTAGACAGTGTCTATCAAAACTGGGGGACTATAAAGACATGAAGTAGCTGGCTTACAAGCTTTCATGAACGTGCTTAGTTTCAGAATGAGTTAAGTAGGTAGAAACCCCATTGAATAGTAGTTTTCCTCATTTCCAGATGGGTCTGGTGAAAGAGGATGGGGACAGGATTTTACAAATCAGTTGTGTATAATTGTTATCAGGACTAAATGTGATTGTCACAACTGTAAATGTAGAAGATGTGTTTTAAAAAAAAAAAAAACTACAACTTTTAGAGATTTATCCCTTGACACATATCTTATTGCAAAAAAATTTTTCCCAGTCTGTGGGTTCTCTTTTTACTTTTTTGGTGAAATCTTTTGATATACACATATGGTTGTGTTTGTTACTAAATACCATTGCATTTTCTGACTCATAGCAACCCTACATAGGGTTTC
>NW_006408641.1:7556350-7560827 GCF_000296735.1 Chrysochloris asiatica
ATGGGTGATCCTGCTGGTATTTAAATACCAGTGGCATAGCTTTCAGAATCACAGCAACTCACAAGCCACCACAGCACAACAAACTGACAGACGAGTTGTGGACCAGGAGCAATACTTATCATAAAATAAGGGAGTCGGTTAGATAACTTCTTCAGGCCTTCTAGAACTCAAGCAACACAATGAGTATTTAGCAAGCAATGATTATTTGCAACCAAAAATCGAGATCTGAAAAGTTAATAGAATCTCAAGTATTGTCAATATATTTTAGAAGCTAGTTTCTGAGATCTTGCCTTGTTGGCTAACATGTGATTAACAAGTTCGTTTTTTGCCTTAATTTGTTAATTTTTTGTTGTTATTTGGTTCATTTAAAAATCTCGTTTGTAAACATGTCCCCTGGAATTGTCTTAGGCAACAGTTTATGTCAATGTTCTTGTCAGAAGACGACTTTGTCTCCCCTTTCCCTCCATGACTGGGTTGTTGATATCTTTCTTAGACTGTGGCCAACTACCATATGGAACAGTGGACCTGGCCCTCAGTCTTATTCACCACTTCATTTCATACATCAAGTAAAAGCTCCTTTTTAAAAAGCTCAGTTTTAATGAATGTACATGGTTAAGTTTGGCATGACAGAGAGATGCAAAGGCAAAAACTGGTTATTGTTTGGTTAGTTGTTGTTGTTGCTGTTAAGTGCTGCAGAATTGGTTCAAGCTCATAGTATACGGCTTTCGAGGAGTGACTGGTGGGTTTGTAGTTTGTAGTTTGGTGCTTATCCTAAAGCACCACACCAAGACTCCTTTGGCTAGCAAACAAGAACTTCACTGTTTTTCCACTTAGGGAATCCGGACAAAGGCTAGAATGATCAAAAGTGAGCTTTCATGTCCCTCCTCCTGGACTCCTTTACCTACTAAAATGTCTACATTTTTGTTTGATCCTTTTTTTTCTGATTGCTCTATTAATACAAATTAATAATCCCAATCAGGAATTGTTTCTGGGTGAATACAGGGAATATTAGCTAACTACCTTGCATTATCACCAGTTGGGTCTATTTTGTTTTATTCTTTAAGCAAATCATTCTATATTTTCTTTATGCTAATTTTTTCCTCACTTGGCAATACAGGTATCATTTTTTGTTTGTTTTTAAAGCTTTTATTGTGAATTGAGTGATAGTTCACATGGGAGAATATCAGTTTTGCACTCAACCAATTATATTTTGTTTCACTGCAATGATTACAGTCCCTTTCCATGTACCATCACTTAACAGTGTTTGCCTCTATTCCCCCCCCCTTTTTTTTTTTTTATGTACAAGAAAAACCACACAGAAATATATAATCATTTAAACAATCAAAGGGCACATTTTGCAAGCCAGCCTCCTGCCCGCCAACACACAGCCTTTCTCTTTCCATGACTCTAGTGTCCTTTGCTGTTTTATCTCACCATGCCATCACCTCTGCCTCTGACTCTGCCTGGTGTTGCTGTTTCTCTGGTTAGGATCCCACATTCTCCTCATGCTCTTCTCTCTTGGTGATTCTATGGTCCTCTGTTTCTGGAATGTAAGATTAATTTCTCCATCCTTTTTGTTACACAGCTTCTACTTTTACAGTTGTGACAACCGCAGTTAATCGTGATAACAATTACGCATTATTGAATCAAAAGAATCCTATCCCCATCTCCTTTAAACAGACCCATCTAGATAAAATGAAAACTATTCAGTGGGGATTCTACCTTCCCCCTTACACTCTGAAAGTAAACTCCCTCTTGAAAACTTGTAAGCCAGATCTTTGTGCCTTTATAGCCTGCCCTGCCCCCTCTGCCACTGCCATTTTAGGTAGCCAGTGTCTAAGTTGTTGGTCCCTATCAACCCTGTGTATTGTGGGGATAGACTTGATCCTTGATGAGAAGATTCATACCCTCTCAGTTGGTATTTTGAGTTACTACATCCGTAAGTATAGGTCAAGCTCATAAAATTATAGTAATTTACACTTGCTTTCTATATCAAACTTCCATATCTTTCTCTAGTTGAGTTCTGATCATCAAGCCATCCAAGTTAAGTCAAATGGATGCCATCTGCAAGTTTGGGCATTCTTGCATGCCTCCTCCACACTTCATATCAGCTGGACACTTCACTTTCAGCTCTAGCTAGGTCAGTGTCCATGGGTTCAGGAGTCCTCAAGTCTCCCCAAACTTCAGACCAGCCAGCCCTTCCTCTTTTCTCTGTCATCTCAAAGTTGACAGGAGTCTATGCAACATGGTCGAACTCAGTCCATATCTTCATTACTGCCTTTTTTCCACTTCCACTCACAAGTAGACCAACACGATTACCAGTGAACTTAAATGCCTGCTCATGTGTTCCCTTTGAGCTTCAGTCTTGGAAGGGGGTTTGTCCTGAAGGGACTTGATTGCTTGCCTTGATGGCTCCCAGACAAACAACTTGCTTGTTCTTGTAATAGCCAAGCAGTCTGCCATTTTTGTTTTTGTTTTTTCTTGCTGGTTGGTCTTTCTTTCAAGAAGTATCTTCTGTTCCTCTAGCCACTCCGGGCTGGTCTGCATGTCCTTTCAAGTGGGACTGTCCCACATCAGAAGGGTCTGGATGGGGCTCAGGATTCCACCTAAAGTCCTATATACTACAAAGGCTCCACAAGAAGCCTATTTCACTGGCAAGTTCTAGAACCCCTTTTAGGTATTCTAATCAGTTATAGGCTGAAGATGAGCTAAAAGCATTCTATAAACATGTTTCCTGATATTCCTTTCTATTCCACTCAAGTGTCTATTTAACAGTAGTAGGCAAGGAAAACTGATATCCATAAGACAGTCAAGCATCTAACATTATTACCCCTCTTTTGCCCATTCAGACTATGCCTCAATCCCTGTATCACAGAGCCCTGTTGTTCCAAGGTTGAGTATATATCACTATTCACCTCTGTGCCAATTAGCCCATGCAAGACAATACAGGTATCATTTAATGATTCTACCATGCCGCCTTCCTGCACAAATGTGTAGCTGGTCTATTTAGATTTGTTCCACCACTCTCAGGTCGGAGGAAGCACCTGGTTGCTTTATTTTTCTACATCAAATTCTAGCTTAGCCTCTTGCCTTCAGTTGCTGATTGGGCCTTCATCCTCCAGAGTTCCGGCTTCTCTCACCCTTGGGACCAATGTGCAGGTCAGGGGTGGGAGGGACACTAGTATTGAGCCAGCCCAGCAACCCAGAGCTCAGCCCTGTGGTCTTCTGCCCAGGATGCTACTTTTGCACAACTGACCTGGTCAATTTAACTATTTCCAATTATCAAATTCTTTCTGATACTGATGCGCTGATGGTTTAACAATGGGAGATGGGAGCTATTGGGCCCCTCCCCAATAATTTTGCTACCAGGTAGTCTGTCCCTAGAAGAAATTCTGCTCACCTCAAAGAATAATTATGTTTGTCACCTCTGACTAGTCTTAGCTGTGGCACCTTGCAGGGAATTTGCTGGCAGCAGACACAGCAACATTCCATTGCAGGATTAGCTGATGTACCCAGTGGCTGGCAGAATTGTTTTAAGTGCAAAACTCAGGCCAGGTCTAAGGAAGCCCTAGGCATTTGAATGTCACTCTAAAGGGCATTGGGCTTATTGGCTCACCAGATTCTCATATCCCTTTTGTTCCAGAGCCGAAATGTTTGATGATATTTCTAATTAATCTATTTCTCCTACATATCCGTAGGCTAATAGAAAATCCTCTAGAGTCAATGCAGATGAATATAATAAAAACCCTTAGTAGCCACTTCACTTCTGGAGTAGGAATCCTGGGTTAGGATTTTTCAATGTCAACTAGCCATTCTTAGCATGTGGATGACTATTTGGGATTTTTCAAAGGTTGATGGTCCTAATTCATGCAGCCATGTTTGTTGCATGGTCTTTACTGAATTCTTTTTGAGTTAATAATGATGTAACTGCTTCTGCTGTAGTTTTCCTTGGACTCCAGCTCCAGGCTTTCATAGTCCTCCTCCAAACACAATTCTTTCTCAAGGCTTCCAGCTCTGGGTTAAGTAAGTGCCCACTTCTCTGTACCCAGGCAGGTAGGTCCCACTACCCCAGGCTCTGAGTGTGATGGGCACAGGCTACAGGGTCCCGGGGCCTGAGCACACCTGTCCTACCAGTCTCTCTTGGAAGAATGGTTCTCATATGTCAGGCTCCTCTACTTCCTTCATCCTTGGGGCTCATACCTCCACCACAGCTGCCCCTATGCAGGGATCCCTCATAGCTCAAGAGAGTCCTGGACACTTTTTTTTTCTTATGCTTCTAGAATATAAAAAAAGAGGAAGCTATGTTTTTTTTTTTTAAATGGGGGGTTGTTGTTGCTGTTAAGTGCCGTAGAGTTGGTTCCAACCCATAGCGACCCTGTATAGGGTTTCCGAGGGTGTAAAATCCTTACGGGAGTAGAAAGCCTCATCTTTCTCCCGCGGAGCGGCTGGTAGTTTCGAACCGCTGACCTTAAGGTTC
>NW_006408641.1:7560927-7563866 GCF_000296735.1 Chrysochloris asiatica
TGATGACAAGGCAATTACCTTGAGATTTCTGCAAAACAAGGGAAAAAACCAGCAACTCTATTTGTATCTTGGTTTTGCTACAGGGAACTATGCAAATTGTCTATAAATTGAGATTGAATATTTAAATCCATTTAAAGGAGATAAGTACTGGACTGCTAAATGCAAGGTTGGTGGTTCAAATCCACCAGCTACTCCTCAGAAACCTTATACAGAACCACTATGACTTGATAGCACTTAACAACAGCAACATAAGTTTAAAATTACAATAAATTGTTTATTAGTGTCTGAGCTTGATCCAGATCTGGGTAAAGGATTTAAAATATCCTACTTGATTCACACTAAAATCCATGCTTTGATTTTCTTGAAGATTTGAGTAGTGGTTTTCAGATTTCTCAACACTGAAGGCTGCTTAAATTGCTTTTTCTCCTATGGAAAGAGTCTGTCTAGGAAAACACAAGATGGCTTCAAAAAGTTTGTGGAGTAATTCCATTATCTTGGAATTTCATTTTCCACAAACTTTTGGAAACCCTCCCTTAGATATTTATTACCTAAATAATTAATTCATTTTCCCATAAGATAACCAATGTTGCTTTTAATAGCCCCAAACAAAATTGTTAGCCTGTAGGATTTTATCTTAAATAGTTTCCTTCAGGCTTTATGAAACACTAACATTAGCTTTGCTTCTCAAATACCATTTTTCCAGACCTCCAGGGATGTTGCTTCTCCAAACGGGGTGTCATGAACCCAGTGGCTTAAGTGTGCAGGGGTAGGGGGAAATTGAAGTCCCAGTATAAACATAGTTGCCATGAACTGAACAGTGTCCCCCCAAAATATATGTCAGTGATTCTCAGTGGTTTGGCAGTCTTGTTATGATGTAATCATCTCCATGATAGAATATGATATAATCAGCCAATCAGGTACAAGAGGATTAGGGTGGGATGCAATACCCTTAATTAAGTCACAGCCCTGTAAAGGGAATTTCCCTGGGGTGTGGTCTGCATCACCTTTTATCTTACAAGAAATAAGATGTAGGAGCAGAGTGCATCCTTTGGACCTAGGGCCCCTTTACTGGGAACCTTCTAGACCTAGAGGAAGCTTGATGCCAAGACACACAGAGATTTCCGAGGAATGCTGGGTCCACAGATGCTGAAAGGAGACAAGGAACTTCCTCTTAAACTGTGAGCTGACAGAGAAAAACTTCTAGAGCCAGCACCCAGAATTTAGACTTCTAGCCTCCTACTCTGAGAATAGAAATTTCTGTTAAAGCTACCTACTTGTGGTCTGTTTTAGCAGTTCCAGATAACTAAGACAATAGTACATCTTTACTCTCACATTTTGGAGAAATGCATTATAGAGTAAAAATGAAAAGTAATATATAAGATCAGCATGAATTTCAAGACTTAACACTTAAAAGAACTGATAGGACTGCTTGAATTTTGTTCCCAAATCCTTGGGGTTAAATGTTAGTCTTCTCTGGCAAATGTCTGAGAAGCTCTGCAACCGAGGTTGTTGTTAAAAAACCTCAACTTGGAGACTAGAATGTTAGGGTTCGAAAAATACTATGTAGGTGCTTGGGGTTGACAGTCCACCCAATCCACCTCAAGCCAAGGGTTCCCTAGCAGGCAGGTCTTACCCTGCAGTCAAAGGGAGAATGGAATCTATCGAGGGAACATAAGAGGGACCTATTACCACCAAGAAAGAAGAGCTAGGAATGTAGTGCATCCTTTAGAACTGGTGCCCCTGCACTGTGAAGCTCCTAAACCCAAGGGAAAACTGATGCCAAGACACAGACCAAGGAATGTTGGGCCTCCAGATACTGAAAGGAAACAAAGATCTCTCCCCAGAGCCAACAGAGGGCCAAAACCTTCCCCTAGAGCTGACACTCTGAATTTGTCTAGCCTCCCAAACTATGATGAAAGAGTCCCAATGGTCCTGTAGGATAAGCACTGTGAAACTCAAGGTCAGCAGTTCAAACCTACCAGTTGCTCCATGGGAGAAGCGCAAAGTTTTCTGCTCCTATACTACAAAAATATGAGTCAGAATCCACTCGATGTCAGTGAGTGAGTGAGTGGGCAGGTGGGTAGACACAGAAGACAGTGGGATTGTGTGAGAGGCAGAGATGCAATGGAGAATGAAGAGAGCTGTGAGCCCTACTTGGGAAACCCCTGTAAATCTGCTAACCCCATGACTATTCTGTGTTAGTATATTTTTGAGAAGGGCATGGTACAGTGAATATGGTGCCCTGAGAAAGTAGCACCAAGGGAATTGGAACACATGGGGCCAGGAAAAGATCAGTCCCCATGGGAACAGAGACTTTGGAGTGATTGGGTCTTCCACCGACTCTAGGCTTGGAAAATAAGTTAAGATTTTAGGCAATTGTACCATACCATAAGGGGCAGAAGGACTTCATCTAATGAAGCATGAGTTACTCATGCTTTATGATATTTTCAAAGAAACTTTTAATATCAATTTAAAATATAAATTGATAAAAAGTTTTTAAAACTTTAAAGCACTTTTAAGTGCTTTAAACATTTTCTTCTTTACCTCGAGATTTTGTGTTGTTGTTGTTTTCCATTTGAATTATTTCCCAGTTTTGTTAAAAATGGGAAAGCAAGAATATCATTTTATCTTTGAAAGGGTATTATTTAAAGTTTTTTTTTTTTAAATAGAACTGACCAAATGTTAAAGTGTAAAAGGAAAGACAGGGAATGTGGTTTAGGCACTGAGATATGTTGAGCTATGAGCAGCAGGATATAATGGAAAGAGCTGGAGACCCAGGTTCTAGCCCCGGCTCAGCCATTTAACACCATGTGATACCAGTAGCAGTGTTGTTAGGTGACATCGAGTTGGTACCGACTCATAGAGACCTATGCACAGCAGAACAAAACACTGCCCGATCCTGGGCCAACCTCACTACTCTTGCCACGCTTGAGTCCATC
>NW_006408641.1:7571344-7578993 GCF_000296735.1 Chrysochloris asiatica
AACCGCTGACCTTAAGGTTCGCAGCCCGATTCGTAACCACTACGCTACCAATGGGGGGTGGGCCCACAAATATTATGGTACTTTGAATATGTTTATATCTTACAAAGAACTTTTCACACCTGTGCACATTAGTATAAACTTCCCTGGAGATAATGTCTAAAGTCCACCTCAGGTTGTCGATGCAGTGAGACTCTGTGATAGCCTCGTCTCTGACTGAGACTTTGAAGTACAAAATCTTCTTATTCTTTAAATAATATTTTATTGTGCTTTTGATTAAAAAATAAAGTATACACAGCAAATTGGGCTCCTATTTAACAATTTTTATACAATTTTTTCTGTGACGCTGGCTACATTTTTCATAATGTGTCAACATTCCCATTATTTCCTCTCCGTTTGTTGGGTTTCCATTAATCTAGCTTCTCTGCCTCTCCTTACCTTCTCACCTTAGCTTTAGAGTAAATGTTGACTGTTTGGGCTCCTGTAATTGATTATTTAAGGAAGCACAGTGCTCATGGGTGATACTGTTTATTTTAAGGCCAATTTATTATTTAGCTGAAAGGTGACTTCTGGGAGCGGCTTCCATTCCAGGTTCAAAGGTAGCTTAAGCTAATAGTCTCAGGGGTTCTTTTAGTCTCTATTGGTCCATTCATTTTGGTCTTTTTTAGGAATTTTAGTTCTGTTCTATGTTTTATTCCCATTCTGTCTGGGCCGTTCTGTTGTGTCCCTGGTCAGATGGTTGGTAGTGATAGCTGGTCACTATCTAGATGAGGTCGTGGTTTATATGGACTATTCTTCTTTGAGCCTTTGGTTTCCTTCATTCTCTTGTACTCCATACGAGGAGAGGCCAATAGTTATATCTTAGATGGCCACTTGAAAGCCTTTCAGACCCCAGACAATGCTATACACCAAACTAGGACAAAGACTAGAAACATGAACTATGTTATGCCAATTGACTGAGTTGTCCCATGAGACTGAAAACAAAGTCTTTTAAACTTTCCCTCAGCCCAGGGAAAACCCAGACCCCCAGATCCCAAGGTTCTTGCTTCCTTCTCAAGCAGAGAAAGGAAAAACATCTCTTTACCAGCCAAGTTATCGTACCTTCTGTCGTTGACAACAGGGAACTCCTGACCTCCAGTTCTTTTTTTCACTTGCCCCACTGTTGTTGTTGCTAAGTGCTGCTGAGTCAGTTCCGACTCATAGCGACCCTCTGTAGGGTTTCCAAGGAGCAGCTAGTAGATTTGAACTGCTAACCATGTGGTTAGCACTCCATTGTCTCCAGATGTGGACTAGAGGCTATCTTTTATTGTTGTCAGTTGCCGTTGTGTCACCTCAACTTCATGATGACCCCATGTACAAGAGAACAGGATATGGCCTAGTCTGCACCATCTCTGCTTGTGTCCACTATGGTCACCACTGTGTATGAGGAGATTTCAAAAGTGTATGGAAAAATTCCTTTATCTTTCAATTCCGTTTTCCCACCAACTTTCTGAAGCCTCTTCGTATTTTGAGTGACTTCCAGCCTAGGGGGCTCATCTTCCAGCACCATATTGGACAATGTTCTGCAGTGATCCACAGGGTTTTCACTGACTAGTTTTCAGAAGTAGATTGCCAGCCCTTTCTTTCTAGTCTTAGTTTGGAAGCTCTGCTAAAACCTGTCCACCATGAGTTACCTTGATGGCATTTGAAATACTGGTGGCATCGCTTCCAGCTTCACAGCAACAAACTGACCAAGCCATACTTTTTCCCCTGATTATCTGACCTCCTACACATCACGCATCCTCCAAAACAAGTGTCACACAATTACAGCACCCGTGGGAGTGGTGAATGACTGGTTTCTTAGCTCAGTTGAATCGCATACCAAGGAGAATTTAACAAAAATCCATAAAAGTTCAGAAACAGGGTTAGGGTAGAGGATGATACTGGTCTGAGGGATTTTAAGGATTGCAGGCTCTGCTGGGCTGTAGGCAAATGGGCGTATTTTATTATTATTTAAATGGTATATGCTGTATCTTTAAATTTTTTTCCAAAAAAATATAACCCTTCAATATTCTTTAGGAACAAGATGAGTTATAAATAAATTAGGTGAGTATGCAAATAAAATGTACTTACTCTAAAGGCTTCTTTTTCTCCCACAGAATCTCGTCAATATTTCTGGTGAAGACATAAATGTTCATATTTTACCCCCACAGACCAAATACTTTCAGATCAAGTATGTGAAAAAAGTAAGGCTACCTATCTGTTCCACCTGTTCTTTGTTGGGTTGTGTTTTCTGTGACAGCTTGAGGGGTGGGGAATATGGTGTAGCCTGCCCTCTATGTGGGCAGGGGCTTGTCCTGACCAGATCCACTTGTCTTCCAGGAACACCGCCTAGTCCCTGGCTTGTCCCTCAAGATCACCATTACGTTTTCTCCAGATGAGTGGCGTTACTATTATGATTGTATCCGCATCCACTGTAAAGTAAGTGTCTTAAACTTGGAGGGCTGAGTAGTCACAATGTAGATCTTTAAGGAGGAAGAAAGAGATGTAATGAAAAGCATGACCTTTCTAACCACAGCACCCAGGTGTTCCCCTGTTTCTGAGTTCTCTAGTGCAGCTATAACAGAAATATCCCAAGCAGATGGATGCCTTGAACTACCATCATTCAGGAGGCTAGAAGTACAAACTCTGGCTTCCAGCTCCAGGGGAAGGCTTCTTTTCTCTGTTGACTCTGGTGGGAGGTCCTTGTCATCAGTCTTCTCCTGGGTCTAGGAGTTTCTCAGTGCATGGACCCTGGATCCAAAGGACTTGCTCCATTCCAGACTTTTCTTCCTTGGTGTTAAGAGGTCCCTCCTCTCTGCTCATCTCTCTCTCCTTTTTTCTCTTGTAAGATAAAAGGTGGCACATGCCACACCCCGAGGAAACTCCTCTGTCACCTGATTAAGGGTGTTGTACCCCATTCCAATCTCCTTACAATTGATTAGTTAATCACACCAGGCATATTATGAGGGATGATTACATCATTGCAAAACTGCCAAATTACATCATTACATAACTGCCAAACCACTGAGAGTCATGACTTAGCCAAATTAACTCATATTTACACAATTAACACAATTCAATCCATAATATCCTGGTAGCCATTCTGATGGGCACCAAAAACCTGCATGGCCGAGATGTGGTATCAGAAGGTATTGGGCTCCTGAGAACTGGAGCAGAGCCAAAAGTCCCTATTTATAGTAGGTTTCCCACCTACCCTGTGCCCCAAACCTCATGTACCATGTAGGAGGTGACGTAGGATTAAATGTACTCCATCAAGAGCTGTGTGAAAAAAATTAGCAACAACCCCAAGCTGTGGTTATAAACACTGGTGACTGGATAGTGTCTTGTGTGGTCATTTCCTCAAAGGGGGCCCTGGGGACTTGTGGCGCATGGGAGCCTGTATGGCTTGACCGCAGATCACTCTAATGTTGGAGCTTTTAAGAGCGTCGTCTAAGTCACTTAGTTCTTTTTTTTTTTTTGCTTCCCCCCACCCCACCCCTCGCAACCAGAACCAACAAAAAGGAATTGTATTAGTCCTTTTTCTTAAAACTGTCAATTTTGTACCTTCCTTTGCTCTATGTTCTGGGCCCAGGCTTTACAGCTTGAGAAGCCTTAAGGTGAACTAAATTCCTTTTTTTCAAAGCTAAAATGGAAGCATGCACTTTAATGCCAAATGAGCTTCCATTGAAAAAATAAATAATAAAGCAAACTAGAATGCTGTTTGTTGTTGTTGTTGTGTGCTGTTGAGTCGGTTCCAACCCATAGCGACCCTGAATAGGGTTTCCAAGGAGCTGCTGGTGAGCTTGAACCGTCAACCTTGCAGTTCAAACAGCTTTGCAGTCTGGCACATTAACCCACAGCGCCACAAGAATGCTTTTTAGAGGAGGAGTATTCTGTACTGCGCAGAAGGAAAAAGCCCTAGGTCAAGCATTACTGCTACTTAATAGTAATACTAGTAATAATACCTCAGAGTTATACAGGACTTCTAGCTTATTAAGGCAGTCATCAGCTTTAATCACCACTCGTCTGTCAGTTTGTTGTACTGTCATGGCTTGTGTGTTGCTGTGATGCTGGAAGTTATACCACTAGTATTTTAAATACCAGCAGGATCACCCTTGGTGGACAGGTTTTAGCAGAGTTTCTAAACTAAGACAAACCAGGAAGAAGGAGAGTTGAGCTACTTCGGAATACCTAGCCACTGAAAACCTTATGAATACCAGTGGAGCATTGTCAGAGATAATACTGGAAGATGAAAGTATTATGAATAATAGCAGTTTATTGTCAGATATAGTGCCAGAAGATGAGCCTCTTATGTTGGAAGGCACTTGAAATACGACTGAGAAAGAGCTGCCTCCTCAAAGTAGAGTTGACCTGATGACGTGAATGGAATAAAGCTTTCAGGACCTTCATTTGCTAATGGGGCACAACTCAAAATGAGGAGAAGCAGCTGCTGCCATTAACGCATCCATTAGTAAGCAGAACATGGAATGTACTAAATATGAATCTAGAAAAACTGGAAGTCATCAAAAATAAAATAGAATGCATAAAGATTGATATCCTAGATATTAGTAAGCTAAAATACACTTGTCTTGGTCTTTCTAAACATGAAAATTATATGGATTAAGATCCAAGGAACGACAGATTCAAGAGGAATGGACTAGCATTCATCATCAAAAAGAACATTCCAAGATCTATCTTGAAGTACAATACTGTCTGTGATAGGATAATATTCATACACCTACAAGGAAGACCACTGATTAAGAATTGAAAAATACTTCAGTCTGGAATTGATCAAACATATAATCAAGAAGTATTGTTAATTACTGCTGAATGGATTTCAAAGATTGGAAACAGAAAGGATCAGTAGTTGGAAACTATGGCCTTGGTGATAGAAATAATGCTAGAGGTCACATGATAGAATTATGCAAGATCAATAACTTATTCATTGTAAATACCTTTTTAAAACAATGATAAAGATGGTTGTATGCATGGACATCACAAGATGTCATACACAGGAAGAGATGATGGAAAAGCTCCATATCATCAGCCAAAACAAAGCCAGGGCAGACTGTGGAACAGACTGCCAATTGATCATATACAACTTCATGCTGAAGTTGAAGAAATTTAAAGCAAGTCCACAAGAGCTAAAATATGACCTTCAACATATCCCACCTGAATTTACAGACCATTTCAAGAACAGATTTGATGCATTAGACACTAATGACCAAAGACCAGGAGGGCTATAGGATGACATCAAGAACATCATACAGGAAGAAAACAAAAGGTCATAAAAAAGACAAGAAAGAATGAAAAGACAAAAATTGATGTCAGAAGAGACTCTGAAACTTGCTATCCAATGTACAGGTGCTAAAACAACTGGAAGAAATTAAGATGTAAAAGAGCTGAACAGAAATTTTCAAAGGGCAGCTCAACAAGCAAAATCAAGTATTATAGTGAAATGTGCAAAGATCTTAAGTTGGAAAATCAAAAGAAAAGAGCACGCCTAGCATTTCTCAAGCTGCAAGAACTGATGAAATAATTTAAGCCTCAACTTGTAATATTGAAGGATTCCAGACCAAATATTGAATGATACAGAAGGCACCAAAAGAAGATGGAAGGAATACACAGAGTCACTGTACCAAAAAGAAATAGTCAATGTTGAACCATTTCAAGAGGTAGCATATGATCAAAAACTGATGGTAATGAGTGAAGAAGTCCAAATTGCACTGAAGGTAATGGTGAAAAACAAGGCTCCAGGAATTAACGGAATACAGATTGAAATCTTCCAACAAATTGCAGCACTGAAGGCACTCATCTAGGCCAACAAGTTTGTGAGACAGTTACCTGGTCAACTGATTGGAAGAGATCCATACTGTGCCCATTGCAAAAAGAGGTAACCCATCATCATATGGAAATCATCGAACAACATCATTAATAGCACATGCAAATAAAAATGGCTGCTACAGTACATTGACTGGGAACAGCTAGAAACTCAATCTGGATTCAGAAGAAGATGTGGAACTAGGGATATCATTGCTGATGTCAGATGGATCTTGGCTGAAAGCAGAGAATACCAGAAAGATGGCTACTTGTAGTTTTGTTGACTACACAAAGGCATTTGACTGTGTGGGTCATAACAAGCTCTAGATAACATTGTGAAGTATGGGTATTCCAGAACATTTGATGTGTTCTTGAGGAACCTGTACTTAGACCAAGAGGCAGTTGTTTGAACAAAGCCAGGGGATACTGACTCGTTTAAAACCAGGAAAGGCATGTGCCAAAGTTGTGTTCTTTCATCCTACTTATTCACTCTGTATGGTGAGCAAATAATCTGAGAAGCTGGATTATATGAAGAAAAGCATAACAACAGGATTGGAGGAAGACTGATTAACAGCCTGCAATATGCAAATGATACAACTTGCTTGCCAGAAACAAAGAGGGCTTAAAATACTTATTAATGACGATGAAAGACCACAGCCTCAGTATGAATTGCACCTCAATGTAAAGAAAACAAAAATCCTCACAACTGTATCAATAAATAACATCATGATAAATGGAGAAAAGATTGAAGTTGTCAAAGACTTAATTTTGCTGAAACCCACAATCAACACTACAGAAACAGCAGTCAAGAAATCAAATGACATATTGCATTAGGCACATTTGCTGTGCAACACCTCTTTAAAGTGTTTAAGAGTGAAGATGTCAGTTTGAGGTCAGATGTGCCTGACCCAAGTCATCATATTTTCAATAGCCTCATATGCATGATAAAGTCTAAGGAATGGTATAGAAGAGTTGATGCATTTGAGTTAGGGTGTTGGAGAAGAATATTTAAAGTACCATGGACTGCCAGAAGAACAAACAAATCTGTGTTGGAAGAAGGATAGCCAGGGTGGCTACTAAGACTTATTCTCAGGTAGGCCCAGTTCCTGTAGAAGGACGTTATGCTCTGTCAAGTGGAGGGTCAGCGTAAAAGAGTAAGTGTCCCAAAGAGATGGATTGGCACAGTGGTAGTAGCGATAGCCTCAAGGGTAACAACAGTTGTGAGGATGGTACATGACCTGGCAGTGATTTGTTCTGTTGTACACTGGGTCGCTATGAGTCGGAACAAAAACAATTCTGATAAACACCTGTAAGGAAAGGTGTGAGTATATCCATTTTGGAGAGGTTCAGTGTTTTTCCCAAGGTCACATTATGTGGAGACTAGAAGCCAGCCTCTTCACCCTTTTATCAATCATCATATTTTATAATATTCTGTGCTATGTGGATTTACTGATTTTATGATGATTTTTTTTTGTGTTGAGTGAATAAAGATTGTGTTTCCTTAGAATCTTCTGAAATAGAAGCAGCACACACGGTTCATGCACTAAGCTGATAAACAGAAGGTTGAAGGCTGGGGGTCCCTCAAGAGGCACCTCAGAAGAAAGTCCTGTTGACCTACTTCAGAAAAGTCCAATGCTGATGTACAGGGGTCAGCAGTAGTCAAAGATGACTCCAAAGATGACCTATTTTCCCTTAGCTTATCTGAATAGTGATAATCCTTTCACAGAAATGCTCTTAAATTTCTCTCTCCTTTTGGCTAAGAAAACTCAGTATTTCTAACGCTGAGTACTCAGACTTCCTTAAGGAAATGT
>NW_006408641.1:7579843-7592364 GCF_000296735.1 Chrysochloris asiatica
AAGTGTATATTGTTCCACAACCCTTAAGGAAATGTTTTTAATGACTGAAAATAAGGCATATCTTTTAATGATAGCAAATAGAATATCTACAAATACTCATATAGCTTTAACTTTTTAATTCTGCAATACAGTAAACTTGACTTTTTTCCCATTAATTTTAGGGAGATGACACCTTGCTTATTCCCATCCATGCCTACCCTGTCATGAATACATTGGATTTTCCATCATTTATAAGCCTCTCAAATGTCCTACTAGGGGAAAGGTAAGTGCAAGAATCATTTACTTTAGAAGGATCAGCCTTATGCTATGAGGTGGAGGTTAAAGATGTCCAACTTTTTCAAAAGGCTGTACCACTTCCTCATCTCTGCTCTCAACCAGTCCTCCTCCCCTCAGGCTTTCCGTGTTTGGTCATGTGACTACACATAACTCTAGTCATCTGCTGTGCACAGTGTCTCATCCATTGTCCATCTGTGAGTTGTTTCTCCTTTGTTGCTTTTGTTATGATGAATACTGTTGTGGTGTAGCCCTGTATGCTTGTCTTCTGGGCACACGTTATGTTACAGAGATTCTGCAGAGCATAGACCTTGAAGTGAAATTTCAAATCATAGCAAAGGTTCATTGTTGCCGTGCGATGCCAAACTATTTTCTAGAATGGATGCATCCACTTACACACTTCTGTAACACATGAAAATTCCTGTTTCCCCTGCAGTATTGCCAACATTAGGTATTGTCAGACTTTTAACAACTTGTATATTCCTGCCTCCTTTCTTTTCCATCCTCTATTTACTTCCCCCCAATCATTGTGCTGGAGTCCTGGTGTGACACTGTAGGATAAGCACTGGTCTCCTAACTGTGAGATGGGTGGTTAAAACCCACCAGTTGTTCCTCAGAAACCCTGTACAGGATAACTGTGAGTCCGAACTGACTTGACAGCACTTAACAGCAACAACCAGCCTGCCAGAACTCTATCCCACTGCCCCTCACCAGTCCTTCCTCAGTGGCATATGCAAGGGTCCCAATAGCCTAACAAAGGAGAGTCCTTCCTGGCTGAGCCCACACATTCTGTGCATGCTATAGAAATTTTTACCAAAATCAAAGTGGCAGGAAACAATTATCTAATTCATAAATTCTTTTTTCTTTCACTTCCCCATCTCCCAAATAACTTTTTGTTTGGGCCATTATTGTTATGTGCCATCAAGTCGGTTCCAACTCACAGTGGTTCTGAGGAGAGACTGGTAAGTTTGAACCTCCAACCTTATGGTTCAAACCAACCTTTCAATCCAGTGCTTATCCTACAGTGCCACATTAGGACTGTAAGCAGACTTAAAAGCAATGATTTTTTAAGTTGGTGAAAATAATATGCTTTATGATGCAGACATCAGTCTTTTGTTCTTAAAATAAAATCTTAACCTCCCTAGAGGCTTTTTCCTGAATTATTATATACAAAATGCTCTTTATTTGTAATCAGAATGAAAAATTTAGCTAAACAGTTTCTTAAAAGGAGTTACTGTGTATAATGGTGAGATTTTTTTTTTTTTTTTAAATCTTTCAAAAGATAAACATGTTATATTTCCTCCAAACATTCTGACAGCAGGCTATGGCTTCTTTAGAATCTGTGTCCTTTGTTAGCTTAGGTGACTGGGAAGGCAATATGCAAGAAGAGGGAGGGTGTTGGGAGAATGATAAAGACAGGTAAAGACACAGGGAGGTATGCAACGAGTAAAGGGGATAGAGGTAAATAGTGTCATATACACAACCCTGCAACAACAGTGTTCAGTGGGTAGATGCATGGACAGATACATAGGCTGAATGGGTCTGAGAGGAAGAGTGGAAGTATACCCACAAATATATAAGGGTTTGAAAAGGATGTTTGTACATGGGTCTTTATCTTTGCTACAAACACACCTATGAATGTGGTGGAGCATACACAGGGCAAAATAACAAGAATTTCTTAGATATAATCAAACCTTTTAAGGCAATTGAGGTCCTGGGCCTGGGGGCTCAGGATGATAGTCTCAGGGGACACCAGGATCAACTGGCCTAACAAAGTCCACAAAACAATGTTCTACATTCTACTTTGGTCAATAGTGACCAGGATCTTAAAAGTTCATCTAAGGTACAACTATTGGTTTCCATGTGCAGAAGAAAGAAGAGTGAGGAAAACTGAAGATGCTTGGAATCAGCTAGTCCAATGGACTCATGGAACATGTAAACATCAGTCTCCACAACTCTGAGACCAGAAAACCTAGATGGTACCTGGTTACCAAGACCAACTGCTCTGAAAGGGATCACATTAGAAGGTCCTGACTAGAGTAGAAGAAAATGTGGAACAAAATCAAAATTACAAAAAGACCAAAATTACGGGTCAGAAAGAGGCTGGAGGAACCTGACACTATGACCTTCCACCACCCTTCAGGTTTGGAACAGAACTCACCCTTGTGGCCCACTTTCCAGCCAAACAGTAGATGGATATAGGGGGACCAGCACTAGTAACCTATGCTCACCACAGAATGGTCAATCATTCAAGATCAAAAGGGCAACATTTACCAAAGACAAAGTTGTTGAATGCAAAACTGATGATCTACTCTATAAACCTTCACTCAATTCACAATAAAAAGTAAAAAAAAAACAAAAAACTCTGTCCTTTAAGTAACAGCATTTTACCATCTTTTAACTACCCAAATCATCTTACACCACATTCAATCCAAAACAAAAACAAACCCAATATCATTGAGTAGATTCTGTCTCATAGTGACGCTATAGGTCAGAAGAGACTGTAAATCTTTACAGGAGCAGATAGCCTCATCTTTCTCCCACAAGTGACTGGTGGGTTTGAATTGCCTACCTTTCAGTTACCAGCCCAATGCTTATTCCACCGTGCCACCCAGGATACTTAGTAGCAGGACTGGGAGCAAATATCTGAAAGAGCTTTCACCAGAAATCCTAGGCTACTTTAGCAGGGGAGATGATCATTATGGTGGACCATTCATTCGTTTATTCATTCAGTACATTTTTCTTGGATGTGTGTTATATGCCAGGCACAGTGTTAGCTCCTGAGGATTCAGCAATGATTAAAACATGGCACCATGACAAAAGGTCCCTGGGTGACACAAACAGTTTACATTCCACGACTAGCCTAAGGATTGATGGTTCAAACCACACACAGCAACACTATGGAAAAAAGTCCCGGCAGTCTGCTTCCATAAAGATTACATAAGGAATGCCATGATCTCAGGCAAGAAAACCCTATGGAGCAGTTCTATAGAATACATGACGTCACTAGAAGTTGGTATCGACAACAGCAGCAGGTTTGGTGTGCATTTTACCATGATAAAACAGACCATTCTTTTTGTTTTGTTTTGTTCCGACTCATAGCACCTATATGTACAGCAGAGCAAAACACTGCCATATCCTGCACCCTCCTCACAAATGTTATGTTTCAGCCCATTGCTATTGCCACTGTTTACATATATCTTTTTGAGGTTCTTCTTTTTCTCTGATGCTTCTCCTTACCAAGAATAATATCCTTCTCTAGGCACTGGTCTTTCCTGACAAACTGTCCAAGGAGCAATCGGCCATTCTTCTTCTGAAACAGATTTGTTAGTTCTTCTGGAAGTTCATGGCATATTCCATATTCTTTGCCAATGCAATTATTCAAATGCATTGATTCTTTTCTTTTTTATTATTGTGAACTGAGTGATAGCTTACATGGGAGAACATAGGCTTTACCTTATTGTTTCATTGCAATGATTACAATTTCCTCCGTGTATCATCATTTAACAGTATTTGCTTCCATTCCCTCTCTTTTTCTTTTTCTTTTTTGGTTTTTGTTTTTGAGGGGGTGGGGTGGGGTGGGGTAGGGATATGTACACAAAAATACTCAGAAATATTTATTAATTTAAACAACCAAAGGGCACATTCTGCAAGCCTACCTCCTAGCCACCAGCACTCAGTTCCTCTCTTTCCATAAGTCTAGAGTCCTCAGTTGCTCCCTAAAACAGACCAGTCTTATTTCTAATTTAGCATATGCTAAGAATAGGTGACATTCCAGTTTAGTGTGAGGCAGGAATGGAATTAGGGAGCTCAGACTAGAATTGCTAGAAGAGAACATGTCAGAACTGAGTTTTGAAAGATCACTAGAAATTAGCCAACAGAAAAAGGGGATAGTAGGAGAGAAGAGAGGAATGTCCCAGGCCAAGGAGTGGCATGTGCAAAGTCAGACACATGAAATGGCATGGGCCACGTAGGCCTGGCTGTAATTTATGTGACAGGAGGTGGGTTGCAGGTCTGTGGTAGGAGAATTAGGGAGAGGTCAAGCAGGAGGGGCTTTCTAAGCTTTGCTTGATGATCTAGATTTTTCTCTGAGACCAATCATATGTCTGGCACAGCCATAAGAAAAATGGCACAGATGCCTGGTCTGGTAGCAGTGTGCAGAGGCTTGGAGTGAGTGGGCTGGGACTACTGTGATGAACCAGGCAGGAGACACAAGAAAGCCAGGGACACTTGAAAATACGCAAATGCCCAAAGATGATGTCACAGTCTTAGGTCAGGTTCATTGGGAAGTAGAGTCAAGGATTCAGGTACACAGTACTTACTAAAGAGAAATCCCTAAAGGAGCAGCAAGGGAAGTAGGATGGGAAGAGGGAAGGGACAGAGACACACCTCCAAAAACACAGACACCCAAACTCTGGCAGCTCCAGAGAACTGTCTTGCTATAAGGCAAGTGGGCAGGGTTAGTATATCCTCAACCAGCCACTGGCCACTTAGGGCTAGGTAGGAGGTTCTCACCTCTTAGCCAAGAGACAAGGTCAAGATTAGAGTTGCTGGTCACAGTGCTGACAGCATCTGGGTTTGGGAAAAGAAGAGTACCAAAAACATCTATCAGAAGTCAACTGCAAAGTAGCCTGGGCCTTAACAGACATGTCCAACTAGTGTCTTCTACCTCTGGCATCATACTTCTTTGGTATAATGGCATGGATTCCATGAGTTGCTGAGTTGATGTGAATTATAATCTGGTGCAGGGGCTAAGTTTCCTGGTGGGTTGTGTTATTATTGAGTAACACAGCACTGATGCATACCAGGGAACCATCTCTATGCAGCCTTCCCTCCTCAGGATAGACTAGGTCTGGGAATTGGGTACGAGCAGCTTCCTGGGACCACCAATCAGTTACCTACCAGGAGGTAGATAGCGAGAGTGGGCTGCCCCATATATAAACAATAATGGGGGCTCATCTGTAGAAAAATTTAAATAATTAAGAATTGGTCTACTTTTTAATATCACCAGGCACTAACAATTCTAAATATTATCTGTGGTAAAATACTACAAGGGCATACTGTCCCCATCCAATTCATGTGATGCATAAGAAGCAAGAATCACCTGAAATCCCACACCTGAAATCCCAGTCTCCACGCCTGTGATCTCCAAGCTTGCTGCTCTCATTTTTATTCCTGTCACAGTCTTTCCTTCCCTCAGGGTCTGCTTGTCAGCACAGGCTGTGAGACCAGAGATGGATCAACTATAAAATGGATGAAGCCGAGGGCCAATGAAAACAAGGGAAACCTCACTGAGATGGACTGACACAACAGCCTCAGCAACAGACTAGCGCATACCGGTAACCCTGAAAGAGCACTCAAGCAGCAGCATTTCGTTCTCTTGTATTGGGGTTGTCATGAATTGGAGTTGACTCAAGAAATCAACATCAACATGAATGCTGACCTCTCTACACATGCCCCAGCTGTTTGGAAACTTCTGTGCCAGACTTCACTGGTCTTTCCCACCCACCTGTCCACTCAGGGCAACACCTCATCGTTCAGCTTGATTGGCATCCACCTTTCCCTATATCTTTAGGAGATGGGACACCTTGCCACAGGTTCACTCTGCTCCCATCATTGTTCCTCCTCCTGGAAAACTGGAAGCCTTGGATGGTTTTCTAAGGAGTTTTTAGTTGACTAAAAGGAAGTGAGCTCTGGTAGCGTAGTGGTTACGAATTGGGCTGTGAATCTCAAGGTCAGCAGTTCGAAATTACCAGCTGTTCCACAGGAGAAAGATGAGGCTTTCTGCTCCCATAAAGATTTACAGCCTTGGAAACCCTGTACAGGGTTGGTAGGAGTCGGAATCAACTTCATGGCACATAAACAATAACAACAAAAGGAAGTGAAGCAGTGGTTCATCAATCCTCAAATTCTATCCAGCTAACTTTTAAAAAATCCCTAACACAACACATCCACCCATCCATCCATTCTGATTTTGGCTTGCTAGTTTGTGACCTCCAATTTAATTAATCCTCCTAACCTGCTTGGTTTGGCCCACATGGTAATAGTTTATGTTTTATAAACTATTAACTGTCAACATTAAAAGTCAGATTAACTGTCAACATTAAAAGTAAAGAAATTTCACATAAAATTTTGGATTTCCAATTCTCTTAAAAACTGGGAGGGGGTGATATATTTGACCAACATTTGTGCATGGCCACCATCCGCTTAACTGGGCTGAGTACAAGCTGCCCTCTTTAGTGGGAAATGCCCTTTCTAACTCTCCACAGTGCCCGCCCCTCTCGAACACCCCATACTCAGCCCTCTCTAATCATTTATGTTACCTGCCTGACCTCTGGGGACTTTCAAAAAAGACACTGGGCCAGAGGCAAAGCCGTGTAGTGTTGGTTAATGTCACAGACCCCTAATAGGTCTGGAGTCGTTTTGCTTGGACTCCAATCTTGACTCTCCTTCATAATGGCTGTGTGACCTTGGAAATGACAAAGCTTTTTGTGTTTCTCAATATCCTCATCTGTACAGCATAGCTAACAGTAGTACCTACCACCTAGAATACTTCTGAGGACTACATGGGTTAAAACAGAGCATGTCAACAGTTAATAATAAGGACCCCTTGTGGCACTGTAGGATAAATACTGGACTACTAACTGCAAGAGCAGCAGTTCAAACCCACCAGCTGTTCCACAGCAGAAAGATGAGGTTGTCTATTTCCATAAAGATTTACAGCCTCAGAAACCCTATACATGGTCACTATGAGTCAGAATTGACTTGATTACAGTGTTTTTTTGGGTTTCGATAATAAATAATAATAGTTCAAAGTTGTCAGTACTTAATATAGTTAGAACAGTGCTTGTTGGTAAGTGCCGTGGAGTCTATTCCTACTGATAGCCACCCTGTCTAGGGTTTCTGAGGGGAGTCTGGTGGGTTTGAACCATCGACCTTGCAGTTCAAACTGATCTTGTGGTCCAGTGTTTATTCTACAGTGCCACACCAGGACTGTGCTTAGCATTAGTTAACACAATTACTATGTTAAAGAGATTTTTACCTAAAGAATCCACAAGTGGGATCCAGCCAATTTGGTTCACATGAACAGAGGAAGACACATGGAGAAACTGAAGAAGGAGACTCAAAAGGGGAGGGCTGCCCAAGCCGAGATGAGCTTCCAACACCTGGCTAAGGGGCTGAGTAAAGCCCCCAAAATAGCTGTCAGGGCTGCGTACAAGCTAGGAAGAGTGGCCCCAGTGGCAGCTCCATAGAGGGAAAGAGACAGGGCTTGAAATGACCATTATACTTAAAAAAAAAAAAAAGTTCTGGTAAGATATGACTCACGTGTCATAGAATTCACCAATTTAAAATGTGTAATTTAATGGTTTTAATATATTCACACAATTGTACACCCATCACAATGAATTTCAGGACATTTCCATCACCTTACAAAGAAAGTCCATATCCTTTAGTTATCACCCCATAAATCCTCACAAACACCCCACCCTAAGCAATCAACGAATTGTGTATCTGCTTTTTGTCTGTATAGATTTGCTTATTCTGGACATTTCGTATTAATGGAATCATATCTATATGATTGGCTTATTTCATTAAGTATAATGCTGTGTATCAATACTTTATTCCTTTTTGTGGCTGAATAATACCTCATTGTTTTGGATATATCACAGTTTGTTTATCCGTCCATTCATCAGTTGGTAAACATTTGAGTTGGTTTTTACTTTTTGGCTATTATGAATAATACTGCAGTGAACATTTGTGTATATATTTTGTTTCTCTTGTTATATACCTAGGAATAGAATTGCTGGGTTATTTATTAAATGTCAGGAGTCTTGGTGACACAATGGCTAAGCATTTAGCTCTTAACTGAAAGTTGGTGGTTCAAATCCATCCAGTTACTCTGCAGGAGAGAAGGTCTGGCAATCTGCTCTTGTAAAATTATAACCTAGAGAAACCTATGGGGCACTTCTGTTCTGTCACATGGGTTATTATGAGTTGGACTCTTCTCAAAGGCACCTAACTACAACAACATAATAAACTGTAAGTTTAGCGTGTTAAGAAGCTGCCAGACTCTTGCAACATTTTACCTCCCTAGTCCCTCGTGTGGTGCTGTGGGTTAATGTGCAGGGCTGCAAAGTCGGTTTGAACTGCAAGGTCAGTGGTTCAAGCTCACCAGCTGCTCTTCAGAAATCCTATACAGGGTCACTATGAGTCGGAACTGACTCTACGGCACTTCACAATAACAACAACACGTCCCTCCCAGCAATGGATGAAAGTTCCCATAGCACTTATACTTTTGTATGTCATAGTACAGTGACCCTTTTAGAGCTGAAAATAAACACTACCTTATGAAGGACAAAAGTAATAGGAGACACAAAAAGTAGATTCAGAAGGAACTAATTTGAACAGATTTGCCAGATGTAGGATTTGTGTTGAAAACCATTCAATTTTGTTTCTTATTTTCAGTTTTCTTCTGGGGTTAGGTTGCATAGCTGACTTACAGATAGTTACCAACTAAATTGTCATTGACTCTACTCAGAGGTTGTAAAATGGCCTTGTTGTTGTTAGGTGCTATTGAGTCGGTACTGACTCATAGCAACCCTATGTACAACAGAACAAAACACTGACCAGTCCTGGGCCAACCTCATAATTGTTGCCACACTTGAGCCCATTGATGCTGCCACTTTGCCAATCCATCTTGCTGGGGGTCTTCCTCTTTTTCTCTGACCCTCCACCTTACCAAACATGATATCCTTCTCCAGCGACTGGTTCCTCCTGACTATATGTCTGAAGTATGAGAGACAAAGTTTGGCTATCCTGGCCTCCAAGGAGTACTCTGTCTGCACTTCTTCCAACAAAGATCTGTTGGTTCTTTTGGCAGCCCATGGCACTTGGCAATATTCTCCTCCAACACCATAACTCAAAAGCATCAATTCTTTTATGGTCTTCCTTATTCACTGTCCAGCTTTCGCATGCATATGAGGTTACTGAAAATACCAGGCGCACCTTAGTCCTCAAGCTGACATCTTTGCTCTTCAACGCTTTAAAAAAGTCTTGTGCAGCAGATTTGCTAATGCAATACGTCGTTTGATTTCTTGACTTCTGCTTCCATGAGTGTTGATAGTTGATCCAAGAAGAATGAAGTCCTAGACAACTTCAATCTTTTCTCCATTGATAAGAATGTTGTTTATTGATCTAGTGGTGAGGATTTTTGTTTTCTTTACATTGAGATGCAATCCTTACCGAAGACTGTGCTCTTTGATCTTCATCTGTAAATGTTTCAAGTCCTCTTCACTTTCAGCAAGCAAGGTTGTATCATCTGCATGTTGCAGGTTGTTAATGAGTCTTCCTCCAATCTGAATGCCACATTTTTCTTCATATAACCCAGCTTCTCAGATTATTTGCTCAACATACAGGTTGAATAAGTATGGTGAAAGAATACAACCCTGTCATACACCTTTCTTAATTTTAAACCATTCAGTGTTTCCATGTTCTGTTCGAACAACTGCCTCTTGGTCCAGGTACAGATTCCTCATGAGCACAACCAAGTGTTCCGGAATACTCATACTTCACAGTGTTATTCATAGCTTGTCATGATCCACACACTCAAAAGCCTTCTGGTATTCTCTGCTTTCAGCCAAGATCCATCTGACTTGGATATCAGCCATGATATCCCTCATTCCACGTCCTCTTCTGAATCTAGCTTGAACCTCTGGAAGTTCTTTGTCAATGTATGTCTGCAGCCGTTTCTGTTTTACTTTTAGTCAAACTATACTCACATGGGATATCAAAGAGATTGTCCGATGATTTCCGCATTCTGTTGGGTCATCTCTCTTTGGAATGGACACAAATACAGATTTCTTCCAATCAGTCAGCTAGATAGTTGTTTTCAAGATTTCTTGGCAGAGATGAGTGAGTGCCTCCTGTGCCGACTCACTTTCTTGAAAGATTTCCATTTTGATTCCATCAATTCCTGGTGCCTTGTTCTTTGCCAATTCCTTCAATGCACTGTGGGCTTCTTCCTTCAGTATCATTGGCTCTTGATCATATGGTACCTCTTAAAATGGTTGAAAATCAACCATTTCCTGTTGGTACAGTGACTTTGTGTATTCCTTCCATCTTCTTTTGATGCTTTCTGCATCATTCAGTAATTTGCCCAGAGAATCCTTCAATAACAAAAGTTGAGGCTTGAATTTTTTCTTCAGTTCCCCTAGCTTGAGAAATGCTAAGCATATTCTTCCTTTTTGGTTTTCTGACTCCAGAGCTTTGCACATTTTGTTGTAATATTTGACTTTGTCTTCTCGAGCTGACCTTTGAAATTTTCTGTTCATCTCTTGTGCTTCCTCATTTCTTCCATTTGCTTTAGCATCTCTATGCTGGAGAGGAAGTTTCAGTGTCTCTTCTGACATCCATTTTTATCTTTTCCTTCTCTCTTGTCTTCTTAAAGACTTTTTGCTTTCTTCATGTATGATGTTCTTGATGTCATCCCACACTCTTTAGGTTTTCGTCTTTAGTGTCTAATGCATCAAATTTGTTCTTCAAACGAACTGTAAATTCAGGTATGATATGTTCTAGGTCATATTTTGGCTCTCGTGGTCTTGTTTTAATTTTCTTCAGCTTCAGCCTGAACTGCATATGAGCAATTGGTGGTCTGTTCCACAATCTGCCCCTGGCCTTGTTTTGGCTGATGATATGGAGCTTTTCCACTATCTCTTTCCAAAGATGTAGTCAATTTGATTTCTTTGTATTCCATCTGGTGAATTCTATGTGTGTAGTCATCTGTTTTATTGTTTCAAAAAGGTATTTGCAATGAAGAAGTCATTGGTCTTGCAAAATTCTATTATGTGATTTCCAGCATCATTTGTATCACCAAGTCCCTATTTTCCAACGACTGATCCTCCTCTTTGCTCTCAACCTTTGCATTACAATCCCCAATAATGATCAATACGTCTTGATTGCATGTTTGATCAATTTCAGATTGAAGAAGTTGGTAGAATTCTTCTATTTCATCCTTTAGTGGTTGGTGTGTAAATTTGAGTAGTAGTGGTATTAACTGGGCATCCCTGTAGGTGCATGGATATTATCCTATCACAGACAGTGTTGTACCTCATGACTGATCTGCATATGTTCTTTTTGACGATGAATGCAACACCATTCCTTTTCAATTTGTCATTCCGGGCATAGTAAACTATGTGGTTGTCAGATTCAAAATGGCCAATACCAGTCCATTTCAGCTCACTAATGCCTAAGATATCAATGTTTATGTGTTCCATTTCATTTTTGACTATTTCCAATTTTCCTAGATTCATACTTCATACATTCCATGTTCCCATTATTAATGGATGTTTACAGCTGTTTCTCTTCATTTTGAGTTGTGCCCCATCAGCAAATGAAGGTCCTGCAGGTTTTACTCCCATGGGCTTTATTCCATTTGTGTCATGCCCTTACTGAGATAAAATTCCATGTGGACACCTATCAACTACTTATAAACAATTTCAGTGGCATAAAATCTTGAAAATTTTATTTTGACAGCTTCTGTAAATAACAAAAAATTATATTCCAGGTTCTGTCCAACTCTATAAGTCACACAGCATTGCTGGACTCTCAGCTCTTCTCCATCTGAAGGTAGAATTGTGTTTAAAGGGTCGTAATGGCAAAATATAGTCTCGGCTTCCCTATTTGAACACTTACATGTTTATAGTAAGTATCAGGACAAGAGTTAATATTGATCTTCAGAACAGTTGTTTGAAGTCCTCCCTTCTCACAGAGAAGAAATTGTCATTTTCAGTAAGTTAAAGAAAACGCACTCCCCACTTACATTTATACACACACAAAACCATACCCATTGCCTACAAGTCGATTTTGACTCTTGACATCCTCGTGTGTGACTGAATAGAACTACGTAATAGGATTTTTTTGACTATAATTATGGAAATAGATTGTCTGGCCTTCCTTCCAGGATGCCTCTGGGTGGGTTTAATTGTTGTTGTTCGGTGCTCTTGAGTCAGTTCTGACTCATCTCACTCCTATGCACAAAATGCAAATGCCTTTCCTGATTTTACACCATTCAGTGTTCCCTAGTTCTGTTCGAACAACTAGCTCTTGGTTTATGTAGAGGATTGTCATGAGCACAATTAGGTATTCTGGAATACCCATTCTTTGCAGTGTTATCTATTGCTTGTCACAATCTACACAGTAAAAAGCCTTTGCATAGTCAATAAAGCACAGGTAAACATCTTTCTGGTATT
>NW_006408641.1:7593174-7624044 GCF_000296735.1 Chrysochloris asiatica
TTTCTTATTTCTTGTTTTTTTAATGACCTTTTTCTTTCTTCCTTTATTATGTTCTTAATGTCATCCCACAACTCTTCTGGTCTTCAGTCATTAGCGTCTAATGCATCATATCTGTTCTTGAGATAGTCTGTAAATTCATTTGGATATGTTCACAGTCATATTTTGGCTTTCGTGGTCTTGTTTTAATTTTCTTCAGCCTCAGCCTGAACTTGCATATGAGCAGTTGATGGTCTGTTTCACAGTCTGCCCCTGGTCTTGTTTTGATTGATGACATGGAGCTTTTCCACGGTCTGTTCACACAGAAAAACCCACTGCCATTGAGTTGATTCTGACTCATAGTGACCCTGTATAGAGATTCCGAGGCTGTAAATCTTCACAGAAGCAGAAAGCCTCATCTATCTCTTACAGCGTGGCTGGCAGGTTTGAATTGCCCCCTATGGTTAGTAGTTAAGTGCTTACCCTACAGCACCACCAGAGCTTCTCATACTTATATGACAGGCTCAGTTTTTTACTTTAAAATTCAAATTGATTTGAAATAGCAGTAGCATTTTATCAGAACAATCTGGCATAGGTAACTTGAACTCATCAACATACATGTCCTTTACTTCAGCCCCTGCTTGGGTTTTTTTAGATGTCAAAGGATTTTCTTCATGGATTTACTTGAAGTATACAGGGCAATCAGCAGAGCTTATTAGGAAGAAGTTTTAAGAAAATGGGAAGCTTGCTTGGTGAGAAAAAGGTCAGGGAAGTCGCACCGAGGAATATTTTTCCATCATGACAGTGTTCATTCTACGAGGATAGCAAGGGCTTTACTGAGAGAATTTCACTGAGAAACCTTACTCCATCTACCCTATATCACTAATCTTGCCCCTTTAGACTTCTGTTTGCTCCTAAAAATCAAAGAACCTTTAAGAGGAACATGATTTGAGTCCTTTGAAGATGCCCAAGCTACCATTTTGATGTTGTATAAATCAAAGAATGTAGAATTCTTCAGGGAAAGGTTGGAGAGATGGAAACACTGCCTTCAGCAATGTATAGACCTAGATGGAGGGTATGCTGATAGCTTCAAATTTAATGTTTTTGTTTAATAAAGGTTTCTACAAGTCCTAGTGTGGTGCTGTGGGTTAATACACTGGATTATAAAGTCAGTTTGAACCACAAGGCTGGTGGTTCAAAACCCGATACAGGATTCTATGGATTGGAACCAACTTGATGGCACTTAACAACATAATTTTGTATAAATGTTTTTTTATTTTCTCTTGTTTGTGAATGCACATAAACATATACACAGGTCACATTTTAGGACTGATTATTTAATACTTGTTAAAATATTTTAAATAGAGTTGAATTGTGACTGTTTTTTTCTTAAGTAGTTTTCTGTTAAATATATCCAAAAATTGTCACAAAAAATCCTTATACACTATAATTTAAAAATCAAAGAAATTTCTGTTTAAATTGTCTAACTTTAAAAAAGCATTTATTATACCACTGCTATGTGAGCCCTACTGTGGTGCTGTAGGATAAGCATTAGACTGCTAACCACAAGGTCAGCAGTTCAAACCCACCAGCCACTCTTCGAAATGCTGTACAAGGTTGCTATGAGTTGGAGTTTATGTGACAGCACACAAAATAAGTGAGCATTTTGTCCTAATAACTGCTGGTGAGGAAACCACAAGGCCCATAAGCTGGCATCTCTTCCAGCCAGACATCATTATAGTTCATTTTGCTCTGAAGGAGTGTAGTTTGAATGTAGTCAGCATGTTGTTTCATTGACTCCCTTTTTCAAAGAAGAAAAGACGGTTGGTAGTTTTTCATGTACGCTTTTGTTGCCTCCCAATAAATGCTATCTCTCTCTCACCAGAAATGAAATCGCTCTGCAGGAGGCTTTTCATCCCCTGTCAGTCACATCACAGTTTTAGCTCCTTCCTTTTCCTTTCATGTGGCTTTCTTTCCTGATGCCAGTTTCCCTGTTCTATCACTTTTAGTTCTAAAACCCTGCTCTCAAATCAGCCACCCCTGAATTTCCTTCTTTAGCCCATGTTATCTCATGCTATTTGTAACTCTGGTGAGTTGAAGGGTACTTTTTTCTATTAAATTTACTACTTATATGAGTTATTTGTTTTTTAAATGAAATATTTATAAAATTTAAAAAATTAATATTTCATTTAATTTGTTTTAATGAAGATGTTTTTGAAATATGACTAGAGCATATGTTATCTCTACAGATGACAAATATTATGTTTTCTGGTCAACTATTTTTCTGAATTCAGTTCCTTTCCAGTCCCCAGAGAAATGACCTAACTTCTTTTACCAAATATGCACATAACATAATTTAATTTGGAGTATTATTTACTTTTTCACAGGAAGTCCACCTTTTTCCCAACCTACTTGGGATAAGGTTGATGAGGAGTTGTATCAATAGAGATGACAAAGTAAGGCTGAGAAAGGAATTGAACAAGGGCAAGGGAGGAACTTAAAGCTGAGGTCATCAAGAGAAACAAGAAACTAAAAATCTCCTTGATTCTTTTATTCCCTTTACCTCTAAGACTGGACTAAGCTTAATCTAAAATGAAGGTGGTTTTAAATTAGCTAGGTGCTGTGGGTTAGGCATTGGGCTGCTAACTGCAAAGATGGTGGTTCAGACCCATTCCATGGAAAAGAGATTAGGCTGTCTGTTCCTGTAAAGATTTATAGTCTTGGAAACCCTGTATACAATAATTATGCACCAGAATTGGCTCTAGGGCAGTGGGCAGTAGGACAGGGTGTAAAATACATAAACACAGAGGCTGCCACCATGGGCTCAAACATAACTCAATGGCAATGGGCTTGTTTTTTGAGGATTTAATGACATTAACCTGGTAAGGTAAGCACTGGACTTCAAACTACAAGGTCAGCAGTTCAAGCCAATAGTCACTCCTCAGAAACCCTAGACAGGGTCACTATGAATTGGAACTGACTCGACAGCACTTAACAGCAACACAACATAGGACAAAATAGAATTGCCCCATAGAGTTCTCAATGCTATAAATCTTTATGGAAGCAGACAGTCACATCTTTCTCCCAAGGAGCTACTGGTGGGCTAGAACCAGCTATCTTTCTGTTAGCAGCCTAGCACTTTAACCACTGAGCCACCAGGACTTCCTGTCCAAGCACAATGTATGGCAATCCCTTGTGTGCAAAGTAGAACTGCTCCATAGGGGTTTTAAAGGTTGTGACCTTTCAGAAGCACACCTCCTAGCCTGTCTCCCAAGGCGCTTCTAAGTGGGTTTGAACCACTAACATTTTAGCTAGTAGTTAGGCTTTTAGCTGTTATGAAGGTACTTTTTATGAAGGACTAGTACCCAAGGACTTCATTCTTCTTGGCTCAACCTTCAACATTCATGGAAGCAGCAGTCAAGAAATCAAACTACATATTGCATTAGGTAAATCTGCTGCACAAGACCTTGTTAAAGTGTTGAAGAGCAAAGATGTCAGCTTGAGGACTAAGGTGCACCTGACCCAAGCCATGGTATTTTCAGTCACCTTATATGCATGCGAAAGGTGGACAGTGAATAAAGAAGACCATAGAAGAATTGATGCTTTTGAGTTATGGTGTTGGAGGAGAATATTGAAAGTGCCATGGACTGCCAAAAGAACCAACAAATCTGTGTTGGAAGAAATGCAGCCAGAGTGCTACTTGGAGGCCAGGATGGCCAAACGTCATCTCTCATACTTTGGGCATATTGTCAGGAGGGACCAGTCACTGCAGAAGGATATCATGTTTGGTAAAGTGGAGGGTCAGAGAAAAAGAGGAAGACCCCCAGTGAGATGGATTGGCAAAGTGGCAGCATCAATGGGCTCAAGCATGGCAACAATTGTGAGGTTGACCCAGGACCGGACAGTGTTTCATTCTGTTGTGCACAGGGTCGCTATCAGTTGGTGCCAACTCAATGACAACCACAACAAAACAGTACCCAAGCACATAAAAACATGAATAAGTGACTTTTATAATGAATTAAGATCGCAGTCAGAAATGAAATAAAATAATGAGGTAAAATAATTATCACAGAAGTGAAAATGAGATTGGAAAGATAGAATGCTCTTTGATTCCATTCATTGATTGTAATGTTAACAAACCATCCTAAAACTCTTGTTAAATGCTGTCAAGTAGATTCCAACTCATAGTGTCCCTGTATAGGGATTCCTAGTAGTACCTGGTGGTTAGCAGTCCAGTGCTTAGCAGTAGTGATTTATTTGCTCATGCATCTGCAATTTGGCGATGGCTTGTGTCTGCTCCACCCGGAGTCAGCAGTTGTTCAATGCCAAGATGGCTCACTACTAATGGAGCTCAGCCCACCTTCATTCTCCAGAGAAGGAGGCAAATTTTATTAAGGGTAGAATGGCCTACTCACTCAGTCTCTAGACATTGAGATTTTTTAATTAGGGAGGATATTTCATTTTATATCATCTATGATAAGTTCACAAGATCATTCATTCATTCTCTTCAAAGAACTCGTGATTTCTTATTTGATAAAGTTTAAGGTAAATGGTTTAAGTATGTGTAATACCAGAGTTAGGCAAACAAAACAAAAAAACCCATGTGTATCTAATTGACTGTGAATTAATGTATAATTGGTCTATTCTCATTTATTTAGAGAGGAGCGGGAAATAAATTTGAAATTAGATTAAGTTATTTTATTCTATTTACTTTCAGTAAGGCAATTTTATGCTGTTTTTTCTAGTAGGCACACAAAAGTTTAGTATTTCAAAGGTTTGGATCAAATTTTATTTAAAAATAGGAAACAATTATTTCAAAGAACTTGATAAAATGTTTAAGTAATACAATAAAGATAAAAGTTGTAGTTGTTCCCAAATGGACTGACTTGTACTTACTTTAATATTTTAATTGCCTACCTCCTATAAATTATAGAATAACTCTATTTCAAACTTCTATCTGTTTCTGATGAATAATAGCATAAAATATGTATATTTATTCCTTCTTTTAAAATTGTAATCAGTGTTAATAGTTTTTAGCATATAGTTATAGTTGGGAATATAGTTTAGAATGTTTATTTCCCTCCCCACTACCCAACTAAAACCTAATGGGATTATGTTTGGGTTAAAATATTACAAACTTCTGAATAAGCTACACTTTGTTGTTTTTAGCTGTAGTTGATTCACAGTGCCCCCATGCACAACAGGACTGAACTGTTGCGGTCCACAGGGTTTTCACTGACTGAGTTTTTTGTTAAGTATGAGTACATTGCCAAGCCTTTCTTCCTAGTCTGTCTTAGTCTGAAACCTGTTCAATGTCACAGTAACACTCAAGTATCCGCTGACACGTTTGTGTCAGGTGGCTGCACCTGAGGTACTTTGGCCAGGTACTTATCCTATAGCACCACACCAGGACACTAGACTGCTAACCTAAAGGTTGCCAGTTCAAATCCACCAGCTGTTCCTTGGAAACCCTATGCAGGGTTGCTATGATTCAGAACCATTTAATAACATTTAATAACAACAATAAACAATATGAACAGCAACCATGAAAGCAAAGTTCAGTGATTCTCACTGAAATTTGTGTTACTTGCTCTGATATGTTCCTTCCAAACCAGGATAGTTGGATTTTTGTGCCCCCTAGAGTTGTTTATTTTTTTCAGATTAGTTAACACATCTGGAATTTGGCTTCATGTAATTTATCATTTAACAAACACCCTGATACCTTTCTGTGGGAATTATCAAGGCTCTGAAATTAATTGAAAACAGAGCATCTAATACCAATGGGGAAAGCCCAGCCAATTTAGTTTCCCCTTAGGAGAGTGGTGACATGCAGCCTTTATCACAAGAGCCCTAAACATCACACTTTCCCTTGCTGGGGACTCTGAGCGGGCTCCTGGACCTACTGACCTGAACCCCCGCCCCAAGCTCTGGAGCCCATGTCTGGACGCTAATTCTTGTTGTGATGTTACTTCTTCTCCCTATTCAATGCTGTTAAAGTAGTGGGGTTGACCATCAGTCAAGCTGAATTGTTTTGCAAATGTAATGATCATTATACATTCATTTTCCTGAATTAGGAAGCATCTCAGACAGTTAATATTGTCTGCCTCCAGCGGAGCTTACTTTAGGGTGAATTTATGAGTTTGGAAAAACAGCAACACAAACAAAAGCTAGGAAATGATAGTCCCACTGTTGTCTGAAGAGATTACTCTGTATGGTGACTCTTTTTTTTTTTTAAGTTTTTATTGTGAATTATGTGTTAGTTTACTTGGGTGAACATTATCTTTACATTTATCCTATCATACTTTGTTTCATTGCAATGATCACAATCCCCTGTATGCATCATCAAACAATCAAAGGGTACACCACACACTCCTGCACCCCTCATCTGCCCCCCTCCCACCCGCCGCCATCACACAACTCCTCTCCCTCCCTGAGTCCAGAGTCCCCAGCCTCTCCTTCTGCCTCTGCCTCCATCCCTAGTGTCACTGCCTTTCCCACTTCACTTTTCTCCCTTGATGGTTCCAGGGATCTCAGCCCCTGGACTGCAAAATCAGCCACTCCCCTCCTTTTGTTACCAAATATTTACATTTACATTTACACTCACTGTCAGACCTGATAGCAACCATTCCCTATTGAACCACAGGAGTCATTACCCCCTCACCTCTTATTAACCCCATCCAGACAGGTTGGAAACAATTCAGTGGAGGTTCTACCTTTCCCTATCCTAGGAACTCTGGTAAGGTAGTCATTATGAATCGGGCTGCGAACCGCAGTCAGCAGTTCAAAACTACCAGCCGCTCCGCAGGAGAAAGATGAGGCTTTCTGCTCCCGTAAAGATTTACAGCCTCAGAAACCCTGTACAGGGTCGCTATGAGTCGGAACCGACTCAACGGTACTTAACAACAACAACATATCCTCTGGAGCTATGTTCCCTATTGAAAGCTTTGTAAGCTTCTTCCCTTTATAGTCCCCCCATTTTGGATTGCCAATGTCTAAGTTCCCCCTCCCTGTCAACCCTGTGCACTAAGGGGGTGAGAATGATCCTCACTGTAGAGATTTGTCTGCTCCTTTGTCATACTGCATCCACAAGTATAGGTCAAGTTCATCCACTTATAATGGGTTACTCCTTTATTTTTTCTTCTAGTTGTGTTCTGATCATCCAGCCATTGATGCTAGGACAAATGGATACTATCTGCAAGTGTGGGTGTTCTTGTGCATCCCCCCTCACTTTATAACAGCTGGATGCTTCATACTCTGTTCTAGTCCTCTGGGGCCATGTCCCTCCCTGCCCCTGTGGGCCTAGGAGTCCCTAGGTCTCCTCATACTGTCAATCCATGTTAACAGGAGTCTATTGAATGTGATTGGACTTAGTTCACAACTTCATTGCTGTTTTTCCCCCTCTTCACCTTATCAGTGACCAACGTGGTCAGCAGCAGGACCATATGCCTGCTAGTATATTCCATTTGAGTTTCAGTTTTGGAAGGGGATTTGCCTTGAGGGGACCTGACCACTTGCCTTGATGCCTCCCTGGGGAACATCTTGCTTGTTGTTGTTGTAGTCAATTGGACTGCTGTTGTTGTTGTTGCTGTTTTTCTGCTGGTCTTTCTTTCAAGAAGTACCTTCTGTTGTTCTAGCTGCTCCAGACTGGTCTGCTTGTCCTTTCACGTGGGAATGTCCCACCTCAGAAGATTCTGGATGATGATCAGGATTCCACCTATGGTCTTGTGCAGTGCAAAGGCTCTGCAGGGAGCCTCCTTCACTGGGCAAGTTCTAGCCCCATTTTAGGTATTCCAAACAGTTACAGGCTGAAGACAGACTTACAAGTATTCTCTGGTGATGTTTCTGGCTATTCCCTTCTCTCCCATTCAAGTGTCTCTTTTACAATGGTAGGCAAGGGAAGCCAGATTCAACAAACAGCCAAGCATCTTAACATCATTTCCCCACTTTTACCCATTCAAACCATGCCTCAATCTTTGTATCCACAAGCCCTGTTGTTCCACATTTGTGCTCAGATAGTTATTTACCTCTGTCCCATTTAGCCAATGTAAACCTGCCTAACTATTCTCCCATATGCCTTAATTTTTCCTTTTCCCCTTCCCTTCCCTCCACCCCCAGCACCGAACTATCCTATGTCTATTCCAGACCCCGTGTTCCACTATCCTGTGCCTATGGTGACTCTTACCCAGAATTTATATCAGCAGTGCCAGGCCCTTGGACATGACAGGCCTGTACCTTATTGGAAAACTCATGTACTCCCAGTACAGCTACCCTCCTCCCACAGAGACAGCACAGCTAAGGAACCAGGTGTTAGAATCAAATGCTATTTGAATTTCATTAGAAACAGGACACTGCCTTATAGACATGAATGGTGTCTGCATTCATAGTGCTACTCTCTCAAAAATACATTTAGAGTCATCTGAACAAGATAAGCACAATAAGTTTACAACTCAATCCACCTCTTCGGCTCCAAATAAGTAGCAGTGGCAGATAGATTATGAAAAAGATAGATCTATCTATCTATCTATCTAGCCAATTTCAGAAACAAGAAAAACAACTCAGGCTTCCAGGCAGTTTGGACTTGGAGTTCACTTCCATGGGGTAAAGGGAACTACAGTACACCCATTGATACAGGAATTATAACCTGACCTATTGCTTGAAACCAGAAGAAAGCATGAGGCTTCCCCCATTTACACCCCAGGAAAGAAAGCTGGAAAATCTCTGCTGATCTGCTGTTTGAGGCTGTGGCTCTGTAGTCTGTTGTAAACAGGCATATGGGAGGATAGTAATCAATTTATAACCCAGATGACAGCCCAGTGGCTGAGTACACCATACCCCCAGAATAATTGCCTACCAATTATTTTGCAATTACAAAATCCAGTGTAGATTATGACCATTTATTCAAAATGAACTTGGAGTCTGAATTACAAAATCTCATCCTAAGAAAGCCAGCCAAAACCAAACAGACAGAATACGATTGTATGAAGATAATGTTACAGAACAGTTTGATGAAGAATTTTCAGCTAGCAAGATTGTATCATCTGCATATCGCAAGTTATTCATGCGTCATCTTCCAATCCTGAGCCCACATTTTGGAATTATCTTGAACAAAGTTTTACTTGCATATAATATTAATAATATTGTTCAATGATATCTGTATTCTGTTGGGTCACCTTTCTTTGGAATGGGCACAAATATAGAATCTCTTTCAATCAGTGAGTTAGCTGTCTTCCAAATTTCTTGGCATAGATGAATATGTATCTCCAATGTTGCATCAGTTTGATGGAAGATTTCAGTTTGTATCCCATCAATTCCCAAAGACTTGTCCTTTGCCAGTGCCGTCAGTGCACCTTGTACTTCTTCCTTCAGTATCTTTGGCTCTTCATAATATGCTCTCTCTTGAAATGGTTGAAAATCAACCATTTCATTTGGTACCATGACTGTGTATTCCTCCCAGCTTCTTTTTATGCTTTCTGCTTCATTCAGTATTTTGCCCATGTATTGTTGCTATTGTTGTTAACTGTCATCAAGTTGGTTCCGACCCATAGGGTTTCCAAGAAGCAGCTGGTGAGCGTGAACCACCAACCTTGTGGTTCAAACCAAATTTGCGGTCCAGCGCATTAACCCACAGCACCACACCAGGACTCATAAAAACTTTTATTAAACAAAAACATCAAAATATGAAGGTATCAACATAGCCTCCATCTAGGTCTATACATTGCTGAAAGTAGTGTTGCCATCTCTCTAACCTTTGCCCATAGAATCCTTTAATGTTGAAAGTTGAGGCTTGGATATTTTCTTCAGTTCGTTCAGCTTAAGATATGCTGAGCTATTCTTCCCTTTTGGTTTTCTAACTCCAGGTCTTTGCACATTTCATTATAACACTACTTTCTCAAGCTGTCCTTTGAAATGTTCTCTTCTATTCTTTTAATTCCTCATTTCTTCCATTCATTCTAGCATCTCTACAATGGAAAACAGATTTCAGAGTCTCCTTTGACATCCATTTTGGTCTTTTCCTTCTTCCTTGTCATCTTAATGACCTTTTACTTTCTTCCTGCATGATGTTCTTGATATCATCCCACAACTCCTCTGGTCTTTGGTCTTTAGTGTCTAATGCATCAAATCTGTTCTTGAGACAATCTCTAAATTCAGGTAGGATATGTTCTAGGTCAGACTTTGGTTTTCATGGACTTGTATTCATTTTCTTCCTCTTCAGCCTGAACTTGCATATGATCAATTATTGGTCTGTTCCACAATCTGCCCCTGGCCTGGTTTTGGCTAATGATATGGACCTTTTCTACCACCTCTTCCCACAGATGTAGCCAATTTGTAATCTATGCCATCTGGTGCGGTCTATGTATATAGTCCTATTTATGGTGTTTTAAAAAGGTATTGGCAATAAAGAAGTCATTGGTCTTGGAAAATTCTATCATGCGATCTCCAGCATCATTTTCAGTACCAAGGCCATATTTTCCAACTACTGATCCTTCCTCTTTGTCTCCAATCTTTGCATTCCAATCACCAAGAATTATCAATACATCTTGATTGCATGTTTGGTCAATTTCAGACTGAAGAGGTTGGTAGAATTCTTCAATTTCATGTTTAAATATTCTGGTGCTATCTGACAGTATTCCACTGCTATTAAAAATAAGGTTTTCAGTCACTAAACACTCAGAAGTAGTCCACTTTTCCTTCTTCCTAGGCTGTGTTAGTCTGGAAGCTCAACTGAAACCTGTCCACCATGGATGACCCTGTTGTTGTTGTTAAGTGCCATTAAGTCTGTACGGACTCATAGTGAACCTGTATAGAGTTTCTGAGGAGTGGCTGGTGAGTTTGAACACCAAACTTGCAGTTCAAACTGAACTTGTAGTTGAGTACTTAACCTATAGCACCACAGTACCTACCTCAAAAGGTTGTTGTGCAGGTTACTTAGTATGTGGCAAATGCTTAGACTAGTTCCTAGTTAATGTTGGCTGTCTCTATTGTAGTTTGTGGTACAACTTTAGCTACCAAAAGAAATGGTTGTAAAGAAAAGTTATATTTTTTATTTTTGTTTTGCAGCAAGAAGTATGTTATTCCTTTGCAGTGCAGCTGCCCTGTAGATTTTGAGTTTCATATGGCTTTGATTCAGGTACATCAAGCCTTTACTGTTGAACCAACATCAGGTAAGGGGAGTAAAGATCTCAAATTTTCAGTGTTCTGATGGTTTTTAGATTAAATCAAGGGTTTAGAAAGTAAGTGATCTCAGGCTCTAAAACAGAATAAGGAACATTTGAGGGTATTATTTTCAAATGTAATATTAATGTACTTTTACATATTTGACATATATGTATTTTAATCAGACACTTAAGAATAAGGACACTTTTGGATAATTTGTAGCATGCATATAATTTAAATAATATCTAGGTATGTTTGTCCCAAAATTAAAGCAGGTAATCAGAAATTAATCCATTCTAATTTGAATTTTTACATCTGTACAGCCTTGGTTTTATGTTTACCTTTCAACTAAATTTCAAATAAACTGGGAATATTATTTCTTTCCAAACTTTCAGAATGTTAGTGTAGGGTTTGATGAATTTGTCTCACATGTGATATAAGCAGTGTCTTCACTCCAGAGGACAGGGATCCTAGAGTTGCTCAGAACACTGAAACTAAAAATTTCCCCAAAATGTGGTTCAGCTTCTGAATTTTGGTCTCTTGATGTTGAGGTTTGGAGATTTAACTATCTCTCCACCATGGTCTCCAATGAACTCCAAAATAGTTGTTGGTTGGTTTTAATTTTTCTGGGTATCTATCCATTTATTTACAACTCTTTCATCATCACAAATGAGTATTTTGTTTCTATCAAATGAATGTTCAAGGAAACTTTGAAATAATTCTATTATGAAATGCAAATGGATTTTTTTAGAGAACCAGAAGTCATTCTGAGACTTAAAAAATATAAGGTTATCTATTTAAATTGTGTAAAACAGGACTTGTTTTTATTTCCAGTGATAAGAGATTTATTATTTTTAGCTGTTTGAGCCTTAGAAATAAGAGACAGCAAGTAGTTACTAAAATTCTAAGCAAGATAATATTTATGATTATGTATAGGTAATGCTCTTGTAATTGACCTCAGATGGTATGACTAAAATAATCTAGACCTTGGGAGCTATACTAAATTTGTGTCAGAGAAAAGGAATAGGAAAGGAGACTTGGGAATATAGCTGGAGATTTTTATGGCCTGGCCATAAATCTATGGAAAATGTGTCCCAAGACATAAAGTACCAATTTATAAAAGCATATTTGAAACACAACCTGTTCAAGATCTAGGGATTACATAGTTAAGCAAATACCATGTTGAGTATAGTTCAGTGCCAATTGCATGGAAAACACTTTTTAAAAATTATGCAGTAACATACTCCACAAAGACAGTGTTCTCCTTTCTACTTTGGTGAGTACTGTGTGGTGTCTTAAAAGCTCATGAGTGGCTATGTAAGGTACAACTATTGGTCTCTCCATGTGCAAAAGTAAGGAACTTGTTGAAAATTGAAGACACTTGAAATCAACTAATCAAATGGACTAATGGAACATGTAAATATCAGTCTCCACAACTCTGAGACCAGAAGAACTAGATGGTGCCCAGCTACCACTACCAACACCTCTGAAAGGGATCTTATTAGAAGGTCCCAGATAGAATAGGAGAAAATGTGAAACAAAACTCAAAATTATTTTAAAAAAAAAGACCAGGTTTACTGTTCAGAAAGAGACTGGAAGAACCTGAGACTATGACCTTGAACCACGCTGGAAAGGAGCTTACCCTCATGCTCCAATTTTCAGTAGATAGGTTTATAACGGGAACAACAACACTAATAAGATATGTTCACTATGGAATGGTCAATCATTTCAAATAAAAAAAGCAACATTTACCTAAAGACAAAGTTGAGAAGGCATGGGAAGGTGGGTGGAATGGAAACAGGAGCCACAGGGAGGAAGTAGGATAACTGTTGTTGCAAAGAGGGGATTGCAATCATTGCGATGAAACAAAGTGTATGATTTGTTTAATATAGAATTGATGACCTTGTCAATAAACCTTCACTCAATTCACAATAAAAAGTTTAGAATAATTATGCAGGCCTTTTCCTGAGCACTCAAATTATAAATTGCACAGTCAAGTAATTCAGACAAGCAAGTGATATATAAACACTGTGGTTTGATTCATCTTATAGGATTTTCTGGTTGTTCAAGTGCTTTGTTTGTTGCATATATTTTAAATTCTGTTTTTAAAGTTAACTTAATTAAGTATACTACAGTCCAAGGGAAGTGAGAGGTGGGGACATAAGTTTAGGGGTTTTCTGGGTACTGGTTGGTTAGTGTGGAGAGAGAAGAAAGGAGGACTGAGGACCAAGCCTAGAGCATTGAGTCACTCAAAGGACAGTGAGGAAAGGGGGAACAAAAAACAAGATGGAGTAGCCAGTGAGAAGGATAGAATCAGGAGAGTGTAGTGACCTGGGAGCAAGAGAAGATGTGAATTAATTAAGGTGAACTGGGGCTCTCAAATTTGCTATTTGGGATGATCTGTATTCCATATGTATGTGTGGTATTTCTAAAATGACTTTGTTGTTGTTGTTATGTGCCGTGGAGTCGGAACCGACTCATAGCGACCCTGTACAGGGTTTCCGAGGGTGTAAATCTTTACGGGAGTAGAAAGCCTCATCTTTCTCCCGCGGAGCAGCTGGTAGCTTCGAACTGCTGACCTTGCGGTTCACAGCCCGAGTCGTAACCACTACGCTACCAGAGCTCCTTGTAAAATGACTTTACAAGCTGTTTAATAGGTTGGAGGCGTCATACTTACTTCTTGGTAGCAATTTTATGAAGCTTAGTTCATTCTTTGGCATCCTGATTTGGTACTATAGAATAAGCACTGGGCTGCTAGCCGTAATGTCGGTGGTTCAAACTCACCAGTCACTCCTCAGAAACCCTATGCAGGGCTTCTAAGAGTCAGAACCGACTTGGCGGTACTTAACAAAAAGTTCATTCTTTGTTCCACTGGGCTTTCAGGAATTTCCCCACTTTGTGTATGTATTGAAACATCTTTGACTAATCTATGTTTGAAGTTATAGGATATAGCAATGACTTTTAGCCACCTCCAATAGAAACTCTGTAGTTGCATAGATAGTGAATCAGTGTAGGTTGGCAAATAATCAGCTGGCCTGTCAATTCACTGGCTTTGTTGGCATGCCAGGTAGTCTAGCTCGACTCATATGCCTTAGAATTATTGTACAACAATGACTCGTTGTTTACCCAGTAAGGCATTATTGCCTCCATTTTATAAATTGGTTCGTAGACTAAGAACCTTGAGCTAATTTTACAGAGCTGTTGCTGCTGTTAGGTGCCATTGACTCAGATCCAATTCATAGTGATCCCATGTGCAACAGAACCAAACACTGCACTGTCATCACAATTTTTGCAATGTTTGAGTCCATTGTTGTAGCCACTGTGTCAATCCATCTCCATGAGAATCCTTCTCTTTACCACTGACCCTCTGCTTTACCCAGCATGATGTCCTTCTCCAGTAACTAGTCTCTCCTGATAACATGTCCAAAATACATAATACAAAGTCTTGCCATCCTTCTAAGGAGCATTCTAGATATACTTCTTCCAAGACAGATTTGTTTGTTGTTCTGGAAGTCCATGGAATATTTAATATTCTTCGCCAACACCATATTTTACAGTCGTCAATTCTTCTTCAGTCTTCCTTTATTCACTGTACAATTTTCACATGCATATGAGACAATTGAAAATACCATGGCTTGGGTCAGGCACACCTTAGTCCTCAAAATGACATCCTTGCTTTTTAACACTTTAAGGAAGTCTTTTGCAGCAGATTTCTCTAATGTAATACATCGTATGATTTCTTGACTGCTGCTTCCATGGGTGTTGATTGTTGATCCAAGTAAAATAAAATCCTAAATAACTTCAATCTTTTCTCCTTTTATCATGATATTGCTTTATGTTGCTTGTTGGTCCAGTTGTAATGATTTTTATTTTCTTTATGTTGAGGTGTAATCCATTGTGAAGGGTATATTCTTTAATCTTTATCAGTACGTACATCAAGTCTTCTTCACTTTCAGCAAGCAAAGTTGTGTCATCTGCATATCTGAGGTTATTAACGAGCTTTCTTCCAATTCTAGTACATCTTCTCAGATTATTTGCTCAGCATACAGTTTGAATATGGTGAGTGGATACAACTCTGACACATACCTTTCCTGATTTTAAACCACCCAAGATCCCCTTGTTCTGTTTGAACAATTGCCTTTTGTTCCATGTACAGGTTCTACATGAGCACAATTAATTGTTCTGGAATTCTCATTATTCACAATGGTATCCATAGCTTGTTATGATCCACACAGTCAAATGCATTTGCACAGTCAATAAAACACAAGTAAACATCTTTCTGGTATTCTCTGCTTTCAGCCAAAATCCATTTGATATCAACAATGATATCCCTCCTTCTTTTGAGTCTGACTTGAATTTCTGCTGATATACTGCTGTCACTGTTTCTGAACCATCTTTAGGAAATTTTACTTGTGTATGATATTAATGATACTGTTCAATACTTTATATAGTCTGTAGGGTCACCTTTCTTTGGAATAGGCACAAATATGTATCTCTTTCAGTCGGTTGGCCAGATAGCTGTCTTCCAAATTTCTTGGCATAGATTTGTGAGTCCTTCCAGTGTTGTATCAGTTTGTTGAAACATTTCAATTGGCATTTCATCAATCCCTAGAACATTATATTTTGCCAGTGCCATCACTGCAGCTTGGACTTCATTTTTTCAATATCACAGATTCTTGATCATATGCTACCTCCTGAAATGGTTGAACATAGACCAGTTCTTTTTGGTACAGTGATTTCCTATATTCCTTCCATCTTCTTTAGATGCTTCCTGCATCGTTCAATAATTTACCCTTAGAATACTGCAAGTTAAGGCTTGAGATTTTTCTTTAATTTGTTCAACTTAAGAAATGCTGACTTTTTTATCAGGGACCCATCAACATGGGCTGCATTCGCACCAAAACCGTGAAGAAGGCGGCCCGGGTCATCATTAAGAAATACTACACTGGCTTGGGCAACAACTTCCATACCAACAAGCGCGTGTGTGAGAAAATCACCATTATTCCCAGCAAAAAGCTCTGCAACAAGATAGCAGGATATGTCACTCCTTTGATGATGTGGATTCAGAGGGGCCCCGTGAGAGGTATCTCCATCAAGCTGCAAGAGGAGGAGAGAGAAAGGAGAGATCATTATGTTCCTGAGGTTTCAGCCCTGAATCAGGAGATCATTGAAGTAGATCCCGACACTAAGGAAATGCTGAAGCGCTTGGACTTTGGCAGTCTGTCCAACCTGCAGGTCACTCAGCCCACAGTTGGGATGAATTTCAAAACACCACGTGGAGCTGTTTGAATCTTTCCACTATGCTTTAATGTTTTCAATAAACCTGGGAACACCAAAAAAAAAAAAAAAGAAAGAAACACTGAGTGTGTTCTTCTCTTTCGGTTCTCAACTCCAGGTCTTTGCACATTTAATTCAAATAACTTACTTTGTCTTCTCACGCTGTCCTTTGACATTTTCTATTCAACTCTTTTACTTAATAATTTCTTCAGTTCACTTTAGCTACTCTACATTCAAGAGCAAGTTTCAGCATCTCTTCTGACATTCATTTTGTTTTTTTTCTTTCTTCCCTATTTTCTTGATCTTTTGCTTTCTTCATGTGTGATGTTCTTGATGTCATCCCACAACTCCTCTGTTCTTTAGTCATTCCTGTTCTCTGAGTCAAATCTGTTCTTGAGATGGTCTTTAGATTTAAGTGGAATTTACTCATGGTTGTATTTTGACTCTCATGGACTTGTTTTCATTTTCTTTAGCTTCAGTCTGAACTTACATATGAGCAATTAATGGTCTGTTCCACAGCCTGCCTCTGAGCATGTTTGGGCTGATGATATTGAGCTGCTCCATGTTTCTTCTCACAGATGTAGCCAATTTGATTGCTGTGTATTCCATCTGGTGAGGTCCACATATATTGCAGAAAAAAAACTTATTTGCAATGAACAAGATGTTGGTCTTGCAAACTTCTATAATGTGATCTCCAGTGTAATTTTTGTCATCAAGACCATATTTTCTAACTAAGAAATCTTCCTCTTTACTTCCAACTTTTCACATTGCAATCACCAGTCATTATCAGTGCTTTTTGATTGCATGTTTAAATTTCAGACTGAAGAAGTTGGTAGAATTCCCCAGTTTCTTCATCATTGGCTTTAGTGGTTGGCACATAAATTTGAATAATAGCTATATTAACTGGTATTCCTTGTAGGCATATAGATATTATCCTATCATGGACAGCATTGTATTTCAAGACAGATCTTGAAATGTTCTTTCTGGTGATGAATATGACACCATTCCTTTTGAATTTGTCATTCCTGGCATAGTGAACCATATGATTATTTGATTAAAAATGGCCAATACGTGTCCATTTCAGATCACTAATGCCTAGGATATCTATCTTTGTGTGTTCCCTTTCATTTTTGATTACTTCAAATTTTCCTAGATTCGTACTTCATATATTCCACATTCATTTATTGATGAATATTTGCAATTGTTTCTTTTCATTTTGAGTTATGCCCCATCAGCAAATGAAGGGCTCAAAAGCTTTGCTTGATCCACGTCTTTAAAGTCAACTGTACATTGAAGAGGCAGATCTTCCCCAGTTGTATTTTGTGTACCTTCCAACCTGAGGGACTCATCTTCTAGTACTATATTAGACAATATTCTGTTGCTACTCCTAAGGTTTTCAGTGGATAATCATTCAAAAGTGGTCCAACTCTCCTTCTTCCTGGTCTGTTGTTAGTCTGGAAACTCCACTGAAACCTACTCACCCTGGCCTACCCTGTTGCTATTTGAAACCAGTAGCATAACTTCCAGCGTCTCAGCCACACACAAGCCACCGCAGTATAACAAACTGACAGATGAGTGATAGTTGTTAAGAGGCCAAGAGTTCTTAGGAGCTACATACTTAGGATTCTTGTCTAAAATGCCAATACTTTCATTTTCTTTCTTTTTTAAAATTATGAACAATATAAACCTTTCAGAAATAATTTTATATTTTGCATTTTTTTTCAAAATAATGATATTCTTTTAACATTATGTTGGTTTGTGGGCAATCCCAATGCCTGTCCTTGCCTTGGTCTTAGAATCCTTTTTGCTATAGGTTTTATCCATAAGTCCAGGGCCATCAGTCTAACAGGAAGCACATCCGGGCCAAAGAAAACCAAGTCCTATCCCCCGGAATGAGGACCATGTTGCTCTGGACATTGCACCCTACTTTTCAAGGCCCAAGGCACCTTCGTGCACTTTCCTGTACTGGGTGTCCAGTCTTGACTTGAGCTCTTGTCTGATAACTTCATCTCAGTTAGACTCAATGCACAACTTCTGGTAGTACCTGCCACTGTGCTGCCTAAGCCTCAAAATTCAAGTTTTAAAAGGGAACTTTCCATTTTTGGCACTTTTTCTCCAAAGGTCCCTTAGTTCCTGGCAGAAGTACTTTCTTACTAAGCTGTAAAGTGAGTGCAACAGTCCTCCTGTGAAGAGTCCTGCAGCTTCTGGGAGGCCAGGCAGATCCATAAATTACAGTGTTATTGTTGTTGTTAAGTGCCATTGACTTAACTCATAGCAACCCTGTATAAGGTTTCTGAGGAATGGTTGGTGGGTTTGAACCACCAACCTTCTGGTTAGCAGTCCAGTGCTTATCCTACAGCTCCACAAAGTGTAGTGGTGGTGGTGTGCCATGAAGTCGGTCCCAACTCATAGCAACCCTGCATAGGGTTTCTGAGGCTGTAAATCTTTACAGAAACAGAAAACCTCATTTTTCACCCATAGAACAGCTGACATTTTTGAACTGCTGACCTTGAGGTTAACAGCTTGATTTGTAATCACTGCACTACCAGAGCTCCTTACAAAGTGTAGTTGTTGTTGTTGTTATAGACCCCATAAAATGCTTCTTTTTAGTGAATAACCTCATCTCAAAATAGATGTGTTGATTATATGACTATATTGAGAAATGGAGACATATAGGGTAGGTATCTTTGGCATGTTTCACTTAAAGAAAGTGATAAATGAATGGGATCCCAAGGGATCATTGTTGTTAAGTGCCACAGAGTTGATTCTGACTGATAGCAACCCCTCTATAAAAAGGTTTCCAAGGAGTAACTGGTGGGTTTGAACTGCTTACCTTGTGGTTCACAGCCCAGTGCTGATTCTACAGCACCATACCAGGAGTCCATTAGCAGACTAAATATCTGTGTCATAGAGTCTTCCATTGTTGTGGCTGAACAGTAGTTTAGTCTTCCCAGGAAACTTAAAAGTAAATTGTCTTAAGTCCCAGGGCTTATAGTTTATCCCTTTAGAGCAGTTCTTCAGGGTTAGTCCTTGTATCTGACCTATAATAGATTAGCCTGCATTTGGCATTTTTTAATGGAGCAAATGAAAATGACTAGTGCCTTGGGAAACTCATCTCAGTGGCTTGATATCATAAGGCAATGGCTTTTTTTTTTTTTTTAAGAACTCAAATGTATCAAATGAAAGTTTTTCAAATAAATTTGTAATTTTTATTTTCCTGACTTTCTCACTTTTAAAACATGAGCTTTCCCTCTCCTTTCTTTCACTGTTCATTTTTGCCAAGCAGTAAACTGACTATTTGACAAATTTCTCATAGCTGTTAACATTTGACAATCCGCTGTGACTGTGTGCCCTGCATAGAGCTGGTGTCCTTGTTAATGGGAAATGAAGTGCATCAGGTAGCCTAGGTTACCCCTCCAACGTGCTTTATGTGTTAGGCCTGCGCTTAGAACACTTAAAAATAAATCAGCCAGGTCAAGGCAAACATTAATCTTGCTCCACAGTGTGTTCTTGTATTATCGAGTTAATGAGCTGGAGCAAGAGAATGTTCTTAGTCTAAAGCCCCCAATGAACTGTGGGCCAAACAGATATATTTCCTGATCAAGTGGGTGGTCAGTGTTTAGTATTTCAGAATATGTCATGGAGAAAAACAGCTTCCATTCAGTGGATATTCATTTCCCTGTAGAGGGCTCAACTACTTGCCATCAAGTCAATTCTGATCCACGGTGATCCTACAAGTGTTAGAGTAGAACTCCTCCATAGAATTGACAATCGCTAATTTGTCAAAAGTAGATCACAAGGACTTCTTTTCCAGGCACCTCTGGCTGGACTCACACTTCCAACCTTTCGATTAACAACCAAGCACATTAACTATTTATACCACCCAGGGACTCCTAAGGGTCACTAACCCATTGCCATCCAGTTGATTCTGACTTATAGTGACCCTATTGGATAGAGTTGGACTACTTCACAGGGAGAGTTTCCGAAGCTGTCAGTTTTTATGAGAGCAAAAAGGCTCATCATTCTCCTAGAACAACTGATGGGTTTGAATTCCCAACTTTATGGTTGTTGTTGTTGTTAAGTACCATGGAGTTGGTTCCAACTCATAGTGACCCTACACAGGGTTTCCGAGGCTGTACATCTTTACGAGAGCAGAAAGCCTCATCTTTCTCCAGTGGAACAGCTGGTAGTTTCGAACTACTGATTTAGAAACCCAACATTTAACCTACTAGGCCATCAGGGTTCCAGCTAGTAGCAGTCATTTAAAGATTTTGATTTCTCACACCCATGTTAATCACAGCACTAGTCATAACAGCAAAAAGATGGAGACAATCTGAATTACCATCAATGGAAGAATGGATGAACAAACTGTGGGACAGACACATAATGGAATTCCTTGGAACATTAAAGAACAACAATGTATGTGGGAGACACCTCATAACATGGATGATCCTGGAAGACATTTATTGTTGTTGTTGTTAAGTGCCATCAAGTCATTTCTGACTCAGCAAACTTGGATAGAGCTGAGGAGTGGCTTGTAGGTTTGAGCCACCAACCTTGCAGTTAGCAGTCCTGTGCTTGTCTACAGCATCACACCAGTACTCCTGGAGGACATTATACTAAGTGAAATAAGACAATCACAAAAGAATAAATATTGTATGAGACCACTATTATAAAATGGCGCTCTGGTGTGGTGCTGTAGGATAAGCACTGGACTGCTAACCACAAGGTTGGCAGTTCAAACCCACCAGCTGCTCCTTGGAAACCCTATATAGGGTCACTATGAATCAAAATTGACTCGGTGGCACTTACAGCTAATATAATGTCAAGAAAAGATCTTCACACAAAAAGAAACAGTTTTTATGGTTATCAGGGGAGGTAAAGGAAGGGAAGGGAAATTACTGGCTAGAGGTTAGACTTATTAACTTGGGTAAGGGGGAACTCAATATATTATGAGAGGGAGGTTGGCACAAAATGAAGAAGGCAAAGAAAGATACTAAGAGGAATCTAAACGTTAAGTGCAACTGAGGTAAATAATATCATATATGCAATCCAAGCTCTGGTAGCGTAGTAGCTACGAGTTGGGCTGCTAACCACAAGGTAAGCAGTTAGAAGCTACCAGCCCTTGTGCAGGAGAAAGATGAGGCTTTCTGCTCCTGTAAAGATTTATCAACCTTGGAACCCCTATGCAGGGTCACTATGAGTCAGAACAGAGTTGCTGGCACTTAACAACAACAACAGATACATACATAGACTTGCAAGCTGACTAGTTGTGGGAAGGAAAATAAGGCTTTACCCACAAATGTATAGACATCAGACAGAATATTTCTACATATTTTACATGGGTAAACATGCATTTACCTATGTCACAAATATATCCATGAAAATAGTAGTGCATGCAATGGGCAAAGCTGTAAAAATTTAGCCATAACCAAACACCTTGAGAGAATAAATCCCTGGGCCTGGGGTTCCAAAACATAGTTTTGAGAGACACCAGAGTCTGTTGGCATAACTTAGTCCACAAAGACAATGTTCTACATCCTACTGTGGTGAGTAGTGACTGAGGCCTTAAACGTTTTTAAGTGGCCATTTAAGGTGCAATTATTAGTCTCTCCACATCCAGAATGAGGAAAATTGAAGAAGCATGGAAACAATTCGTCCTGTGGACTAATGGACCATGCGAACTTCAGCTTCAGTGCTCCTGAGACGAGAACACTGGATGGTGCCTGGTTACCACTAACAACTGCTCTAAAAGGGATGACATTAGAAAGCCCTGGATAGAGTGGGAGAAAAATGTAGAACAAAACTCGAAATCATAAACAGCACTGGGTCAGAGAGAGACCGATGAAACCCCTGGCACAATGTTGTTGTTGTTGTTGTCAGGTGCCATCGAGTCGGAATCGACTCATAGCGACCCCATGCACAGCAGAACGAAACAATGTCTGATCCTGGACCAACCTCACTACTGCTGTCACACTTGACGCCATCAGTGATGCCACCTGGCTGATGCATCTCGTTGGGGGTCTTCATTTTTTTCTCTGACCCTCCATCTTACCCAACGTGACATCCTTCTCCAGCGACTGTTCTCTCTTGACAATATGTCCAAAGTTTGAGAGATGAAGCTTAGCCATCCTGGCCTCCAAGGAGCACTCTGGCTGCACTTAGCCCATAAATAAAAAAGCTAGGGGAAGGTCCTGTACTAGAGGGTGACAGAGAAAGGGCACAGTGACAATTTAAATGAGGCAGTCAGTGAAGGCCTCTCTGAGGAGGTGACATTTAGGTGTGGCGCTGTGGGTTAATGCACTGGAATGCAAAGTTTGAACCAAAAGGTCAGCAGTTTAAGCTCACCAGCTGCTCCTTGGAAACCCTATACAGAGTTGCTATGGGTCGGAACTGACTCTACAGCACTTAACAACAACAACAACAACAAAACCCTAATGATGAGGCAAAGTTAGTCCTATGAAGAGATGTGAAAAGAGCTTTCCAGGCTTAGGGAACAACCAATGCAAAAGGCCTTGAGGCAGCAGGAGTCCGGTGTTTGAAGATTGGACCTAAAATCCTCTCCTCCCTCAGGTCTCTGCTCAAATGTCTCTTCACCAGAGAGACGTCCCACTTCCTCCTATCTGAGATAGCACAATGTGCTTCAAATGCTCCCATACTTTGCTTTATTTTTCTTCATGATATTCATGACACAACTATATTTTGTATTAATTTGTTTCTTCTTATCTGCTATACCCAATAGAGGTGTCCTGGTGTGGTGCTGTGGGCTAATGCGCCGTACTGCAAAGTTGTTTGAGCAACAAGGTTGGTGGTTCAAGCTCACCCACCGCTCCTAGGAGACCCTATACAGGGTCGCTATGTGTCAGAACCAACTCAACCACACTCAACAACAATAACAACAACATACCTGATAGAACATAAACTCAACAAATATTTGTTGGATGGTCTAATGCAAGGCCCATGTGGCCAAGCATAGTGAGCAAAGGGGGGAATACTGTAAAGCTCAGAGAAGGTAGATGGGAAGGAGGCTATTCCAAGCAGGTATGAAGGAATTATGCAAAACTTCTGTTGAGATGGAGCAAAGACCAGAGGTATGGGGCAGAAGACCTCCCATTTTCTTTCACCACTCCTTCCCTCCCTCCTTTTTCTATGTTTACTGAGCACTTACTGAGTCTGATGGTGGTGGTGGTGGTTATGTGCTGTGGAGTTGGTTCCGACCCATAGCGACCCTGTACAGGGTTTCCAAGGTTGTAAATCTTTACAGGAGCAGAAAGCCTCATCTTTCTCCCGCAGAGCAGCTGGTAGTTTCGAACTGCTGACCTTGCGGTTCACAGCCTGATTCATAACCACTATGCTACATAGGTTGTTCTAAGTCAGAACTGAGTTAACAGCAGTGAGTTTGGTTTTTGAATCCCAGTGTTCTGAGCCACTACATATGCAGGCCACTGTTGCCTCCACAGGAACACACTCAGCAGTGCACTCTTCTGCAGAGCAGACTTCTTGTCCATGCTGCCTCTGAACTTGGCCTGCCCCTGCCAGTCCCACGGCGGCATGCACACCCCCACTGCAGCAGTGTTTAGCAGCCAGGACGGGCTTTGGTGCTATGGACTTCTCTCTCTTCCTTTTCTTTCTTTATTCTTATTTCCTCCCTTTCCCCTTTTTTCCCTTTTTATTTTCCTTCCTCTTTTTCTCCCCAGCCCCCTCTATATTAATTCTTCCCCTATCCATCAGGAGCCTGCAGCATTGTTTAGTCATACCAACCACACCTACTGCCCTACTCACTACTCAAAGGTGAGTGCCACTACCTGTTCCAGCACACCTGCATCAGTGACAGACAGTGGCCAACATCCATCCAACCCACCCTCAGCAACACTATACAACAACAATCAGAAACTTGCACCTGTGTACCCAACAACAACCAAATCCACCTGGAGGTAAGTGATGAGCAACCCAGTGCTGCCAAACTAGTGGCAACAGTAGCACATAGGCCCCATCACCAGATAGATTAAAACAAAACTAAAAATTGAGGTGAAGCAAATCAATGTACGATCAACGAACACATACCATGACATCACAATGTCTCAGAGACTACAGGCAACTTCAAATTGCACACAAAAAACAGAAATAGATGGCTCAAGTCAGGGACCCAGGTGTAAATCCATCTACCTGTAGACAACTGATCTTCAACAAAGGTCCAAAATCCATTAACTGGAGAAAGGACTGTCTAACAATTGGTGCTGGTTAAATGAGATATCCACATGAAGAAAAATGAAACAAGATCCTTATCTCACATCATATACAAAAACTAACAGCCTGGATCAAAGACCTAAATGCAAAACCTAAACTATAAAAATTATCAAAATAGGAACGTTGGTGGTGCTGTAGCATAAGCACTGGACTGCTAACTGAAAGTTGGCAGTTCAAACCCAGCAGCCACGCCACATGGGAAAGAGAGGGCTTTCTGTAACCATAAATATTTACAGCCTCATATGGCTACGAATCGGGCTGCGAACCTTAAGGTCAGCGGTTCGAAACTACCAGCCGCTCCGCGGGAGAAAGATGAGGCTTTCTACTCCAGCAAAGATTTACACCCTCGGAAACCCTGTGCAGGGTCGCTATGGGTCGGAACCGACTCGACGGCACTTAACAACAACAACAACATGGTGCTGTAGGATAAGCGCTGGATTGCCTACCAAATCCATCAGCCACTCCTCAGAAACCCTATCTAGGGCCACTATGAGTCAGATCTGACTTGACAGCACTTAATAACAATAATAACAACCTTATATTGGGTCACTACAAGTCATAATCAATGCAATGATAGTGGTTTTTAAAATTTATGTCATACACTTTCAAATTTAACCAAAAAACACACAAACAGCGGATAGACTTGACAAGTGGGACCATCTAAAAATTAAATATTAATGTGCATCAAAAGAATTTTCCAAAAGAGTAAAAAGAGAACCTGCCATCTGGGACAAATTATTTGTCATAATATGTCTAACAAGGAACTAACCTAAAAAATGTATAGAAACTTCAATACATGAACACACACAAAAAACAAACAAGCAATCTAATTTAAAAATTGGCAGAGGATATGAACAAATGCCACCCAAGAAGACATTCAGGCAGCCAACAAACACATGAAAAAATGCTCACCATCATTAGCTATTGTTGTTGTTAAGTGCGATAGAATTGGTTCTGACTCATAGCGACCCTTTTTAATAGAGGTTCTGAGAAGTGGCTGGTGGGTTTAAACTGCTGACCTTGTGGTTAGGAGTCTAATGCTTATTCTACAGCATCACAGCAGAAGTCCTGGTGTGATGCTGTAGGATAAGTACTGAACTGCTAACTGAAAGGTCAGCATTTCAAACCCACCAGTCACTCATCAGCAATGCTACACAAGGTCTCTATCAGTTGGAATTGAGTCCATGGTACTTAACAAGAACAACAACATTACTAATTGCTCTGACAGGAATCATAATACAGTGTCCTGGATAAAGTGGAAGAAAAATGTAGAGTGGAGCTCAAATTCATAATAAAGATTTTACAGGTCTGACAAAGGCTGGTGAAACCCCAGAGATTATGGCCTTTGGTCACTCTTCAGGCTTAGAACTGCACTTACCCTCATGGCTTAACTTCAATCAAACAATCAACAAACAAACAAAAAAACACTGCCATTTAGTCCATTCTGACTCGCAAGAACTGCTCCATAGGTCTTCCAAAGCTGTAAGTCTTTACTGAAGCATACTGCCTCGTCTTTCTCCCACAGAACAGCAGCAGCATTCAAACTATTGATCTTTTGGTTAACAGCCCAACACTTAGCCAACTTATCCAAGCAATAGACAGGCATATAAGATGAACCGTTATACCAGGGAGGTATGGACTCCTTGGAACAATCAACTATACAAAATACAAATAACAGCATTTGTTCAGGGATAAAGTTCAGAAGGCAGGAATGGATAGGAAAAAGAGCAAATAGAAATGGTAAACACAGGAGGGATGTGGGGGTAGTGTTGCTGCACTCTAGTGTTGGTACTGCAATCAATGTCACAAAGCAAAATGTGTGTGGAATGCTGAATGAAAAAGCAGCCTGTGCTGTGAACTTCACTTGAATCACAGTAAGAAGTTAAGAAAGAAAGAACGAGAAGAGGGAGGGAAGGATGGAGAGAGAAAGAGACAGACAGAAAGAAGAGGCATCCAAACTGGCAAAGAAAAAGTAAAACTATTTATATTTTCAGATGGCATAATCCTCTAAATAGAAAATCTCAGCGACTCAATAAGAAAACTACTGTAACTAATCGAAGGAGTCAGCAAATGTGTAGGGTACAAGATCAACATATAAAAAGTTGACTTCTTCTTTACTGAAAAGAGAATTCTAAAAAGGAAATCAGAAAATAGTATCATTTATAATCACCCAGAAGGTTAAGTACTTAGGAATAAATCTAACTAGAGATATGAAAGACTTATATATAAAGAAAACTATAAAACATTACTACAAGAAATCAAAAGATGCCCATATAAATGGAAGAACATTCCATGTTCATGGATAGGAATACTTAACATTGTGAAAATGTCAATATTACCCAAAGCAGTCTACAAATATAATGCAATGCCGATTTACATTCCAACATCATTCTTTAAAGAGATGAAAAGACTATCAAGTGTATCTGGAGAGGAAAGAGACCCTGGAGAAACAAAACACTACTAAAGAAAAAGAATAAAGTAGGTGACTTTACACTTCCTAATCTCAAAACCTACTATACACCCAAAACAAAAATGGCAGTATGACTGACTACGGCAAAAATAAGCAAGCTGGTCACCAGGAAGCCATCAAGGCAAGCAATCAAGTCCCTTCAGGACAAACCCCCCTCTAAGACTGAAACTCAAAGGGAACACATGAACAGGCAATGTAAGCTTGCTGGCAACCATTTTGGTCTTCTGGTGAGTAGAAGAGGGAGAAAGGCAGCAATGAAGAAGTGGGCTGAGTTCAACCACTTTCCATAGACTCACATTGACCTGGAGATGAGAGAGAGGAGAGGAAGGGCTGGTTGGTTCAAAGTGTGGTGAGACCTGGGGACACCTGAGCCATGGAGGGCTAGAACTGAGATGAAACATCCAGCTGATATAAAGTGAGGGGAGACACACAAGAACACCCAAACTTGCAGATAGTACCTACTTGGCCTAGCCTCAATGGCTTGATAATCAGAACTTGACTAGAGGATGATTTAAAAACAAAAAAACAAGGATAAATTGCTACAATTTTATGAACTTGACCTATACTGATGGAGGTAGTAACTCAAAATACCAACAGAGAGGGAAGGAGTCTTCACATCAAGTATCAATGCTATCCCCTCTGTTTACAGGGTAGTTAGGTACAGGCAACTTAGACTTTGGCTACCTAAAATGAGGGGGTGATAAAGGCCTGAAGTGACTGGCTTACAAGGTTTCAAGAGGGAGTTTAGTTTAAGAGTGTGCGGGTGAGAAAGTGTCCCACTGAATAGTTTTCATCTTGTCTAGATCGGTCTGGTGAAAAGAGATGGGGATAAGGTTCTTATGATTCAATAGTGAGTAATTGCTATCATGAATAATTGTGACTTTCAAAATTGTAAAGGTAGAAATTTTGTAGCAAAAACAGGGGAGTGGTTAATCTTATAGTCCAGAAACAGAGAACTCTAGGACCATCATGGGGGAAAAGCACAAGCAGAATGTGGGACCCTATCCAGAGAAGCAGCGACACTAGAGATGGAGGCAGAAATGAGGACATGGAGAGAGGGAGTAGCTGATGACTCTAGATTCATGGAAAGAGAGGGACTGAAAGCTGGCAGCCAGGAGGCAGGCTTGCAGAATGTGCCCTTTGGTGGTTTAGATTATTATATATGCCTGAGTGTTTTTTAAAAATGCTAAAATGAATCTAGAGAAATATTGTTAACTAATTGATAATGGAGGGGATTATAATCATTGTAATGAAACAAGGTGTATGATTTGTTGAATGTAAAACTGATGATCTGCCCTGTAAATTTTCACTCAATTCACAATAAAAACTTTTTTAAAAAATCAAAGTAAGAATAAAAAATTCATCCTGTATTATGATACACACAAAACAAACCCTACTATAGAGCCACAGTAGTCAAAACAGACTGGTATTCAGCACAATGGCAGACACATAGACCAATAGAACAGAATTGAGAACCCAGAAGTAAATCCATCCATCTGTGAACCCATTAATTGGGAGAGAGTCTCTTTAACAAATGGTGTCAACAAAACCGGTTATCCATTTGCAGAAAAATGAAAACGTACCCATATTTCACACCATTCATGAAAACAAACTCAAGATGGATCAAGGGCCTCAATGTAAAACCTAAAACTATAAAGATCATCAAATTGAAAATAGGGACAAACCAATATAAGGTGGTGGTGGTTGTATGCCATGGAATCAGTTCCAACTCATTGAAACCCTGAATAGAGTTTCCAAGGCTATAAATCTTTACAGGAGCAGAAAGCCTCATCTTTCTCCTGCAAAACAGCTGGTAATTTAGAACTGCTGACTTTGAGGTTAGCAGCTTGACTCATAACCATTGTGCTACTAGAGCTCCTTAATATAAGGTTGGCTGGTTGTGTACCATGGAGTTGGTTCCAACTCATAGCGACCCTGTATAGGGTTTCTGAGTCTATAAATATTTATGGGAGCAGAAAGCCTCATCTTTCTTCTGCGGAACAGTTGTTAGTTTCTAAATGCTGACCTTGAGGTTAGTAGCCCAACTTATAATCACTATGCAATTAAAAATAAAAATTAACTAAACGACTGAGACTTCCCAAAAATTAAACATTTATGAACATCAAGAGAATTTACCAAAAGAGTGAAAAGAAAACCTACAGACTAGAAAAAAAAAATTGGCAACGACATATTAGACAAGGGGCTAATCGCTAAAATTTATACAAAACTTCAACACATACAAAAAGACAATTCAATTTTTAAATGGACAGATGACATGAACAGACACTTTATCAAAGAAGACATTCAGGCAGCCAGCAAACACAGGAAGGAAAACTTGAAATCAGACATTGTTGTTAAATTCCATCGAATGGGTTCTGACTTAGCAACTGTGTATGTTGTCGTTATTAAGTGCTGTCGAGTCCATTCTGACTCATAGCGACCCTGTATAGGGTTTCTGAGGGGCAGCTAGTGAGTTTGAACTGCTGCTCTTGTGGTTCAAACCAACTTTGCAGTCCAGTGTTTATCCTAAAGCACCACACCAGGACTCGAGTGATCCTGTATGTTGTTGTTAAGTGCTGTTGAGTCAATTCCAATCCATAGTGACCCTGTATAGGATTTCCGAGGAGCAGCTGGTAAGCTTGAACTACCTACCTGTGGTTCAAACAGACTTTATAGTTTGGTACATTAACCCACAGCATCACACCAGACTCCTGGTGTGGTGCTGTAGATTAATGCGCCAGAATGCAAAGCCATTTGAACTGCAAGGTTGGTGGTTCAAGCTCAACAGCTGCTCCTCAGAAACCCTATACAGGGTCGCTATGGGTCGGAAGCAACTCTACGGCACTTGACAACAGTTGCTACACATATATATATATATATATATATAAATCAGTTGCCATCAAGTTGGTTCCAACTCATGTTAACTTTGTGTGTATCAGAGTATCACACCGTGCTTCATAGGGTTTTCAAAGGCTGATTATTAGAAGTAGGTTGCCAGGCCTTTCTTCTGAGGTGCTTCCAGGTAAACTTAACTTTTGGTTTAGCAGCCAAGCTTGTTAACTGTTTGTATCACCTAAAACCAAACAGCCCAAACCCACTGACAATGAGTTGATTCTGACTCATAGCTACCCTGTAGGATAGAGAAGAACAGGTCCATAGTGTTTCCAACACTGTAAATATTTGCAGATTGCCACAGCTGGTGGTTTTGAACCACTAACCATTCAGTTAGCAGCCAATGCTTAACCACTTCTCCACCAGGGCTCATTTTGCACCAATTAGAGACATGCATCAGACTGCAAAGTCATCTGAACTGCAAGGTCGGTGATTCAATCTCACCAGTTGCTCCTTGGAAACGCTATACAGGGTAGTTATGGGTTGGAACTGACTCAACGGCACTTAACAACAACAACAAATATATAATGCATAGCCATAGAAATTTTGATGCATTTGAGTATGGTATTGGAAGAGAATATTAAAAGTACAATGGACTGCCAAAAGACCAAACAAATCTGTGTTGGAAGAAGTACAGCCAGAATGCTCCTTGGATGCCAGGATAGCCAGACTTCTCGTACTTCAGATGTATTACAAGAAGAGACAAGTCCCTGGAGATGAATATCATGTTTGGTAAAATGGAGGGTTGGAGAAAAACAGGACGACCCCAATGAGATGGATTGGCACAGTGCCAGCAGCAGTGGGCTCAAACATAGCAACAATTATGAGGTTGGTGCAGGACTGGACAGAGTTTT